>NC_134361.1:42888259-43188259 GCF_048569485.1 Anomaloglossus baeobatrachus
ACATTGGTGGGAATCAGTGCTGGAACAGAGGACGACTAAATCTTTAGGTATTTTAGCACTACCCTGTAGGCAACTTTAGGCTTCACTTGGACCCCCCCCCTTTAAGTGTAAGAGCATTATGGGGTGCTGCAGCTTCTCTACAAGAACAAATATATCTCCAGACTACTGGAGACATCTGGACAATATTTAGGAACTGGAACTTTTTATGGGCAAAAATGATCAATTTGATGTTTTGGGAATCAATATGTGTTTTATGACCGAGCTGGTCTCCTTTATTATACGGGTTGTGTAAGTGTCAAATTTACATCAATACAAAATTAAAATAAATATGACCTTGTAAGATGTTTATAATGTGTATTATTTAGCCATCTTTAAACATGATGCTCTTAGATAAATTGGCCTAAAAGTGTACATGGATGTCCGGGAGGTGGTTACCTTTAACTGCAACAAGGTTCAGTCTGCAATCTTCATTCATTTTCACTCCTACTAATACGCAGTTTGCAGCCTGATCAAAGCTTCATATTTTCTCACATGGGAGCGTCCCTCACAGTAATATAGGCTGGATGTGAGCTCTGTATGTATCCAGGATGCTGATTATTTCCTCTTCATAAGCTGCACTCCTACTGATATGCGGTTTGCAGCCTGATCAAAGCTTCAGATTTTTCTCATATGGGAGTGTCCCTTACAGTAATGTAGGTTGGCTGTGAGCTCTGTGTGTATCCAGGATGCTGATTATTTCCTCTTCATGTGCTGCACTCCTACTGATATGCAGTTTGCTGCCTGATCAAAAGCTTCATATTTTTCTCATATGGGAGTGTCACTCACAGTAATATAGGTTGGATATGAGCTCTGTGTATATCCAGGATGCTGCTTTGTTCATAACTCATCTATCAGCACAGCTTCTCTTCATCTGCTGCTTCACTCCTACTAATCTGCAGTTTGCAGCCTGATCAAAAGCTTCATATTTTTCTCATATGGGAGTGTCACTCACAGTAATATAGGTTGGATATGAGCTCTGTGTATATCCAGGATGCTGCTTTGTTCATTAGCTCATATATCAGAACAGCTTCTCTTCATGTGCTGCTTCACTCCTACTAATATGCAGTTTGCAGCCTGATCAAAAGCTTCATATTTTTCTCATATGGGATTGTCACTCACAGTAATATAGGTTGGATATGAGATCTGTGTGTATCCAGGGTGCTGCTGTCTTCTTTAGCTCATATCGGCACAGATTCTATCCTGCACTTATTTTCTCTTATTGAGCTGTAGCCCTAATAATATGCAGTTTGCAATCTGATCAAAAGCTTCATATTTTTCTCATATGGGAGCGTCTCTCACAGTAATATAGGCTGGATGTGAGCTATGTGTATCCAGGGTGCTGCTGTCTTCATTAGCTCATATATCAGCACAGCTTCTGTCCTGCATTTATTTCTTCTTCATGTGCTCCACTTCTACTTCTACTTCATGTGCTTCACTTCATGTGCTTCACTTTTTTTTTTTTTTTTAATTATTATTATTATTATTATTATTATTAAAGGTTCTGAATTTATTTATTTTAACAGTACAATAGAAAAAAAAGACCTATAAGTCTAGCATCGCCATAATTGCACTTAGGGCTCGGTTCCACTTGCACATAGCTTGTGATACGAGAGCATAAAAAGCAATATGCTAATGACCCTCTGCTACAAGCGTCATGCGACTGTGATGCGATCTTGTGATCAGATCACAGCTGCAGAGAAGAGGGAGCACTTTCTCTCAACTATTCTGCTGCCTGTCTCTGCGTACATCGCACTGCGGTCGGATAACATGCGAGTGCAGTGCGATGTTTCACACGCTCCCATAGACTTGTATGGGTGCGTGTGAGCCGAGACTCGCTGCCAAACACATCATGCTGCGATTCATTCAGGATGCCGCCATGACATGAGAAATCAATCGCAGATGGACGCTGCCTCATAGTTTTGCACTAATGTTTTATCGGATTGCACTCGTCCGCGCAAAACGGATGTGGAACCAAGAGAATCATGTCATGTTTTTACTGCACAATGAACATTGCGTTTTATTGTACCCCATTGGGAATGTTTTCCTAAAGTTTTTCAGTTAAAATCCATGAAATCACTCAGAAGTACAACTCGTCTCCCAAAATCATGGTCCTCATACGGTTATTTTGAGAAATGGGAGTCATTCTAGTGCAGACGAGGAATGGACACTGAAATGCGGTATAAAAGCCGCCTGTAATAACCAGGAGGCACGTGATGATTTTTTTTATTTTGTGCTTTACTGGTCTTTTATTGTACACAAAATAGTAATATTCCCTTCCCCATAACTGCAATGTAATGTATTTAGGTTGAAATAAAAAAGAAGATAGCCTCGTGAAGGGCTGTGGGACAGGCCCCTGTATTGTCATCTGCTTTGCTCAGTGGCAGATATTGGTGAAAGTGCGCCAGACGCTCGCTTTCTTGGAGCATTCTCCACATTTCTTTTCGCCAGTCTTCCACTCGTCCTCGTCATCCCAGACTTTGTTAATCGGAGTTGTTGTTCCGTGTTGCTTTGTTTCTGTCTATAAATTGAAGAAAAAAAAAATACGATAAGTTTTTAATTTTTGCAAATACTCGTAGTTTTGGTCACTGCTCGGTTATCTTGCCTCTCCATACCACTGATATTTCCATTTAGCTTACGTCTATAGAAAATGATCACATTTACAGCTTCCACCCAGGAAATACTGCTAAGATCTGCGTAGGTCTATGATCCTAGAGGAGGCCATGACTGTTCAAACCAAGCACAGGTGCCATTGTAGCGCCCCTGAAGCCATCAGGAGCTACAAGGTACTGCATCGTGTCAAAGACGCAGGGCCTACCCCCAGGAACCCAGAAGACCAGTGCTGGTAACCCCAAAACACATTTATAATCCCTGTTTTTCCCTTTCCCAAGGACTGGTGACAGACTAGAGTTGGACCCAATGGATGGCCAACTAGGGTTGGAGCCGATCCAGTCCACTAGACGAAAACCAGGGAGAAGGGGTCAGACAGTCAGTAAGTGGAAGTGTAAGGAGACGGACGTAACTGTACTGACGGGAGTGTGTAACAGTGACCTGTCAGGCACAAGTGTTTGGTTGCAGAAGGAGTACGGTGGAGTATTCTCGGAACCATAGCACCGACGGGGTACAGAGCCCTAGGTCAGGCAAACACTCCAGGCAGATCTGATAAAATCTGCACAGTGAGGGGACCATCCAGGACCTTACCGACTGAAAAATCCGGGGGCACCAGCAGTGACGGGAGAACCAGGGACCGGAACAGAATACCGACCCTACAGGGTTCAAACTTCCCAACTGTACGGACTAAAGACTGAGAGACTACAGACGCCCCAAGCCACGGGGACCCACCAACCAAAGATAGGTATAGGGGAAAGAAGCCACCAGGTCACCAAAGCGGCACTGGGACTAAGGGGACCAGTGGTGAGGACCAGCCTTCTTCAAAGTACCAGCCATCACAATGCTGTGAGTAAAGAAACCAGTTACACTGAAATCCCTTGTGTGGCCTAACTTCTTTCCGCACCTAACTCCATTGCCTACCCACTGGGGCCCCGGCCCTACTTGCGGAGGGTCCAACATCCAGGCTGCCATTACCATCAGCCCCAGCGGTGAGAGAGTGTGCAGCGGCGGCTCCATCACCATAACCGCAACCCGCAAGTGGCGTCACGACAAAAAAAACTTTATTATTTCACCCAAGTATATAACCGCTTTCAAGCGACCCCCAGGGTCACGGAACCGAGCAATGGCCACCCAGTGAACTGTCCCCGTAAATATATGGCCCGGGAGAGAGTACCTCATAGCCCTGGGGCGAGTCACCATCTAGTCTCTTGGCGTTCCAGAGCAGTTTGGTGACCCTTCCCACCTACTTTTTTCTATCTATGCCCCCCTATTTCTTGATTGATAACTTTGGCTTTATAGGAGCCTGATGAAGGTGACGATAGATGGGAAAGCATTAGGTGGAAAAATGCACTGAACTACTTGACAACACCAATGTTGACCCTTGATGCCGAAATGTCAGGTTCAGACAACAATGTAAAGTGTTCGTATTCTATCGACAGATGTCTGTAAAGGCCGCTTTACACGAAACAACATTGCTAACGAGATGTCGTTGGGGTCACGGAATTCATGACGCACATCCGGCCTCGTTAGCGACGTCGTTTCGTGTGAAACGTACGAACGGCCGTTAACGATCAAAATTTCTTACCTTATCGTTTATCATTGACACGTCGTTCTATTCCCAATTATCGTTGCTGCTGCAGGACGCAGGTTGTTCGTCGTTCCTGCGGCAGCACACATCGCTACGTGTGACACCGCAGGAACGAGGAATATCACCGTACCTGCGGCCGCCGGCAATGAGGAAGGAAGGAGGTGGGCGGGATGTTCCGCCCGCTCATCTCCGCCCCTCCGTTTCTATTGGGCGGCCGCTTAGTGACCTCGCTGTCACGCCACACAAACCGCCCCCTTAGAAAGGAGGCAGTTCGCTGGCCACAGCGACATCGCTAGGCAGCTAAGTATGTGTGACCGTTCTTAGCGATGTTGTGCGCCACGGGCAGCGATTTGCCCGTGACGCACAACCGACGGATGCTGTGTGTAAAGTGCCCTCTAGGAAGGGGACTGGGAAGGATCGCAATTACTCAAAGAATCGATCCACATCAAAATTAATAACTATCCTTAAAGGAGTTCTTCACCTTTTTGGACCATTCTTTTACTTTAATACATGTACTTGGGCTAAAGAAAAAAAAATCATCCTTACAATTGGGTTTCATTTACAATTTGCTCTGTTTTACTTCTATAGTTTCTGTGTTGTAATATAAATTGGTGGCTCCAGAATGAGTTAACTGAAATCCACCGGTGAGCTTGCCATGGTGGTCTGAAACGCTTTCTGAGCTCCTCTCAGCTTATGTGTTACCACAGATCAAGTTTAATGGGAAAAGAAACAAATATTACTGTAAAAGCCAAACATCCCAAAACTTTATTGGATGATTTTTAAGACAAATTCCTTCCTAAAATACAATTTTGCAAAAGGGGAAGGTGAGATTAGAGACAATAACGTGCCTAATGAGCCACTCCTAGCATGTTGCACTCACCTCTGGTTTCTCTAAGGTACTATGGTCTTCTATGTTGGGTTTGCGTGGAGGTAAAAGAAGACCATTGAACGTGGTTTTCGAGGTGTGAGAATTATCCAACTGAGTGACTACGATCTCCTCTCTTGATTCTGGGGGAAGGGATCTAGAATACCACGGTGAATCAGGTAGATCGTGAGAAAGGTCTGCATGGCCTGCTGGCCCCTTATGGTCTGAAGTCTTTTCAGAAGACTTATTAAAGCACAGACAATTAATTTGCTCAATAATCTTCTCAGTCTGCTCTCCATCAGTAATGGCTTTTACCATCTGACCTTGGAAATAGTTGGGCGATTGAAAACCTTGGTGGTTTCCTGGTGGCATGCTATAATAAGTAGCTTGCTCTGGGTGTGTGGCATCATCTTGGCACTGCCTTGATATCTCATAGTATTTTGTGTTCTTATAATGCATCTTCAAATGTTGGAGATAAATGAAAGGATGCTTGAGGGCTGTTGTAGGGTTTATCCTTCTTTTTGAGTCCCAGGTCAACATCCTCTTCATGAGCTCCACCATATTCCTAAGGTCATAACGTTCGGCCAAGACTTCTGACTCTGGGTAACGGGATCTAGTTGTATACAAACTCTTGATTTGGTCTAGAGAGTTTAAAATATATTTCCTTCTTTCGACTGCTTTCACTCTGGTCGCCATTTGGTATTCTTCTTCAGTTTTGATCCTCCATTGGATTTTTCCTGTGGGGTCTACACTGTACTTGAAGAAGTAGAGGACTTTACTTGATACATTCAACAAATAGTCGTCTGGCAACCCTTGAGTCTGGCATATGTATCTGACCTGGCCATACTCATTATTTCCAGGGTAAAGTGGATAACCAAAGTGGAGCTCGGCAATAATACAGCCGAGAGACCACATATCCAACTTCTCACAGAAAGGCAGACCAAGAAGAATTTCGGGAGCTCTGTAGAAGCGGGATTGGATGTAGGGTTCCTGCACATGTCTCACCTCACTTAAGATGCTGGCCGAACCAAAGTCAATCACTTTAACTCTAAATGGACATCTTACTTGGTCAACCAACACTATATTCTCTGGCTTTAGGTCAGCGTGGATAATAGAGAGCGCTTTCAACTTGGATAGGGCTTCTAAGACTTGAGTGGTGATGGTCCTTATGTGTCTTAAAGGAATTGGAGCAAACCTGATCTCCTTCTGGTATTCGAACAGGTTCTTCTGTAGAAGCTCAAAGACAAAGTAACATGTATCTCTGATGTAAAAATGTTCAAAGAAGTGGATAAGATGATCTTCATTTCTAGCACCCTGCCTGATTAAACTAAGCAGCTTGATCTCATTTTTGATCACGTGGCTTCTTATTGGATCATTCTGGATCATTTTGATGGCCACTAATTGTCCCGTTTCTTTTTTTTCAGCTTTCAGTACATTTCCGAATGTCCCTCTACCAAGCTCCTCGATGACATGATAATAACCAGTTTTTGACTGAAGAAGAGCCATGATAGCTTTCACTTTAGCAACTCTGTGCCAGGAGGAATTGAGGACTGCGATTCTGATCCTGACCAGTATCTTTAGAACTCTGCAGCGTCATAATCTGAGGAGTTCCGTGGTTGCCAGGAGAAGCCTGGGCTTTGTCGTGAACGTTGATACATGCCATTAAACCATGATGGAACTCATATTTAGTAGCTCTTTGGTAAATTTGACAGTGTCTAATTTCCCTGCAGTGCCACCACAGGAGATATGAAGCATTACATAATTCCCATTGATTAATGTTCTTGCTATGTAATGCACAGATGGGGAGAGACTCATTGTAGCTGCTCACTTGATAGCAACTTAAACCAGTATATTGAGGCATAGCCTGTGATGGCTCAAAGGGTTATCCAGTTTTGAAAACCCACTTTTAGGCCTCTTTCACACGTTCGTGAAAAACCACGCACGTTTTTCATGGACGTGTCAGAGGTGCGTTTTCTTCAGCGCTCTATTGGGAGACCCAGACGATTGGGGTATAGCTACTGCCTCCGGAGGCCACACAAAGCACTACACCAAAAAGTGCAAGGCCCCTCCCCTTCTGGCTATACCCCCCCGTGGTATCACGGGTTCTCCAGTTTTCAAGCTTTGTGCGAAGGAGGTCAGACATCCATACATAGCTCCACAGATTTTAGTCAGCAGTAGCTGCTGACTATTTCGGATGGAAGAAAAGAGGGCCCATATAGGGCCCCCAGCATGCTCCCGTCTCACCCGTGGATGGTGTTGTACGGTTGAGGTACCTATTGCTGGTACAGAGGCTGGAGCCCCACATGCTGCTTTCCTTCCACATCCCCTTGTAGGGCTCTGTGGAAGTGGGATCCTGCCGGCTTCTAAGCTCTGACGCCGGGCTCCATCCACAGACCCAGTTGAACCTGATGGATATGGAGCAGGAGTACAATCAGGGACAAGGCCCTGCATCATACAGGTACTCTGTGTCCCCGGCAGGCACAGACACACTCCGGGCTGGCTGGGTGTTGTAGTGCGCCGGGGACCGTAACGTTGGAGTTAGTGTTCCTACAGTTTACTGGGGGACTTTGTGTTGTGGGAACGCAGCGCCGACCCCCACTGGATCGGGCGGCGCTGCTGTGACTTGTGGTGCGCCGGGGACACGCCGACCGCGCTTTTACGGCGGCGGCGTTTATAACTTTAGTCCCCGGCTTTTTGCGGCCTAGCTCCGCTTCGTTCCCGCCCCCACCCTGTCAATCAGGGTAGGGGAGAGACGCTGTTTCGCAGCAGCGACGAGGGCTGGAGCCTGATTTACATGCTCCAGCCCTCTCACTAGGCACAGAGGGAAGCAGGCTTCCCGCTCTTAGCCAGGAACGCCCAGGGCCCGCCCCCCCTCCTCTCCCAGGACGCCGGCAGCCATTACATGCAGTCTGGCTGGAGGAAGGACGCAAGGCTCTGGGAGACCTGGACTAGGGGGCTTTTGGCGACCACACACCCGCTCTTAAGCGGGCGGTAAGCGGCATTTCAGCTGGCCCCTCTAGTGCCTCAGTGTGTATTGGTGTACTGTGTCACCAGATATATATATTTATTTATTTCTTGCACTGTGAGGTCGCTTCCTGGCTGGATACCCAGATCGCTCTGAGGAAGCAGCAACATGTCATCCACAAAACGCAAGGCTGCCAAGGCTAGGGCTGTGTACACTGCGTGTGCTGCATGTGGGGCTGCTCTACCAGCAGGCTCCGATGACCCCCATTGTGTGCAATGCTCCGATCCGGTGCTGCTTCGCCAGCCGGAGTCCGGAGAGGTAGTGACCCAGGCTGAGACGCTTGTAAGTTCTGCCCCGGCGCCAGGGACAGACTTTGCAGTTTTTGCTGATAGAATGTCTGTGACTATGACAAAAATCCTTGAAACTTTGCAATCCATGTCTGGGGCTCAGTCTTTGGACTCGGCGAGGTCTCTGTCCTCTGGCCCCCCTCAGCTGGATCCAATCCAGACTACAAGGGGGTCCCCGGCTTCACAAGCTGAGGATTATGACTCAGATGATAGCCCCAGCCACCCTAAGCGAGCTCGCTGGGAAAGACCCTCAACGTCATCACACTGCTCAGGGTCTCAGCGCAATCAGTCTCCCTGTGAGGTGTCTGAAGAGAGTGATCAGGAATCCACTCCTGGAACCCCTCTCAACCTGGATACCCCTGATGGGGACGCCATGGTAAACGACCTTATCTCAGCCATCAATAGGCTGTTAGATATTTCTCCCCCAGCCCCTTCAGCAGAAGAGGCAGCTGCAGAGCAGGAGAAGTTTCGTTTCCTCTATCCCAAGCGTAAATTGAGTGCTTTGTTGGATCACTCTGACTTCAGAGAATCAATCCAGAAACACGACGCTCACCCAGAAAGACGTTTCTCTAAACGTTCTAGGGATACACGTTATCCTTTCCCCCCTGATGTGGTCAAGCGCTGGACCCAGTGTCCAAAGGTAGACCCCCCGATTTCCAAACTTGCAGCTAGATCCATAGTTGCAGTGGAGGATGGCGCTTCACTTAAAGATGCCAATGACAGACAGATGGACCTTTGGTTAAAATCTGTCTATGAAGCTATCGGCGCGTCGTTTGCTCCGGCATTCGCAGCCGTATGGGCTCTCCAGGCTATTTCAGCTGGTTTAGCAAAAGTGGATGCTATCATACATCCAGCAGTGCCACAAGTGGCGTCCCTTACCTCGCAGATGTCTGCGTTTGCGTCTTACGCTATCAATGCGGTCCTAGAATCTACCAGCCGCACCTCAATGGCGTCCGCCAATTCGGTAGTTTTGCGCAGAGCCTTGTGGTTAAGGGACTGGAAGGCAGATGCTGGTTCCAAAAAATGTTTAACCAGCTTGCCTTTATCTAGAGATAGACTGTTTGGCGAGCCATTGGCTGACATCATTAAGCAGTCCAAGGGTAAAGACTCTTCTTTACCCCAGCCCAGAACAAGCAAACCTCAGCAGAAAAAGTGGCAGCAGAGGTTTCAGTCCTTTCGAGGTTCGGGCAAGACACCATTTACCTCGTCCAAAGGGTCTCAGAGGACGCAAAGAAACTCAGATTCCTGGCGGGCTCACGCACGCCCCAAGAAAGCAAATGGAGGAACCGCTTCCAAAGCGGCTACCTCATGACTTCCAGCCCCCTCCCGCCGAATCTCCGGTCGGGGGCAGGCTCTCCCGCTTTTGCGACATTTGGCTGTCACAGGTCAAGGACCGGTGGGTGACAGACATTTTGTCTCGCGGGTACAGAATCGAGTTCAGTTCTCGTCCTCCAGCCCGATTCTTCAGAACCTCCCCACATCCAGGCCGAGCAGATGCTCTGCGGCAGGCGGTGGACTCCCTAAGAGCGGAAGGAGTAGTGATCCCTGTCCCTCCTCAGGAACAGGGTCGAGGGTTTTACTCCAATCTCTTTGTGGTTCCAAAAAAGGACGGCTCATTCCGTCCTGTTCTGGACCTAAAACTGCTCAACAAACATGTGCACGCCAGGCGGTTCCGGATGGAAACCCTACGATCTGTCATTGCCTCAATGTCTCGAGGAGACTTCCTTGCCTCAATAGACATCAAAGATGCTTATCTCCACGTGCCAATTGCTACAGAACATCAACGTTTTCTACGTTTTGTGATAGGAGACGACCATCTTCAGTTCGTAGCTCTGCCATTCGGTCTGGCGACAGCCCCACGGGTCTTCACCAAGGTCATGGCGGCAGTGGTAGCAGTCTTGCACTCTCAGGGACACTCGGTGATCCCTTACCTAGACGATCTACTGGTCAAGGCACCCTCTCAAGAGACATGCCAACTCAGCCTGAATGCTACGCTGGAGACTCTACAGTCTTTCGGATGGATCATCAACTTTCCAAAGTCGATCCTGTCACCGACCCAATCACTCACGTATCTTGGCATG
Source organism: Anomaloglossus baeobatrachus (assembly GCF_048569485.1). Taxonomy (NCBI): domain Eukaryota; kingdom Metazoa; phylum Chordata; class Amphibia; order Anura; family Aromobatidae; genus Anomaloglossus; species Anomaloglossus baeobatrachus. The sequence continues at coordinate 42,898,752 of NC_134361.1, forward strand.
GAGTTCCATACTCTAGCAGCGATAGTGAAGCTTCCGCTGAACAAACAGCGATCACTACAAACAGGGGTGCAATCTCTCCTTCAGGGTCAGTCGCACCCCTTGCGGCGCCTCATGCACTTCCTAGGGAAGATGGTGGCAGCCATGGAAGCAGTTCCATTTGCGCAGTTTCATCTGCGCCCACTTCAATGGGACATTCTCCGCCAATGGGACGGAAAGTCAACGTCACTAGACAGGAAAGTCTCCCTTTCCCAGACGGCCAAGGACTCTCTACAATGGTGGCTCCTTCCCACCTCATTGTCTCAGGGAAGATCCTTCCTGCCCCCATCCTGGGCAGTGGTCACGACAGATGCGAGTCTGTCAGGGTGGGGAGCAGTTTTTCTCCACCACAGGACTCAGGGAACGTGGACTCCGCAGGAGTCCACCCTTCAGATCAATGTTCTGGAAATCAGGGCAGTGTATCTTGCCCTACTAGCCTTCCAACAGTGGCTGGAAGGAAAGCAGATCCGAATCCAGTCGGACAACTCCACAGCGGTGGCATACATCAACCACCAAGGAGGGACGCGCAGTCGGCAAGCCTTCCAAGAAGTCCGGCGCATTCTAATGTGGGTGGAAGACACAGCATCCACCATATCCGCGGTTCACATCCCAGGCGTCGAAAACTGGGAAGCAGACTTCCTCAGTCGCCAGGGCATGGACGCAGGGGAATGGTCCCTTCACCCGGACGCGTTTCAGGAAATCTGTCGCCGCTGGGGAGTGCCGGACGTCGACCTAATGGCGTCCCGGCACAACAACAAGGTCCCGGCATTTATGGCGAGGTCGCGCGATCAAAGAGCTCTGGCGGCAGACGCCTTAGTACAAGATTGGTCGCAGTTCCGGCTCCCATACGTATTCCCGCCTCTGGCACTCTTGCCCAGAGTCTTACGCAAGATCAGATCCGATTGCAGCCGCGTCATACTCGTCGCCCCAGACTGGCCGAGGAGATCGTGGTATCCGGATCTGTGGCATCTCACGGTCGGCCGACCGTGGTCACTTCCAGACAGACCAGACTTACTGTCCCAAGGGCCGTTTTTCCATCAGAATTCTGCGGCCCTGAACCTGACTGTGTGGCCATTGAGTCCTGGATCCTAGCGTCTGCAGGATTATCCCAAGGAGTTGTAGCCACAATGAGACAGGCTAGAAAGTCGACTTCTGCTAAGATCTACCACAGAACGTGGAAGATTTTCTTATCCTGGTGTTCCGCTCAGGGAGTGTCTCCCTGGCCATTTGCATTGCCCACTTTTCTTTCTTTCCTGCAATCGGGGTTAGAAAAGGGCTTGTCGCTCAGCTCCCTTAAAGGGCAAGTATCGGCAATATCCGTGTTTTTTCAGAAGCGTCTAGCACGTCTTCCTAAGGTGCGCACGTTCCTGCAGGGGGTCTGTCATATTGTGCCCCCGTACAGGCGGCCGTTAGATCCATGGGATCTGAACAGGGTACTAGTTGCTCTCCAGAAGCCGCCTTTCGAGCCTCTGAAGGAAGTTTCCTTTTCTCGCCTGTCACAGAAAGTGGCGTTTCTTGTTGCGATCACATCGCTTCGGCGAGTGTCGGAGCTGGCAGCTCTGTCATCCAAGGCTCCCTTCCTGGTGTTCCACCAGGACAAGGTAGTGCTGCGCCCCATTCCGGAGTTTCTCCCTAAGGTCGTCTCCTCGTTTCATCTTAATCAGGATATATCCTTGCCTTCCTTTTGTCCTCATCCGGTTCACCGGTATGAAAAGGACTTACGTTTGCTGGATCTGGTGAGAGCACTCAGAATCTACATTTCCCGCACGGCGCCCATGCGCCGTTCCGATGCACTTTTTGTCCTTGTCGCTGGTCCGCGCAAGGGGTTGCAGGCTTCTAAAGCCACCCTGGCTCGATGGATCAAAGAACCAATTCTAGAGGCCTACCGTTCTGCGGGGCTTCCGGTTCCTTCAGGGCTAAAAGCCCACTCAACCAGAGCCGTGGGTGCGTCCTGGGCATTACGACACCAGGCTTCGGCTCAACAAGTGTGCCAGGCAGCTACCTGGTCGAGTCTGCACACTTTCACCAAGCATTATCAGGTGCATACCTATGCTTCGGCGGATGCCAGCTTAGGTAGAAGAGTCCTGCAGGCGGCAGTGACACCCCCGTAGGGGAGGGCTGTTTTGCAGCTCTAACATGAGGTATTTCTTTACCCACCCAGGGACAGCTTTTGGACGTCCCAATCGTCTGGGTCTCCCAATAGAGCGCTGAAGAAGAAGGGAATTTTGTTACTTACCGTAAATTCCTTTTCTTCTAGCTCTTATTGGGAGACCCAGCACCCGCCCTGTTGTCCTTCGGGATTTTTTTGTGGTTTGCGGGTACACATGTTGTTCATGTTGAACGGTTTTTCAGTTCTCCGATGTTACTCGGAGTTAATTTGTTTAAACCAGTTATTGGCTTTCCTCCTTCTTGCTTTGGCACTAAAACTGGAGAACCCGTGATACCACGGGGGGGTATAGCCAGAAGGGGAGGGGCCTTGCACTTTTTGGTGTAGTGCTTTGTGTGGCCTCCGGAGGCAGTAGCTATACCCCAATCGTCTGGGTCTCCCAATAAGAGCTAGAAGAAAAGGAATTTACGGTAAGTAACAAAATTCCCTTCTTACCCTGCGTGAGCCATGTTTATGGGCTACGTGTGTTCTCCGTGTGCTATCCGTGATAACACACGGAGAACTGGAACTTTTTACTCACCTGTCCCTGGCGTTTTTGTCCGTAGTGCTGATCTGCGGTCTTCGGTCCTGCCGACTCCCCGATGCTGCCGCTTCCGGCCGCAGTGAAGTGAATATTCAATGAGCATAATGAGCGGCGGTCGGCAGCAAGTGACAGCAGCGGCAGAGACAGCAGGGCTGGAGAAGGTGAGTAAAGTTTGGGGGTTTTTTTCTCACAGACACGTCTTTTCTCCGGTGCGTGTCACACGGAACACATCCATGTGGTCCGTTTGCATTACGTGTGACACGTTTGCGTTACGTGTGACACCCGTGATGCCGGAGAGAAAACGGACATGTCGGCGTGAGAAACACGTAAGTACGGAACGGACACACGTTCCGTGTGAAAATACTTCCGTGTGTCCAAAACCATAGGAATATATAGGTCTACGTGTGTACGTGTCTCCGGTACGTGAGAAAACTGCCAAACACGTACCAGAGGCACGTATGTGTGAAAGAGGCCAAACACGTACCGGAGGCACGCACGTGTGAAAGAGGCCAAACACGTACCGGAGGCACGCACGTGTGAAAGAGGCCAAACACGTACTGGAGGGACGTATGTGTGAAAGAGGCCAAACACGTACCGGAGGCACGCACGTGTGAAAGAGGCCAAACACGTACCGGAGGCACGTACGTGTGAAAGAGGCCTTAGGGAAATTCTGAGCCTATAAGTGGGATCTATGATCAGGATCCTCATTTTCTGTCCAGACTATAGAGCAGGTAAAATGATGTGGATGATTTATTTGACAGAGGAAACGTTTTAACCCTTAATCGCATCTCAACTGATCTACATTAGGGCATTGAACAGATTATTGTTTCTTCTACATTCTGGAGCGCGGCTCCTCGGCTGGGTCTCCATTGTTCCTACTCTGGATCTAGAGTGGTTAAATAGCCTCCTTGCTTTAGAGGACCTGATTTTGGATGACAATGGCGTAATGCTTAATTTCACCTGTGGAGGCGCTGCAGGAAATGTAATCACCTACTACCAGATAGCGCTGTACCATAAAGAAGGACCCTAATGGATTGAACTGCAGGTCATTATCAGCAGAGGGCACATTTATGTTATACTCACAGGGGTTTTGAGATTTTTATCTGATACTTCAAGCCTTGAAGTCACATGCAAATTAGCTTGGGAGTGCATTGTGGGTGCCCCGATGTAGTCTGGGACCCCAATAATCTTCCAGGCTGATTAATAAGTGATTTCCAAGCTTGATTTCTCAGCACTGGCACATTGGATTACTACAAAACCGGTATCATTTTTATTGTCCTGACAGGCTCACTTTAGGCGGCGGCGCTTGAGCAGCCACAAAGTCTTGATTCAGCTCGGCACTGATCACAGACCCGGGATGAAGGTGGGTGGCCAAGCCTGAAAGTCAGTGGGTAGATTCCACAGCTCAGGCCTGCTGACAATGCAAGTACACACCTGTGTATACGGCCTGTGGTTAGTACAAGTCACATTGTAGCAAAGGTCCGTGTGATATATATTCAGTAATGGAGTCTGTAACTGCTGAAAGCAGACATTTTCGGAATGAGAAAGTGACTGAGACAAAGCCAGAAAAATGGAAAGAGACAACCGTAAAGATCGCTCTGCACAGAATACTGCATGTTCCATACACTGCTGCCATTATACACCTAATGATTGCTAATTAACACATAACCCTCAGCAAAATCAAAGCTAGGAAGATAAGAACGCGTCTGATGCTATTATCAGAAGATGTCCGGGCTCACAGTCTCTGTTCTCATTCATCCCTGTGGTGTTGGATGCAATTAAGGAGTGGGCTTCGTGAGGCCGGACATGATCTTCCACCAAACCATGCCTTTATGGACCTTGTCACCAGCATGGAGAACAGAAAAAGAGCCTTCCTCAAACTCTACCCACAAAGTGGGAAGTTACAATTGTCCATGGTGTCTCGTGCTGAAACATTAGGATTCTCCTTCACTGAAACTAAGGAGATGAGGCCCATAGTGCTATCCCTCCTCCACCAAACTGTACAGCGGGCACAATGAAGTCAAGCGGGTAACGTTCTCCAAGCATTCACCAAACCCAAACTCATCCATCAGATGCAGATCGGCATTGTGCTTGGTAATGTACGGCTCGGCATTGTGCTGGGTGATGTATGGCTAGGCATTGTGCTGGGTGATGTATGGCTAGGCATTGTGCTGGGTGATGTACGGCTCGGCATTGTGCTGGGTGATGTACGGTTCGGCATTGTGCTTGGTGATGTACGGCTCAGCCATGTGCTTGGTGATGTACGGCTCGGCCTTCTGCTTGGTGATGTACGGCTGGGCATTGTGCTTGGTGATGTACGGCTCGGCATTGTGCTGGGTGATGTATGGCTAGGCATTGTGCTGGGTGATGTACGGTTCGGCATTGTGCTTGGTGATGTACGGCTCAGCCATGTGCTTGGTGATGTACGGCTCGGCCTTGTGCTTGGTGATGTACGGCTGGGCATTGTGCTTGGTGATGTACGGCTCGGCATTGTGCTTGGTGATGTACGGCTCAGCCATGTGCTTGGTGATGTATGGCTCAGCATTGTGCTTGGTGATGTACGGCTCGGCATTGTGCTTGGTGATGTACGGCTCTGCATTGTGCTTGGTGATGTATGGCTCGGCATTGTGCTTGGTGATGTACGGCTCTGCATTGTGCTTGGTGATGTACAGCTCTGCATTGTGCTTGGTGATGTACGGCTCTGCATTGTGCTTGGTGATGTACGGCTCTGCATTGTGCTTGGTGATGTACGGCTCTGCATTGTGCTTGGTGATGTACGGCTCGGCATTGTGCTTGGTGATGTATGGCTCGGCATTGTGCTTGGTGAGGTATGGCTCGGCATTGTGCTGGGTGATGTACAGCTCGACATTGTGCTTGGTGATGTACGGCTGGGCATTGTGCTTGGTGATGTACGGCTCAGCCATGTGCTTGGTGATGTACGGCTCAGCATTGTGCTTGGTGATGTACGGCTCAACATTGTGCTTGGTGATGTACGGCTCGGCATTGTGCTTGGTGATGTACGGCTCGGCATTGTGCTTGGCGATGTACGGCTGGGCATTGTTCTTGGTGATGTACGGCTCGACATTGTGCTTGGTGATGTACGGCTGGGCATTTTGCTTGGTGATGTACGGCTCAGCCATGTGCTTGGTGATGTACGGCTCAGCATTGTGCTTGGTGATGTACGGCTCGGCATTGTGCTTGGCGATGTACGGCTGGGCATTGTGCTTGGTGATGTACGGCTCGGCATTGTTCTTGGTGATGTACGACTCGACATTGTGCTTGGTGATGTACGGCTCGGCATTGTGCTTGGTGATGTACGGCTCGGCATTGTGCTTGGTGATGTACAGCTCGGCATTGTGCTTGGTGATGTACGGCTCGGCATTGTGCTTGGTGATGTACGGCTCGGCATTGTGCTTGGTGATGTACGGCTCGGCATTGTGCTTGGTGATGTACGGCTCGGCATTGTGCTCGGTGATGTACGGCTCGGCATTGTGCTTGGTGATGTACGGCTCGGCATTGTGCTCGGTGATGTATGGCTCGGCCTTGTGCTTGGTGATGTATGGCTCGGCATTGTGCTTGGTGATGTACGGCTCGGCATTGTGCTTGGTGATGAACGGCTCGGCATTGTGCTTGGTGATGTACGGCTCGGCATTGTGCTTGGTGATGTACGGCTCGGCATTGTGCTTGGTGATGTACGGCTCGGCATTGTGCTGGGTGATGTACGGCTCGGCATTGTGCTCGGTGATGTACGGCTTGGCATTGTGCTCAGTGATGTACGGCTCGGCATTGTGCTTGGTGATGTACGGCTCGGCATTGTGCTTGGTGATGTACGGCTCGGCATTGTGCTCAGTGATGTACGGCTCGGCATTGTGCTCGGTGATGTATGGCTCGGCATTGTGCTCGGTGATGTACGGCTCGGCATTGTGCTCGGTGATGTATGGCTCGGCATTGTGCTGGGTGATGTACGGCTGCTGCAGCTGCTCGGCCATGAAGCCCCCGACGGTCTCAGGGTTTGTGCTGATGTTACCAGAGGAGATCTGGACTCTGCAGTTATGGAGTCAGCACAGCGTTGCTGACTTTTCTGCCCGCTGCTCCTCAGCACTCGGCCCCCCGCTCTGTAACGTTACGGGGTCTCCACTTCATGGCTGAGTTTCTTCAGTTCCTTCCACTTCTCAATAATATCACTCACAGGGGATGGGAGAAGATTTAGAAGGGAAGAAATGTCATGAACGAGCTTGTTACCCCGGTGGCTCCTATTACAGGACTGCACTGGTATCAGTGAGCTCTGCACCACCAGGAGCTCTGTCACGTTAGCAAAGGCAGATATGAAATGAAAAAGGAGAGGGCGCTCCTGTGTGGAACCTTAAAAGCACAAGATTTAAGTGGTGTGAGATACACACTCACCTGATAGTGTTGTACAGCAGGTACAACACTGTATGATGCTGAAGGGGGAATCCTGGTTCACCGCTCCTCATCAGCGGGGATCCCGTCCTCTATGACCCGCAGGAATCTGCTCACATGATCGGAACTTCCACGTGTAGTGTGAAGCCGCCAGACCGGTGTCTGACAGCAGCTCTTCCTCCGAGACGGAAGGTCCCGTGATCCCGGTAGCAGTGATTCACCAGCCCCTTGCATACACATCAAATGGATCGCAGGATCCTGATCTGGCTGCAGCAGCCCCGTGAGCTCCCAAAGGGAGATAATTTAGTGGAGAGCAAACAAACAAAAAAAAAAACACGGTATCGGCCGCGCTGCTCAGAAGAAGGTAGTGATAAGATTATTGATGAAGATTTATTAAGGATTAATATGCCACTACGCGTTACGGGGGTACATGTAAGTTATGTAATTTTATTCTCCCACGGGAAACTTCCGTAATTCTTCCACTGATCAGTTTACCAATAATTTATTCCCATTAGGCATACAAACTTCTATGGGAAGGGAGTGGGGATTTATATTAATAATTTTTTATACCTATAATTTTTTACACTAATCATATTTTTAATCCATTTTTTATTTATTCATCATTTTGCTTGTTAGCACTTTTTATAATGACAATATGGTAATATGTACATATAATTATGTTGGTAACACACTTCTTTTATAGCTGCAGTAAATTGATTTATCATTATTTTTAATACACATTTTAGTATGAACTATAGTTTTTATGAACCTATGTATGCAATTGTCTCTCACCATGAATGTATGTATACTAGTACCCTGTATGGGGAAATGTTCTTAATTGATCAAATGATTTCACCCTGTTGGGGATTTAATCTAATTGTGGGAAAAGGTTTGAACCTTTTTTTTTTTCTCCCAATTCATGTATATAAGATCCAATATCCTGCCTTTTTATTGCTACCTGAGGAAGGGGGAGGATGTACCCAGTGGCATATTAATCCTTAATAAATCTTCATCAATAATCTTATCACTACCTTCTTCTGAGCAGCGCGGCCGATACCGTGTTTTTTTTTTTTGTTTGCTCTCTAGCAAAGGCAGATGTCATGGCAAGGGGCTGGGAGTTATAAACTGGGTTTGAGGCGCCGGATGTTATACCTAGAGGAAGAGAGGCCGGAGGTTATATATTGAGGGTGAGGGGATTGAGGTTACACACCGGTGGGAGAGGGGCCAGATGTTATACACCTGGGAAGAATGAGGACATACAGTTCTGACCAAAAGTTTGGACACACCTTCTCATCTCTAGAATAACTGTTAAGAGGAGACTTTGTGCAGCAGCCTTCATGGTAAAATAGCTGCTAGGAAACCACTGCTAAGGACAGACAACAAGCAGAAGAGACTTGTTTGGGCTAAAGAACACAAGGAATGGACATTAGACCAGTGGAAATCTGTGCTTTGGTCTGATGAGTCCAAATTTGAGATCTTTGGATCCAACCACCGTGTCTTTGTAGAAAAGGTGAACGGATGGACTCTACATGGCTGGTTCCCACCGTGAAGCATGGTGGAGGAGGTGTGATGGTGTGGGGGTGCTTTGCTGGTGACACTGTTGGGGATTTATTCAAAATTGAAGACATACAGAATCAGCATGGCTACCACAGCATCTTGCAGCGGCGTGCTATTCCATCCGGTTTGCGTTTAGTTGGAGCATCATTTATTTTTCAACAGGACAATGACCCCAAACACACCTCCAGGCTGTGTAAGGGCTATTTGACTAAGAAGGAGAGTGATGGGGTGCTTTGCCAGATGACCTGGCCTCCACAGTCACCAGACCTGAACCCAATTGAGATGGTTTGGGGTGAGCTGTGTGCTAAGCTTCTCTGGGAACTCCTTCAAGACTGTTGGAAAACCATTTCCGGTGACTACCTCTTGAAGCTCATCAAGAGAATGCCAAGAGTGTGCAAAGCCGTAATCAAAGCAAAAGGTGGCTACTTTGAAGAACCTAGAATATAAGACATATTTTCAGTTGTTTCACACTTTAAGTATTTCATTCCACAAGTTTTAATTCATAGTTTTGATGCCTTCAATGTGAATCTACCATTTTCAGAGACATGAAAATAAAGAAAACTCATAGAATGAGAAGGTGTGTCCAAACTTTTGGTCTGTACTGTGTGTCAAACACTGGGGGCAATGGGGCTGAATGAAACACTTGAATTAATTAAGATTTGTGTCCTAATACTTTTGTCCATAGAGTATAGGAAGGTAGGACAAAAATAAAACATGGTATAACCACTACTCCCCACCAGGGGGCAGAGTTCTAATACAGTCAGGTTGCAGGAGGTGCTGGAATGGCAGATTCCTTTGTACTTCAGGAATTTCCATGGTGTGTGATGACCTCGGGGATCTTGCTTACAAGATCATTTCATTTGGAAGATTAAGGGATTTTAATGGATTTTGGTGGATTTCTAATTTAACATTAACAACGCAGCAATATTTTGCCCCGATCCTGGCCAGCAGTGTTACATTTATGACAGCTCCCCAACTGTCACGAAGCATTTATACAGTCCTCAGCATTGACATTGCAACCACCGGAGGGAAAAGGCTTTGAATGATGGAAATTACAGGATGGATAGACATGTTAATGATTTGCAAATGATGGAAAATGGAAACAAAATTTTCGAAACATCTTGATTTATCTAATACAAAGTATGAGCTCCACGCACAAAACGTCCCCCAGACTTACACATCTTGGCTGCAATCAGTGAGGTTATTAATGGAGGAATGTTCTTCCGCGCTGAATGCACTTGGACACATCATCAAGATTGTGAAGTCATCTCCTCCATAGCTTTGTCTGCGTGGTCTCCAGACCAATCCGCAACTATCATTGCATCCAAAACTAAAGCGAAACTCATCTCTGGAAAGGATAGACCGCTCTTGATTTGGTGGTGCGACCAGTGGTGCAACCATTTCTCCATCGTGTCTCAGCAGCCTGTGTTTCAACACGACAATCCCAGGCCAGTGAGCAGCCAGTGTGGCCTACATGGCTGCAGAGTCTCCAGACTTGTCTCCCATTGCCATCTGGGCATTATTGGTCACCAACTGCAAAGAGAGCTGCCAGCAGTGGATCTTGATGATTGTCGAAATGCATTCAGTGAGGCAAAACATTCCTCATACTCCATGCTGAATACATTAAGATGTTTTGATTACACTTTTTTCATCCTTTGCGTATTAGTAACAGGTCTATCCATCCTATGGTTTCCAGAATTCCCAAACTTTTCCTTCTTGGTGTAGCAGTTTCAATGTTGAAGATTGTGGTAATAGGCTCTCTCATGAAACAGAAACTTTTTGGTCCACATTGAGGATCCAGGGTCATCTGCAATCCATGCACCCCTATGGTTACAGCTCACTGTAGAGGAACGTTTCTAAAGATAGGCTCAAGTAACAAAAACCGGACCACTATTTGTAGTCAGCAAATGTTCAGTTTCTTTGCAGCGCCACCACAGGTGAAATTAAGCATTACACCTTTCTTTTTGAAATCAATGAGTTGTGTAAAATCAGATGTGCGGAGGTGTCCACTACTTTGATATTGATGGCCTATTCTTAGGATAGGATAGGATAGAATAGAATATTTATTCATTTATATAGCGCTATTAATTCCACAGCGCTTTACATACATTACATACATTGGCAACACTGTCCCCACTGGGGTCACAATCTAAGGTCCCTATGGCTATGTGCCCACGGGACTCTGTATCTGCGGATTTTTCTGCATCAAAATCCGCAGTTTTCCCCCAGAATCCGCACCTTTTCATAGGTGCGGATTTTGTGTGTATTTGACGCGGATTTTGTTGCGGATTTTGCGTTTTTTTTTTAATTCAATTGAATAGGCAAAATCCGCACGAAAATCCGCAACAATAATTGACATGCTGCAGATTTTTCCGCACGAAAATCCGCACGATTTCCGCTGCGGAAAAATCTGCAGCGTGGGCACAGCATTTCCCAAATGCCTTAGAAATGGCTGGGGAGTAGCTGTGCTGCAGATTTCTGGGAAATCCGCGGCTTTTCCGCGAGAAATCCGCGCATTTTCCACAGCGTGGGCACATAGCCTATCAGTATATTTTTGAATTGTGGGAGGAAACCCACGCAAACACGGGGAGAACATACAAACTCCTTGCAGATGGTGTCCTTGGTGGGATTTGAACCGAGGACCCCAGTGCTGCAAGACTGTAGTGCTAACCACTCAGCCACCGTGCCGGCCATCAATGTCTGATCGGCCATTGTCCGACACGCTGCACCCCCGTCAATCAGATGTCCTTGGTCAGGCCGCCGGAAATGCTGGAAATAGTGGGATCCAATGGGCACATCTACAAAGGACTCTAAATCTAAAGGCGTTGTCCACTACTTTGACATTGATGGCCTATTCTTAGGATAGGTCATCAATGTCTGATTGGCCGGGGTCCAACATCCTGCACCCCCGTTGATCAGCTGATCTTGGTCCTTGCGTCAGCAGCAAGCAGCCGGAAATGATCAGTTCCGGAACTGCTCCGTCTTCCCATAGCGGCCGTGGCCGGGTACCGCACATCCGACTCCTATTAATCAGAATGAGAGGCAGATATGCAGTATCCGGCCGCTATCAGAAGACGGAGCAGCTATGAATCTGATCATTTCCGTAGGCCTGCTCCTGACGCCAGGACCAAAATCAGCTGATCGGCGGGGGTGCGTGGTGTCGGCCCCTGGCCGATCAGGCATTGATGACCTATCCTAAGAATAGGCCATCATGTCAAAGTAGTGGACAACGCCTTTAGATTTAGAGTCCTTGTAGATGCACCTGTAGCACCCAGGGATATGGGGTGCTCCGTTCCGGGCAGAGTCTCTATTGGAAATGTCACAGGGCTGACCGTTACCCGGTTGCGTGCCTTGGACCCTTTTTGTAATGGGGATATTTACAGGGGATTGAGTGAATAAAGTTTATTCGTGACACCACTTGCGGTGTTGCGGCTATATGTAGGGAGCCACCGCTGCAAAATGTCTCTACTGGGACTGATGGTATTAGCAGGTAGTATGGTAGACCCTCCGCAAGTAGGGTATTGCCCCAGCGGATGTATGGTGCGGTGGGCATCGGAAGAAGGAGTCCAGACAGGTATTCAGTGCAACTGGTTTACTCACTTTGGATGTTAACTGGTTGCCTGAGGCCGGCTGGTTTCACCTCCAGGTCACCTTCGTCCCAGTGCCAGTCTGGTTCTCTGGTACCTTCTTCCCTTACACCTGTCTCTGGTATGTGGGTCCCCATGGTATGGAACACAGGGGGGCCCCGCTCTGTGGTTTGTCCACCTCTGTCCGCCTGACGGTAGCGTGAACCCTGTGGGGTTGGAGTCTCTGGTCCTGTCCCCGGTTCTCTCTTTGCTACTGAGTCTTCAAATTCTTTAGGGTCAGCAAGGTCCTTGATGGTCCCCTCTGCTATGCAGGTAATCTTGAAGCTCTTTCCTGTCCTAGGGTCCTGTACCCCGTCGGTGCGTACTTCCGGGAATACTCCACCGGCAACCACTTCTCCTGGGTACCAGGTCACCGTTAACCCGAGTCAGGGAGTCACTTCACTTCCCTCATCACACCTCTACAGTCACTACTCAACTGACTATTCTCCACAGTCTGCCCCTCCCACCTGGTCAACTAGTAGACTGGAGTGGCTCCACCTCTAGGCGGCCATCCATGGTCCCACCCTAGCTAGGTACCATTGTATGGGGGATTGTTGGGGAAAACTGGGATAACCTGGGTTTTTGGTGTTACCGGCATTGCAGTTCTGGGGCCCCAAGGAGGTAGGCCCTGCATCCCTTGTGGGGATGCAGTACCTTGTAGCACCCTGATGGCTTCAGGGGTGCTACACACCCATTGGATCTTTCTATTACATGAAGGTTTCTTGAAATCCATTTTAAGAATAGGAGTTCCCCTGCAATAAGACTCAAAAAAGGATGAAAATGACAATGAGACAGGCTCTATAGGCTCTGATAGAGGATGAGCATGTCGGATATGGTGGAGCTATTTCATCAGCACACAGCGGATACAAATGATCTTCTCTTGACCCCTAATAACCCTGCACATCCCCTTTGATTTCTCCAGAGATCTTCATACAAAGAATGAAGAGTCAGGGACCATTTAATAGTACGGACCTGGGCAGGCAATTTATCTTGTAGGTTCCTCTGAGATATCCAGAGATGGAAGCTACTTAAAATAGGCCATAAACCCCGAGACCCGGCTTTGCCACTAATTAGAACCAGGACTTAATAGTATCTACGTTGCAGTCTATAAGCTCCGTACCTCCTCATTACTGAGCACCACCCGCCCCGAATGTGTTCAGAAGAGCAGCACATGAGATTATTGCAGATGCAGACATATTTCATAGTCTGTGGATCCCTCAACAGTGATCAAGTGAGATGTCAGGATGGTACATTGCCAAACAGGATAGAACAAAAGTAATTAGATGCAGGTACATGGACATATAAGCAGCAACGCAAAGGGAGAGATACCATAACCAAAAGGTGTACTTTTTTTTTTTCCAGAAGCAGTGCCATTGTGTATCGGTGGTACACCAGTACTGCAGTTCACATGAATGGAGATAAGCTGCAAAACTGACCATCTTCCACAAGAAGGTGTAAAAACTTTCTTGCCTAAAGCGGGCTTCACACGCTACGACATCGCTAATGCGAACTCGTTGGGGTCACGGAATTTGTGACGCACATCCGGCCGCATTAGCGATGCTGTTGCGTGTGACACTGTGGCGCCCCTGACCTGGTCAGGCACCACTGAGTACTGCACCCATGCTGGGGACAGTACAACACAGGTAATCCAGAAGGCTGACCGAGGTGTGACTACACAGGCGCATAGTGATCAGGTCTCACACATGTACCTTTGAGAGGACCCCTGGGGATCCCAGGAGGGGGCAAAGCCTTCACCTCCACTTGAGGAGTGGAGGGGGCAAAGCCTCCATCTCCACTCAAGGGGTGTGGTAGAGAGCCTGGTTGCTAGGTGGCGTAGGCAGGCACAAAGGGAAAAGAGGAAGGAGGAGGAGAAGAACAGTCTGAGGCAGAGTGTGGAGGAGTGAGGAGCATGGAAGAGGAGCTCAGACAGGAGCAGCAGTGCAGGTCCCAGGAGTGAGCCAGTTTAGTGCAGCAGTCCAGGAAGAGCAGAAGCAGACCCTGGAGCTGTTGCAGTCTAACAGCGTCCGCGCAGTGACTACCGACGGGGGAGAACGGTCACCTGGTAGTGCTGCCCGAACACCACACACAGCTGGAGAGAGAGCAGTGTAGTGGAAAGTAAGGAGACTGTCAGGGAGTACCAGGCCCAAACGGGCGGCAGATCCCGGTGCGGGGATAGATCCACCTTTCCTTGCTAAACCTGCCGGTGTGGGGCCCTCAAAGCCCACGCCACAACACCACAAAAGCCGCAGCCACGTAGCCACAGTTAGGGCCCATAGTTCACAGGAGGCAAGCAGCTGGAGTGATCTGGTCCAGGCGACAAGCAAACGGCAAACAAACGAGGGGAGCAGTTACTTCCCTGGGTGACCCCCATAGGGACTAAAAGTCGGGGTTACCACAAACCACAGAAGGGCTAAGGAAGGCGAGTCGGTAGCCACCCTCATCAGTCAGCCTGAAGGACACCTGGTTCCAGCCTGGTTCATCCCAGCTACGCCCGGGTTACTCACTCTGCCACCTTCTGTGAGTAAAACCCCTGAAAGACATTCTGCTTGTGTGGAGTTATTCTGCGCCTTGTGGTTCTACACACCTACACAGGGCCCTGGGGCTTGCCTCACTCTCAGGAGGCTATTACAACTGGCTGCACCCACCATCAGCCCCAGGCATCCCTTAACCTGCAGTGGCGGTCCCCACTGACCGCAATTCTGAGAGTGGCATCACGACAATCCTAAAAGAAGATCTCCTACCTGTGACAAGATCCAGCTACGTGGAGTCCCTGAAGGTAATGCACCGACACAACACTGGAGGGGCTTCACATCTGGCGTCACGAACAGGATAAGGACTAGACCTGTTCAGACAGGTGACCATGTGCCTGGGCGGTCCGCTTGAAAAATTGGAAGCGCCGCCATATTGCCACCATGAAAAGCGCGCTGAAAAACAACAGCAGCCCGCGCTGGGAGAAGTTACCGCCCACGAAGAGGTGTGGCTACCCAGAGATCCCCTGCAGAGTCCTGACCTCGCAAGTGATGAGAGCGGAGGCGTTCAGAGACGTCGGGACAGAAAGGGAGCCAGAAGTCTGCTGCTAGAGGAAATGGCGTCTGAACACAGAGACCCAGAGCCAGGCTCCGCTGCCTGGTGGTGTCGGGAGCTTGCCCAGCTATGCGACCAACTGGAGGCCAGGGTTGTAAGGCAGATCAGAGAGGGACGCACGGAGCTTCTGGAGATGGCTGCGGCGGTTCAGGCCTACGAGGGGAGAGCCACGCGGCGAGTGCCAGACCGAGCGGCGACGACTCAGACCCCGATGGTGCCACCGATGGGTGAGTCCAGTGTTGCCCCTGCCAGCGCGAGTGCCCCGACCCCTGCTGCCACGCCCGCGGTCCCTGAAGAGGCGCCCGGCGCGGCGACGCAGGACCAGGCCGCAGCAGCGATGCCCTGCCCGGCCCGCCAAGCCCAGGCCGCCGCAGCGATGCCTTGCCCGGCCCGCAAAGATCCGGCTGCCACCGCGACCCTCATCCATGCCGCGGGTGTGACGCTGACCCAGGCCGCCGCCTTGCTAGGCCCGGCCCGCCAAGACCCCACCGCAGCAGCGACGCCCGTCCGCGCCGCAAGTGAGGTGCTGGACCAGGCCGCAGCCACGCCAGGTGCGGCCCGCCAAGCTCCGATCGCTGCAGCGACGCCCAGCCCAGCCTGCATAGATCCCATCGCAGCTGCGACGCCAATCCAGGCCGCCGCAGCGATGCCCTGCCCGGCCCGCCAAGACCAGGCCGCCGCCATGTCAGGCGCGGCCCGCCAAGACCAGGCCGCCGCCATGTTAGGCGCGGCCCGCCAAGACAAGAATGTACCTCTGTTTACCCCGGCCTGCAAGGCCAGAGCAGACACCGCTCCCCAGTCTAAGGAAGTCCCTGCTAGGAGGTCCCTGATAGGAGAGGACCCCGAATACTGGAAGCTGAAGGCTAACCTAGAGGCCCAGTTCCCACAGGAGATGGTGGACCGGTATCTGCTCCCTCCGCACACCCCTAGGAGGATTCCGGCAATATCCACGCCAAAAAGTCCATCGCCAGGGCCTGCTGATGACCACCCATCCCCGGCGCTGCCACAACAGGAGTGCTCAGAAGAACTAAGGGGGAGAGGAGGCCAGGAAGCTGAGGAGCTGACCCCGGAGCCATCAGCAGTGGATCCATGCCCAGAGCCAGAGATGCTGCCGTATTCCCGCTGGGATGAAGAGGAAGAGTTGCCTAGAAACCTCACCTGGGGGCCTGCAGGCAGTGAAATAACAGCCCAGCAGAATCCAGCCCGTAGGACACGGCGCCGTAGCAGAACCAAGCTTTCCCCTGCACCGCAGTCTCCAGAGCAGAAAAACGAAGTCATGGCCAGAGACTTGGAAGAGAAACGGTTCCTGAGAAGGGCCAAATCCCAGGTCAGAGGCCCACTTTGTTGGGGAGTTGTGGAAGACTTCAGCTTGAAATCAGGATATGGCTTCATAGTAGCTCCTGGTATGAAGGAAGGCATCTTTGTTAACAGAAGAGACGTTAGAGCCCATTTGCCCAGAGGACATCCAGGAAGGAACCTACGGACAGGAGATTCAGTGGAATTCACCATGCACCAAGGAGAAAGGGGATGGTATGCATTGGATGTTACACCATGTCCCAGACATCCCTACAGTGAACCTGCGGTCTCAACAGAAAAAGAAACAGATACAGAACAAGAAACAGATACAGAAGAAGAAGGAAAAGACCGAGAAAGCAGCAGGTGCCGCAGCCCTACAGGCCCAAGCCCTGGTGAGGAGGAATCTGCATAAAGTAAGAAGTACACCAAGTTACTGTTTGACCAGTTTGAAGTTTTGCAACGTTTTCAAGTTTAAGCAATGTGCCCACATAAACTAATGTGAGAAATGAACCTTAAGGCTATGAACTGGCTATAGCCACAAACTCTCGCAGTGTAAATAGTTACACCAGAGGGCACCACCACCACCAGAGTCAGCCTGTTTAGGGGCTTGGCTCGTCTGCAACCAGGGAGCACGTCCGTATATAGGGCCTTGGCTCACCTGCGACCAGAGAGCATGCCTGTTTATGGGGCCTGGCTCTCCACCACAAAGAGGGTACCTGGTCAGCACCAACTGTGGAGGCCGCCTCTGGATCCTGCCAGAAGTGGCTGAAGGCGCGGCTCCACCAGGCCAGGTATACCCTGAAGACCACCAGCCCATGAAAGCCGCCTCTACATCCTGCCAGAAGTGGCTGAAGGCGCGGCCAACGTGAGAGGGTTTTGGGTGGGTTAACGGACTTGTGGGTGGAGGGTGGTGATGTATGGTACCTGGTGGTTTTAAAACGTTTTACCATGTTTTAATGTTTTATGCTTTTTAAAATGTTGTCTTGCAGCCCGAGGACGTGCTGGTGATAACTAAGGGGGAATGTGGCGCCCTGACCTGGTCAGGCACCACTGAGTACTGCACCCATGCTGGGGACAGTACAACACAGGTAATCCAGAAGGCTGACCGAGGTGTGACTACACAGGCGCATAGTGATCAGGTCTCACACATGTACCTTTGAGAGGACCCCTGGGGATCCCAGGAGGGGGCAAAGCCTTCACCTCCACTTGAGGAGTGGAGGGGGCAAAGCCTCCATCTCCACTCAAGGGGTGTGGTAGAGAGCCTGGTTGCTAGGTGGCGTAGGCAGGCACAAAGGGAAAAGAGGAAGGAGGAGGAGAAGAACAGTCTGAGGCAGAGTGTGGAGGAGTGAGGAGCATGGAAGAGGAGCTCAGACAGGAGCAGCAGTGCAGGTCCCAGGAGTGAGCCAGTTTAGTGCAGCAGTCCAGGAAGAGCAGAAGCAGACCCTGGAGCTGTTGCAGTCTAACAGCGTCCGCGCAGTGACTACCGACGGGGGAGAACGGTCACCTGGTAGTGCTGCCCGAACACCACACACAGCTGGAGAGAGAGCAGTGTAGTGGAAAGTAAGGAGACTGTCAGGGAGTACCAGGCCCAAACGGGCGGCAGATCCCGGTGCGGGGATAGATCCACCTTTCCTTGCTAAACCTGCCGGTGTGGGGCCCTCAAAGCCCACGCCACAACACCACAAAAGCCGCAGCCACGTAGCCACAGTTAGGGCCCATAGTTCACAGGAGGCAAGCAGCTGGAGTGATCTGGTCCAGGCGACAAGCAAACGGCAAACAAACGAGGGGAGCAGTTACTTCCCTGGGTGACCCCCATAGGGACTAAAAGTCGGGGTTACCACAAACCACAGAAGGGCTAAGGAAGGCGAGTCGGTAGCCACCCTCATCAGTCAGCCTGAAGGACACCTGGTTCCAGCCTGGTTCATCCCAGCTACGCCCGGGTTACTCACTCTGCCACCTTCTGTGAGTAAAACCCCTGAAAGACATTCTGCTTGTGTGGAGTTATTCTGCGCCTTGTGGTTCTACACACCTACACAGGGCCCTGGGGCTTGCCTCACTCTCAGGAGGCTATTACAACTGGCTGCACCCACCATCAGCCCCAGGCATCCCTTAACCTGCAGTGGAGGTCCCCACTGACCGCAATTCTGAGAGTGGCGTCACGACAATCCTAAAAGAAGATCTCCTACCTGTGACAAGATCCAGCTACGTGGAGTCCCTGAAGGTAATGCACCGACACAACACTGGAGGGGCTTCACAACACCGATGAGTGATTTTGCATCGTTGCAAAAACGTGCAAAATCGCTCATCGGTGACATGGGGGTCCATTCTCAAAAATCGTTACTGCAGCAGTAACGAAGTTGTTCCTCGTTCCTGCGGCAGCATACATCGCTCCGTGTGACACCGCAGGAACGAGGAACCTCTCCTTACCTGCCTCCCAGCCGCTATGCGGAAGGAAGGAGGTGGGCGGGATGTTACGTCCCGCTCAGCTCCGCCCCTCCACTGCTATTGGGCGGCCGCTCAGTGACGTCGCTGTGACGCCGCACGGACCGCCCCCTTAGAAAGGAGGCGGTTCGCCGGTCACAGCGACGTCGCCGGGCAGGTAAGTATATTGACGGGTCTGGGCAATGTTGTGCGGCACGGGCAGCGATTTGCCCGTGTCGCGCAACAGATGGGGGCGGGTACCCACACTAGCGATATCGGGACCGATATCGCAGTGTGGAAAGCCCGCTTTAGTCCTAGCTTTAGTCTATCAATACAAAAAAAAAAGACATTTAGACTCATAAGGCAGGTCCTTATCATACTATTAACTGGTTAAAATGGCTTGTACTGGGTCCCAGAAGAAAAGTCAGCAGCCACTCTAACTAGACTGCTGAATCCTAACAGTGTGCAATGCACACACTGTCACAATACCCCTATATATTTCCTGTGCAGGTGGATGGTGAGCAAACCCAACTAGGTTATAATATTTATGCACTTATATAATTAATTTCATAGCGCTTTACTTACATCATCATCATCACAATCTAAATTCCTTATCTGCATGTCTTTGGAGCAGGGGAGGAAACCCACACAAACATGGGGAGAACATAGAAACTCCTTGCAGATGTTGTTCTTGGTGGGAACCCCAGTGCTTCAAGACTGTAATGCTAACTACTGAGCCACCAAACAGTGCTAACCACTGAAGAAAAGATAGTTGTCATATGACCATGTGATGACTGCTAGAACCAGCAAGCAGAGCTGAATCCTGACAATGAGTATGTTACATGCTGTTAGGATTAGACATGCTACAGTTATTAGTTTTAGGATTAAAGGGGTTGTCAAGGTTTGTGATGTAAGTCTTTAGTCACTCTACGTGACTGCAGGCTTCTGAATTCTCACAGCATACCCACTGTACACTTTTAGGATTCTCCCTTGCAAGTGGCAAGAGTGAACGGGCATATGAGCACAAATATACAATCTTGTATACTTCTGGCCACATTTCGACTAAACATATTCAGCCTCGTTCAATTGATTTTCATTGATCAAGGCAGCACATGTCTAGCACATGACTTGCATTTTCATTACCTCCTTCTCTCACTGCTGGCACCAGAGAATCCTGACAGTGTGCAGTGTGCATGCTGTGAGAATTCAGAAGTCTGCTGTGACAGAGTGGCTGCAAACTCATCACAAACTTTGACAACCCCTATAATGCTCTTAACGTAAATAAAAAACATAGTAACCCATAACTTGTCAGATAGCACAGCACTTTATTAACTTAGTCATGTATAACATAATCTTAAAAATTATGGATTGTTGCATGTATACAGGATCAGAGCCCATAACAGCCCAAGAATACATGACCAGAACTACCAGCAGTATAGAAATAAATCACTAGAACCCCCATCAGTACAGAAAAACATCAACATAACCACCAGTAGTACAGAAGAAACACATCACCAGAACCATCAGCAGTACAGAAATACATCCATATGTACAGAGATACAGCATCAAACCCCCCATCAATACAGGAACACTGAAGAGGAATAACGGCACTGACAATGCGCAGGCGTGAGATTACAAGACGAAAAACCATCATCACAGTGACACTGTGAGAAGCGATAAATAGGATAATGAAGTGTGGAGGCAAAGTTATGTTCTGGGCAACATCCTCTTCATAGCCTGGAAGAACTCATTTACATCAAGTGATAAAAGCTGATTTATCCACAACAAGGCATCTGATATGAGGCGAACAGATGGGACGTTTTTCAACATTTTATAACCTGTATGCCCATTATTAATAAGTTATATAGCTCAAAAGTGGTGACAGATTATCTTTAAAATTAGGGTAAGAAAGTGAAATTTTAATTGATTTACTTGGTAGATGGAGGGACCTCATCATAAAATCACCAGCTTATTTTACTTAGCAAGGCTTCTTAACTGAATCCAGTCTGGGGTAACCTGATAATTGAATTACCCACCAACCAAGGTTATGGATTCACAACTCCTTCGAATTTAGGGCTAGGAAAGGCAATACAATCATACCCCTGTAACTGTATCTACTGGGTTAACCTCATTAAAATGAGAAAAAAACTGCAGTATTGATCAGGAGCTATGATAAAAGCCTATTCTATAATGTAGAGCTATACTGTACATGGCTAATTGATTTGCAGAGAGAAATATAGTAGGGGCCTATTAATCTCATTACTGGTACCCTACACTACATGTTAGGGAGGGAACATCATAGATATTACTTTATCTATCTATCTATCTATCTATCTATCTATCTACTGTATCTACTGTATCTATCTATGATGTTTCTGTCTATTATACAGTCATGGCCGAAAGTGTTGGCACCCTTGAAACTGTTCAAAAAAATAAACATTTTTAACAGAAAATAACAGAAAATTATTTCAATTACACATGTTTTGTGATACACATTTTTTGTGTATTGGATCAACACAAAAAAAAACATTAAAAAAGGTAATTGGACATAATTTCACACAAAGCTGCAAAAATGGTCTTGGCCAAAACTGTTGCCACCTTTACAAAATTGTGGGTAATCAACTTTGTTTCAAGCATATGATGCTCATTCAAACTCACCTGTGGCTATTAACAGGTATGGGCAATATGAAAATCACAGCAGAAAACAGATAAAAAAGGGGAGAAGTTGACTCAATATTTGCATTGTGTGTCTGTGTCTACCACACTTAGCATGGAGAACAGAAAGAGAAGATAAGAGGAATTGAGAACTAAATTTGTTGAAAAATATCAACAATCTCAAGGTTACAAGTCCATTTCCACAAATCTTGATGTTCCTTTTCTCCATGGTGCACAACAAAATCAAGAAATTTACAACCTATGCCACTGTAGCTAATCTCCCTGGATGTCGAAGGCAGACATAAATTAATAAAAGGTTGCAATGCAGGGTTGTCCGGATGGTGGATAAGCAGCCCCAATTAAGTTTCAAAGAAATTCCAGCTGCCCTGAAGGCTCAGGGTGCATCAGAGTCAGTGTGAACTATCTGTCAACATTTGAATGAAATGAAACGTTATGGCAAGAGACCCAGGAGGACCCTACTGATGACACGAAGAGACATAAAAAGCTGGACTGAAATTTGCCAAAATGTTCATGAGTAAGCAAAAATCCTTCTGGGAAAGCGTCTTGTGCACAGATGAGACCAAGATAAAGCTTTTTGGTAAAGCACATCTTTCTTCTGTTTACCGAAAAACAGAATGAGGCCTACAAAGAAAAGAACACAGTACCTACAGTCAAATATGGTGGAGGTTCAAAGATGTTTTGGGGGTTGTTTTGCTGCCTCCGGCATTGGGTGCTTTGACTCAAGATTACCAAAAGAGTTTGGATGGCAATGTAGTGCTCAGTGTCAGAAAGCTGAGTTTGCGTCCTAGGTCATGGGACTTCCAGCAGAACAATGACCCCAAACATACATCAAGAAGCCCCCAAAAATGGATGGAAACGAAGCGCTGGAGAGTTCTGAAGTGGTAGCAATGAGTCCGGATCTAAATCCCATTGACAGCTATGGAGAGATCTTAAAATTGCTGTTGAGAAAAGAGAAGACGCCTTCAAATATGAGACCTGAAGCAGTTTATACAGAAGAGTCCGAAATACCAGGTCAGAGGTGTAAGAAGCTTGTGGATGGTTATAGGAAGCGATTGATTGTAGTTATTAATTCCAAAGGCTGTGCAGCCAAAAATTAAGTTGAAGGTGCCAACAATTTTGTCCAGCCTATTTTTGGAGTTTTGTGTGAAAGTACGAATATTCCTTTTTTTTTTTTTCTTTCATTTTTTTGTGTTGCTTGAATACCCACAAAGAAATTAAACATGAGTATGACAAAATGTGTAATTGCAATAACTTTCTGAAAGAAATACTTATTTTTTTTTTAAAACAATTGCAAGGGTGCCAACACTTTCGGCCATGACGGTATGATCAATCTATGTATAATTTGTGCGCTATCTATCTACAGTATTTGTCTCTGTAATATGTGTCTATCTATCTGTCTATCAATTATATGATTTTCTATCTATCTAAATGTTTATCACCTGTCTATTTTCTATTTTTTTTTAATTAATTAAATTATCTTTTACTATCCAATCTATCTACAGTATATTTGTCTGTTATGTATCCTAACTATATATCTGTTTATCTATTATCTATCTATCTACAGTATATGTTATCTGTCTGTCTAAATGTCTATCTGGGCTGTACTAGTAACATGGCCTAATGCATGTATATATATATATATATATATATATATATATATATATATATATATAAAAATGTATATATGTATATACTGTACTATATATATATATATATCTATACACACACACACACACACACATATATATATATATACAGTTAGGTCCAGAAATATTTGGACAGTGACACAATTTTCGCGAGTTGGGCTCTGCATACCACCCCATTGGATTTGAAATGAAACCTCTACAACAGAATTCAAGTGCAGATTGTAACGTTTAATTTGAAGGTTTGAACAAAAATATCTGATAGAAATTGTAGGAATTGTACACATTTCTTTACAAACACTCCACATTTTAGGAGGTCAAAAGTAATAGGACAAATAAACCAAACCCAAAACAAAATATTTTTATTTTCAATATTTTGTTGCGAATCCTTTGGAGGCAATCACTGCCTTAAGTCTGGAACCCATGGACATCACCAAACGCTGGGTTTCCTCCTTCTTAATGCTTTGCCAGGCCTTTACAGCCGCAGCCTTCAGGTCTTGCTTGTTTGTGGGTCTTTCCGTCTTAAGTCTGGATTTGAGCAAGTGAAATGCATGCTCAATTGGGTTAAGATCTGGTGATTGACTTGGCCATTGCAGAATGTTCCACATTTTTGCACTCATGAACTCCTGGGTAGCTTTGGCTGTATGCTTGGGGTCATTGTCCATCTGTACTATGAAGCGCCGTCCGATCAACTTTGCGGCATTTGGCTGAATCTGGGCTGAAAGTATATCCCGGTACACTTCAGAATTCATCCGGCTACTCTTGTCTGCTGTTATGTCATCAATAAACACAAGTGACCCAGTGCCATTGAAAGCCATGCATGCCCATGCCATCACGTTGCCTCCACCATGTTTTACAGAGGATGTGGTGTGCCTTGGATCATGTGCCGTTCCCTTTCTTCTCCAAACTTTTTTCTTCCCATCATTCTGGTACAGGTTGATCTTTGTCTCATCTGTCCATAGAATACTTTTCCAGAACTGAGCTGGCTTCATGAGGTGTTTTTCAGCAAATTTAACTCTGGCCTGTCTATTTTTGGAATTGATGAATGGTTTGCATCTAGATGTGAACCCTTTGTATTGACTTTCATGGAGTCTTCTCTTTACTGTTGACTTAGAGACAGATACACCTACTTCACTGAGAGTGTTCTGGACTTCAGTTGATGTTGTGAACGGGTTCTTCTTCACCAAAGAAAGTATGCGGCGATCATCCACCACTGTTGTCATCCGTGGACGCCCAGGCCTTTTTGAGTTCCCAAGCTCACCAGTCAATTCCTTTTTTCTCAGAATGTACCCGACTGTTGATTTTGCTACTCCAAGCATGTCTGCTATCTCTCTGATGTTTTTTTTATTTTTTTTCAGCCTCAGGATGTTCTGCTTCACCTCAATTGAGAGTTCCTTAGACCGCATGTTGTCTGGTCACAGCAACAGCTTCCAAATGCAAAACCACACACCTGTAATCAACCCCAGACCTTTTAACTACTTCATTGATTACAGGTTAACGAGGGAGACGCCGTCAGAGTTAATTGCAGCCCTTAGAGTCCCTTGTCCAATTACTTTTGGTCCCCTGAAAAAGAGGAGGCTATGCATTACAGAGCTATGATTCCTAAACCCTTTCTCCGATTTGGATGTGAAAACTCTCATATTGCAGCTGGGAGTGTGCACTTTCAGCCCATATTATATATATAATTGTATTTCTGAACATGTTTTTGCAAACAGCTAAAATAACAAAACTTGTGTCACTGTCCAAATATTTCTGGACCTAACTGTATATGCAGTATATATATATACTGTATGTATATATATATATATATATATATATATATATATATATATATATAAATATACACACACACACACACACAGTATGGTAACCTTTTTATGACAGTGAATCATTATATTGCTATATGACAATTAATATCAAAATTATTATGTTTTTCATCTAGATTTGGGGACATACTTTCAGTTTTGTGGGAGTATTTCATGTTTGGACTTCTTTACTTGATGTGGGGTATATAACATCTGTTCCTCATACATGGTTCTCGGGTCTCACTAGTACATACGTGGTGTATGCGTGTTTGCCGTGTGCTGGTGGTATTTTCACGTTTTGAGGCCTAGTTGAAATTCAGAGCATTGTTCCCAGGAGGCGGTTGCTAAGCAACAAGGTCCCCTCATCACATCCCAGCCAGATGCAATAAGCTGACATGGATGGGATGGGGGAGGGAATGCTGTACACGGCCGGGGGCTTCTAGCGGGATAAGGAAATCCTAGTATTTTCTACGCTCTAGCAAGTTAATATTGTAAATCCCCCAGTTGACACCCTCATGTTTATGGCCCATCCTGGAACATCTACAGGCAAAGCAATATAACTATTTAATTGCTGAAATTGTTAGCAGTGACATAAGCCGATGCTTTCATGGTCACCGTTGTATAATGAGATACATAAAGATTGACAAAGGCATCCCTTGTCACAAAAAAAATGGTCACACATCATGTCCCACACCCATCCATGGTGCCTAATGTTCCTAGAGATTTCTTTTAAGCAAAGAAATGTGATTTCTTTAATATTCATGCCCCTTCCAAGGGGCATTCTGGTGTAAAATTGCTCACAAATTTGTCAATATTTTTTCACAACTCCTAGCTGCGAATTAGTTTTAAAACTTTTGTCATTTTCACACCAGTCCCAATATTTTGAATAGTCGATGGAGATCTGGGACATAGTTTCTTCTCGAAGGTTGGCAGGATCCTGGTGACTGGGATATGACTGGAACAATGAAGGAGAACTAATAAACTAATTATTCATCTTCTTGTACTGACTGAGGAAAATTTCAGTCCTTGATGTTCTTCCAAAATCCCAATAGGCTTTCTTTGAGGACATCTTGATGAATATGTCCATCATAGAATATGGAACCAACTTATTTCCCGAAAGTTGGCAGGGTTCTAGTAAATGAGAAATGGTGGGAAAAAACTAATAAACTAGTTATTCAGCTCTTAATATTGAAGCAGGAACTTTCTTTTTGTGATGTTCTCCAAAACCTTAACAGGCCTTCTTTTTGAGGACATCTTTGTTGATAAGACCATCAAGGTATTAGAGGCCAAGTTGATCCCCCAAGGATGGCAGGATCTTAGTAATTGGGGTATGGTTGGAGCAAGGAAGGAGAACTAATAAACTAATTATTCATCTTCTTGTACTGACTGAGGAAAATTTCAGTCTTTGATGTTCTTCCAAAATCTCAATTCACTTTCTTTGAGGACATCTTGATCAACATGTCCATCATAGGATATGGAACCAACTTAATTCCCGAAGGTTGGCAGGGTTCTAGTAAATGAGAAATGGTGGAAATAAAAAAGAAAAACTAATAAGATAGTTATTAATATCTTAATCTTGAAGCAGGGAACTTTCTTTTGGTGATGTTCTCCAAAACCTTAACAGGCGTTCTTTGAGGACATCTTAGTTGATACGTCCATCAAGGTATTATAGGCCAAGTTGGTCCCCGAAGGATGGCAGGGTCTTTGTAATTGGGTTATGGTTGGAGCAAGGATGGAGAACTAATAAACTAATTATCTTCTTGTACTGACTGAGAAAAATTTCAGTCCTTGATATTCTTCCAAAATCTCAAGACACTTTCTTTGAGGACATCTTGAACAATATGTCCATCATAGGATATGGAGCCAACTTAATTCCCGAACGTTGGCAGGGTTCTAGTAAATGAGAAATGGTGGGAATAAAAAGGAAAAACTAATAAGCTAGTTATTAATCTCTTAATGTTGAAGCAGGGAACTTTCTTTTGGTGATGTTCTCCAAAACCTTAAGAGGCGTTCTATGAGGACATCTTTGTTGATATGTCCATCAAGGTATTATAGGCCAAGTTGGTCCCCGAAGGATGGCAGGATCTTTGTAATTGGGGTATGGTAGGAGCAAGGAAGGAGAACTAACAAACTAATTATTCATCTTTTTGTACTGACTGAGAAAAATTTCAGTCCTTGATGTTCATGCAAAATATCAATAAGCTTTCTTTGAGGACATAATGGTAGATATGTCCATCAAGGTATATGGGGCTACATTGGTTCTTGAAGGTTGGCAGGATCCTGGTATTTGGTGTATGGTTAGAGCAAGGAAAACTGATAAAGTAAAGGGCATGAACAATATGTGATGATTGGGTCAAAGAAAATGGGTCGTAATATAAGAAAATTGAGCTTTGGGAAATTAATAGTGAAACAGGTAAAGCAATAGTTGTATAGTTTTAAGATTAAAAGAAGACACAGATCCATCAATTTCCACCTAGGACCTATCATTGATCCAGAGAAAGGCAAAAACCCCATGACGTTAATTACAGATACTAATTACCCCATATTCTGTCATATACGTGCATCATTTTAAGATAACTTCATACCACAGAATATGTAAGACCCGCAGGTCGGTCATCACATAAGTCCTGCACATCTCAAAAGATAATATTGACTTCTGACACAGTGGCAGGGTGTGGATTTTCTCACAAAGATGAGCTTTACACAGACGATAAGGGAATTTCAGACCATCATATGAGGAGTAGTAATTGTGGGAATAAGGGAGAGGTGGGTGGAAGAGACAGAGGAGGAGGGTGAGGGAGGGAGGATATTAAACAGGGAGGGAGGGAAGTCTCACTATCCAGGTTGAGAAGAAGGAGAGAGGTGCAATACTGAAGAGGATGAGAAGGAGGAAGAGGAGATTTTGGGAAAGGGAGAGAGGAATTGGCAGCATGTGAGTAGACAGAGGAGGGAGATCTTGGCTGAGGAACGGGGTGGGGGGGTATTGAAGGAGGAGGGTGAGAGGGAGTGGGGTCATTTATAGAAGAATGATTCAGATTGAAGAAGAGAAAATGGGTAGTAATATAAAAGACATTTCCTGATGGATGGTAAAGATATCGGAGGGCAGATGGACAGACATTAGTGAAAGGAATTACAGAGACTCTGTCCTTGTAGGCTAGGAAGAGACATCTTTGCAGTCGAATGTAAAACGACCACCTGTGCCACTGTGGAGCTGGGAGCTATCAAGCGTACCTCGCTGGTGAAGTACGAAGACTGGATTTAAACAAAGAGACGCTCCATTTATTACACCATATCCATACATAACCCCTGGATCCCTCAAAAGGATTCTCTAGCACGCAACAGGGACAATAATCAGGTGGGAGTGGACTTGAAGAGAAACCACCATCTCGATGGAAGATGCCTTGGACCAAGGTGGAGGGCAGGATGTGAGAAAATAGGTAGGATTATTTTCTATGTGGATATACACACTCGCTGTACATCAGTGCAAGGATTTCAATGATAGCTTTGCGTACATACAGTAACCACGACCTGGCCTAGTGGTGGGAGGCAAAAACAAATACTTTATACATCAGGACCATTCGTCCCCATGTATCTCCTGCCTCTACGTGACGACTCAACCACTGCATGTTCCAGACTTCAATAACTTGCAATATGAGTAGTGACAACATGACTTGCATCATAGGATTTGTAGGTACAAGGCGTTGATAAAGTTGCAAATCGTTTCTTAAGTTTTTATACCATGGAAATTTAATAACAGGCAAAATAATTTCACATGGTGGTCATATAGGACTTGGGTACACCAGAGAAGAAGCCTGCAGCCACATCTGTATGTGGTTTGTACAAGATTAGAGCTATATTCTCTACTTTAACAAGGGATTACCCAGGCTTAATGTCAAATCTGTTTACATTTGCTCAATCTTCCTTGTGTTGCTGTCTCACCAGAGATGTTAGAAGCTTCAGGCCTTGAAACCGAGCCACCTACTGCAGCGCATCTGGAGGAGATGATATGAAGAACACAGTTGTCATATTGTACGGACCCTCACGATGGAAATACCTATCCAGATGTTCCGATATCTGGCTCGGTATTAGAAGATTATCTTTGCGCTCTTTGAAGAGTTTCTACTAAACAAAAGGATTGGGGAAGTTTTCTTGGCCAGATCTTGTTCAAAAAGGGAGGAGGCGGAGGAGACCAGCTGTTCTCCTGGAATCTGTTCCCAGAAAGTGATGCTGTTCTTGGTAGGTAGTCATTCCTTACACAAGGCACGAACCAGACCGGCAGATATGACCCAGATCCTGTTATTACACTGTTATGCACCAATGATTTTAAGGCAGAGATATGCAAATTTTCTAAAATAATTATAATAAGAACCAGGCCAGGGGTGTCATAAAATAAAGGTCTTTTCTACCGTAAGGACACAGTTTTGAGTATGCAATCTTTCTAAAACATATTCTGTATTTTCAGTGTATTCATATAATCAGGGGATATGGATATTTTGGGTTTCTTGTTATACTGCTCTGTTCACACTTTTCATTCCATCTCTTTTTCTTTTAGTGTGGGGGATTATAAAGGGGGTCACAAATGCCAAAAAAAGTCTGTAGGCCCTCATGCACTCAGTATCTCAAAAGTCTCTCTATCGGCATATTTATTTGACTATATAGAAAAAGCTTAGTTTACTACACTTTCCTTTGCTATGGATATGGTAAAAAAAAATATTCTGTAAATCAATGCTGTAATTTGCCACTGTACATCTATGGCTTACAGAAGAGCAAAGCATTGGGAATTACTCCTGATCTATATTGCTGACTCAAGGTGTGAGGAGAACCTCAAGCTGAAGGTCACAGTGGTAGCAAGTTTGGTTCAGTGACCTCTGCCAAGGGCCTAAATTAATGGGTCTCAATCAAAAAGATTCCCACACATTTTCCACCATCCCTCAACTGGAAATGAGAAATTTCAGAAAGTGACCTCCTCTGTAAATCAGCTCAGGTGTAGCTATAGTTTAGTGCAGAAGAAGTTATTATGCCCAGGTTCTGGTGCCATTATAGATCCGATGGCCACTCTTCCATATGTGAAGACACCGGAATTATAAATGGCACATGATATGTGAGGGCTCTGTTTCGGATTTTGCATTGAGGAACAGGAGCTTTAAGTTACCCTTTACAAAGGAACATCAAGATCCTTTATTTTTTATTATTATTGTGATTTTTCTGATATCTAAAAACTTGGACCATTGCTCATGAGTATTTCAGGGCAGATTTTCTTCGTTGTTTGGTCAGTCTTGATCATCAGCGATTTTCAGGTATTGAAAATAAAATAAATAAATGACCAAGCTTCTCCTATACATTACAATGTTAATCACAGATTGATACTATATTGGTGCTGCCCTTAATTTTCACAGACCCATACACTTGTGTAGGTAATTTTAATCCATCACACAGATCAAAAATGGACAAGTTTTTCTGGGTTTTTTTGCAGACCACTAGCAAATAGTGAAATATAAGGCTTTGGATTATGAATACTGAGTACTATTCCAGTGTTCGTCACGAATAACAAATTTGGGGAACCCAAGCATTTTCCTTTAAGATTTCCCAGAAAAATGCTCGGGTTTCCCATTAACTTGCATTAGATTTGTTATTTGTGACAAATACTGGAATAGTACTAGGTTGTCACAGGTGACAGACAGTCATGTGTTTTTTGGATTGTAGAAGGTCACTGCGATTGGCAGCACAGAATTCTCTCTGACTTTCTTTGTCGGTATTCATGTGTATAGGTAGCTTTCCTGCTGGATTCATCTTTCGCCCTTTTAGACCCAGCAGGAGCTCGACCTCCCCCCAGCTGCTGATCATCAGTATTCCCTTGGTGTTTAAATACCCCTTCCTTGCTATGGGCTGGTGCTGGTGATATTTTCAGTTCCTTCAAGATGAGATTGCAAGCAGGTGGCTTGTACTCCTCTGTGGTATCATTGCTAAAAACTCTGCTGAACTTCTACATGAGTCATCTAATGATGTTGATGCTTTTCCCCCTGTGTGTCCCCCTTGTGTCTTCTCTAGTGTTTAGTGGGGTTGATAAAGAGCTCATCCCATCCGTTCCCTATTTAGGGTCCAGCACTAGGGATATCTAGGGTCAGGTATCCGGCTCGGCGCATAGGAACCTATCTAGGGTGGTGAGGGACCCCAGGGACTAGCAGTAGGATCAGTCAGTGGTCACCATCTTCCCTGTCCCTAGACACAGGGTTTCCTTTCCCTTTCACTGTGCACTTGGCACTTTCCCGTACCTAGCATGACATAGGTACACGGATAACATAATCCAAACCCGAATATTCCACTATTCGCCCATCTCTATAGATAAATGGTGCTAAAAAAGACACACGTGAAAAGCCCCATAGACTAAAATGGGTGTGATTTTTATCCGTGAAGAACAGTATACGTACGTGATTCGGGCACTTTTGAGTGATGCCCTAGTAGGACATATGGGCATCATAGTGGCGTTCCACTTTTGTTTTGACTCTTCTCTGTATGTAGTATATAGTCCCCGTGATGAAAATCTACATTTCCATAGTGTTACAGCCATAATCGATGCCAAAACCTCACCCCAAGGAAGCAAACGTGATCACCTTGGCTTTCCGAAGCTTGACTTATGGGGACCTGCTGATTGCTGGAGTGATTTATCAATGATATATAATCAGGACATTGCCTTTAAGACTATCAATAAATGAGATAATTATGGAATGGGCACAGGCGTGGACCACCAGAATACTTACAGAGGGTCTAGGCTTTGGCAAAGTTTTATGGCCCCTAAAGGAAACCCCATTAATAGCTAACTATGGAGCCGATCACTTACCACTATGGTCTATTTCATATGGGATGATTCACAAATAACCTATTAGATCTTATTGATGATCTGTCCTGTGTGTGCAAGGATTACGGTAAAATTTACAGTGCAATTAACAGTAGACTTGTCCATGTCCAGTATAGATTGAGGGCGACCCTCCGAATCAAGGAGTCCGAGGCCGATACGAATACACGGGCTGCACTAATTACATGGTGATGCAAATGAAAAGGACAGCAGTAATGGTGGCAGGACACGCATTTTGGGAATAATGTTATTGCTGAGAGCATATATGGACAAATAATGCTTGTGTTCTTGTATTTGGAACGAAATGTATTTTAACCATGCCATATCACCAGTGGCAAAGGTTCAGCTTATTGTCTTACCCTATAGCTAAATATCTGGATATAAATGGGTTTTCCAGTGCTTAGAAAAACAGCAAATTGTAAAAAAAAAAAAAAAAAAAAAAAAGCAAAAATGTGGCTTTACTCACCCTTCCCAGGTCCATTTCTGAGCCTCTGCCACTGCACCCAGTTTGCATCACTGACATCACGCCACCAACACTGCAGCCAATCAGTGAGCTCAAAAGCAACTGTGCCTATATGGAGAGATCCACTGTACTCCCTGATTGGCTGCAGCGGTATTAAAGTGATGTCAGTGCTGCAGACAATAACAGACACTGGGACCAGCTACAGAAGCACATTGCAGGACCTGGGGAGGAAGAGTAAAGCCAGTTGTTTTATTTTTTTTTTATCACAAACTGCACCAGCAGGACAGGGGTTTTTGGAAACTGGAAAACTCCTCTAAGGTAGAGTGACTTTTTACCCTTCCCTTGGTATCTAGGGTACATCCATGCCATATCAAATACAGTCATATGAAAAAGTTTGGGCACCCCTATTAATGTTAACCTTTTTTCTTTATAACAATTTGGGTTTTTGCAGCAGCTATTTCAGTTTCATATATCTAATAACTGATGGACTGAGTAATATTTCTGGATTGAAATGAGGTTTATTGTACTAACAGAAAATGTGCAATCTGCAGTTAAACTAAATTTGACTGGTGCAAAAGTATGGGCACCTCAACATAAAAGTGACATTAATATTTTGTAGATGCTCTTTTTGCAGAAATCACAGCCTCTAGTCGCTTCCTGTAGCTTTTAATGATTCCTGGATCCTGGATGAAGGTATATTTGACCATTCCTGTTTACAAAACAATTCCAGTTCAGTTAAGTTTGATGGTCGCCGAGCATGGACAGTCGCTTCAAATCATCCCACAGATTTTCAATGATATTCAGGTCTGGGGACTGGGATGGCCATTCCAGAACATTGTAATTGTTCCTCTGCATGAGTTCCTGAGTAGATTTGGAGCGGTGTTTTGGATCATTGTCTTGCTGAAATATCCATCCCCTGCGTAACTTCAACTTCATCACGGATTCTTGCACATTATTGTCAAGAATCTGCTGATACTGAGTTGAATCCATGCGACCCTCAACTTTAACAAGATTCCCGGTGCCGGCATTGGCCACACAGCCCCAAAGCATGATGGAACCTCCACCAAATTTTACTGTGAGTAGCAAGTGCTTTTCTTGGAATGCCGTGTTTTTTTGCCTCCATGAATAACGCCTTTTTGTATGACCAAACAACTCAATCTTTGTTTCATCAGTCCACAGGACCTTCGTCCAAAATGTAACTGGCTTGTCCAAATGTGCTTTTGCATACCTCAGGCGAGTCTGTTTGTGGCGTGCTTGCAGAAACGGCTTCTTTCGCATCACTCTCCCATACAGCTTCTCCTTGTGCAAAGTGCACTGTATTGTTGACCGATGCACATTGACACTATCTGCAGCAAGATGATGCTGCAGGTCTTTGGAGGTGGTCTGTGGATTGTCCTGGACTGTTCTCATCATTCTTCTTCTCTGCCTTTCTGATAGTTTTCTTGGCCTGCCACTAATGGGCTTAACAAGAACTGTACCTGTGTTCTTCCATTTCCTTACTATGTTCCTCACAGTGGAAACTGACAGTTTAAATCTCTGAGACAACTTTTTGTACCTTCCCCTGAACAA
Source organism: Anomaloglossus baeobatrachus (assembly GCF_048569485.1). Classification (NCBI taxonomy): domain Eukaryota; kingdom Metazoa; phylum Chordata; class Amphibia; order Anura; family Aromobatidae; genus Anomaloglossus; species Anomaloglossus baeobatrachus. Next base: position 42,932,872 of record NC_134361.1, read on the forward strand.
CTAGGTTGAATAATCTTTGTTTTCAGATCATTTGAGAGTTGTTTTGAGGAGCCCATGATGCCACTCTTCATAGGAGATTCAAATAGGAGAACTACTTGCAAGTGGCCACCTTAAATACCTTTTCTCATGATTGGATACACCGGCCTATGAAGTTCAAAGCTCAATGAGGTTACAAACCAATTTAGTGCTTTAGTAAGTCAGTAAAAAGTAGTTAGGACTGTTCAAATCAAGAAATTGATAAGGGTGCCCATACTTTTGCACCGGTCAAATTTTGTTTAAATGCAGATTGCACATTTTCTGTTAGTACAATAAACCTCATTTGAATCCAGAAATATTACTCAGTCCATCAGTTATTAGATATATGAAACTGAAATAGCTGCTGCAAAAACACAAATTTTTATAAAGAAAAAAGGTTATCATTAATAGGGGTGCCCAAACTTTTTCATATGACTGTATTTGATATGGCATGGATGTACCCTAGATACCAAGGGAAGGGTAAAAAGTCACTCTACCTTAGGCCTCTGCCACACTCACGTGAATTTCACGCACGTGCCGAGAGACACGTATTTTCCCTGCGTGTTGTGTGCAGGTAAGTACGTGTCTCTGGTACGTGCGTGACACGTGTGTTCTACGTGTGCTATCCGCGATAGCACACGTAGAATCAGTAATTATTATACTCACCTGGTCCTTCCTGACGTCCGCGGTGCTGTCCGTGGTGCTGATCCTCGGTCTCTAGCCCTCCCGTCTCCCCGCTGCTGCTGCTGCCAGGCAGTGAAGTGAATATTCAATGAGAATAATGAGCGGCGGTCGGCAGCAAGAGGCAGCAGCGGCAGAGACAGGAGGGCTGGAGAAGGTGAGTTAATGTTTTTTTTTTTTTCACTGACATGTGTGTTTTCTCCGGCGCGTGTCACACGGGACCGCATCCACACTACACCCGTGTGGTGCGGGTGCGGGCCGTGTAACACCCGTGCTGCCGGAGAAAACACTGACATGTCAGCGCTTTGAAAATCGCACACACGTACAAACGCACACGGACACACGTTCCGTGTGGTTTTACGTGTGTGTGCCTGCTACAATAGGGTAGCGTTGGTTAAAGTGTCTCCGTGCCGCCGGTACGTGTAAAAAATGACAAACACGTGCCGGCAGCACGGATGTGTGGCACAGGCCTTAGAGGAGTTTTCCAGTTTCCAAAAACCCCTGTCCTGCTGGTGCAGTTTGTGATAAAAAAAAATAAAACAACTGGCTTTACTCTTCCTCCCCAGGTCCTGCAATGTGCTTCTGTAGCTGCTCCCAGTGTCTGTTATTGTCTGCAGCACTGACATCACTTTAATACCGCTGCAGCCAATCAGGGAGTACAGTGGATCTCTCCATATAGGCACAGTTGCTTTTGAGCTCACTGATTGGCTGCAGTGTTGGTGGCGTGATGTCAGTGATGCAAACTGGGTGCAGTGGCAGAGGCTCAGAAGTGGACCTGGGAAGGGTGAGTAAAGCACTATTTTGTTTTTTTTGTTGTTTTTTTTTACAATTTGCTGTTTTCCTAAACACTGGAAAACCCATTTATATCCAGATATTTAGCTATAGAAACTTTTTCATATGACTGTATACCAGCGATGCCCCTTTAATGCACAGAATGGTGCTTTCTCTCACAGTGGTAATTATTGGTAGGTTGGTATTTTTAATTCCTGCTGTTTCACCGAGCATCACATTACAAATATTGCATCTGGTAATCTTTACTTTTTCAGGGATCAGTAATGAGATTAAAAGGAATTTTATAATTAATTAAAAAGTTGGGTTTTTTTTCTTTCATTAAGTGTGCCAACTTTGTCAACGAGCAGGGTCTGGTATTGTAGCTTAGCCCCTTTTTAGTCTAATCTGCAATACTAAACACAGCCTATAGATGAGGATGGCGCTGTTTCTAAAATGAAAAATGGACCCTTTTTCTGTTTCTAACCCAAATTTGCACAGCAGCATCATATTTGGGAAACTTGGAGGCTCAGTGGTTATCAGTAGAAAATCCCACAAAGGACAAGATTTGCAAGGAATTTGTAGGTTTCGACCCACACCCCAAAAGATATATGGAGAGAGAATTTAGATTGTGAAACCCAATGGGGATGATGCCCGAAAAGCTAATAAAAGAGAGGGGGATTAGAAATACCTGAACCCCAAAAGAGCGTGTAAAATCCAAGGACCGTAAAGTGTTCTCTTACAATTTAAAGTCTCCTTTTATTACCGTAAAACATGTTTCCTAATACAGTTAGGTCCAGAAATATTTGGACAGTGACACAAGTTTTGTTATTTTAGCTGTTTACAAAAACATGTTCAGAAATACAATTATATATATAATATGGGCTGAAAGTGCACACTCCCAGCTGCAATATGAGAGTTTTCACATCCAAATCGGAGAAAGGGTTTAGGAATCATAGTTCTGTAATGCATAGCCTCCTCTTTTTAAAGGGACCAAAAGTAATTGGACAAGGGACTCTAAGGGCTGCAATTAACTCTGAAGGCGTCTCCCTCGTTAACCTGTAATCAATGAAGTAGTTAAAAGGTCTGGGGTTGATTACAGGTGTGTGGTTTTGCATTTGGAAGCTATTGCTGTGACCAGACAACATGCGGTCTAAGGAACTCTCAATTGAGGTGAAGCAGAACATCCTGAGGCTGAAAAAAAAGAAAAAATCCGTCAGAGAGATAGCAGACATGCTTGGAGTAGCAAAATCAACAGTCGGGTACATTCTGAGAAAAAAGGAATTGACTGGTGAGCTTGGGAACTCAAAAAGGCCTGGGCGTCCACGGATGACAACAGTGGTGGATGATCGCCGCATACTTTCTTTGGTGAAGAAGAACCCGTTCACAACATCAACTGAAGTCCAGAACACTCTCAGTGTAGTAGGTGTATCTGTCTCTAAGTCAACAGTAAAGAGAAGACTCCATGAAAGTAAATACAAAGGGTTCACATCTAGATGCAAACCATTCATCAATTCCAAAAATAGACAGGCCAGAGTTAAATTTGCTGAAAAACACCTCATGAAGCCAGCTCAGTTCTGGAAAAGTATTCTATGGACATATGAGACAAAGATCAACCTGTACCAGAATGATGGGAAGAAAAAAGTTTGGAGAAGAAAAGGAACGGCACATGATCCAAGGCACACCACATCCTCTGTAAAACATGGTGGAGGCAACGTGATGGCATGGGCATGCATGGCTTTCAATTGCACTGGGTCACTTGTGTTTATTGATGACATAACAGCAGACAAGAGTAGCCGGATGAATTCTGAAGTGTACCGGGATATACTTTCAGCCCAGATTCAGCCAAATGCCGCAAAGTTGATCGGACGGCGCTTCATAGTACAGATGGACAATGACCCCAAGCATACAGCCAAAGCTACCCAGGAGTTCATGACTGCAAAAAAGTGGAACATTCTGCAATGGCCAAGTCAATCACCAGATCTTAACCCAATTGAGCATGCATTTCACTTGCTCAAATCCAGACTTAAGACGGAAAGACCCACAAACAAGCAATACCTGAAGGCTGCGGCTGTAAAGGCCTGGCAAAGCATTAAGAAGGAGGAAACCAAGCGTTTGGTGATGTCCATGGGTTCCAGACTTAAGGCAGTGATTGCCTCCAAAGGATTCGCAACAAAATATTGAAAATAAAAATATTTTGTTTGGGTTTGGTTTATTTGTCCAATTACTTTTGACCTCCTAAAATGTGGAGTGTTTGTAAAGAAATGTGTACAATTCCTACAATTTCTATCAGATATTTTTGTTCAAACCTTCAAATTAAACGTTACAATCTGCACTTGAATTCTGTTGTAGAGGTTTCATTTCAAATCCAATGTGGTGGCATGCAGAGCCCAACTCGCGAAAATTGTGTCACTGTCCAAATATTTCTGGACCTAACTGTATATGTCAAACGCCCAACGAGCCCTTTAAGAGCTAAAAGCAAGAGTTTTCCGAAGTACTAAATATAGAAGTGATAATGCATTGCAGCGAGGAGATCTCATGTATTGTAAATAGAGGCGCTTAAAAGTGTGAATGTTATCCTGCTCGGGTGATGTTAAAAGGGTCGGGGATAGCTGTGGTGCCCTGGCAGAACAGAGGGCACGGTTGGGGGTAGCTGTGGTGCCCTGGCAGATCAGAGGGCATGGTTGGGGATAGCTATGGCACCCTGGCAGATCAGAGGGCACGGTTGGGGGTAGCTTTGGATCCCTGGCAGATCAGAGGGCACGGTTGGTGATAGCTGTGGCACCCTGGCAGATCAGAGGGCACGGTTGGTGATAGCTGTGGCACCCTGGCAGATCAGAGGGCACGGTTGGTGATAGCTGTGGCACCCTGGCAGATCAGAGGGCACGGTTGGGGGTAGCTGTGGTGCCCTGGCAGATCAGAGGGCACGGTTGGGGATAGCTGTGGCGTCCTGGCAGATCAGAGGGCACGGTTGGGGATAGCTGTGGCGTCCTGGCAGATCAGAGGGCACAGTCGGGGATAGCTGTGGTGCCCTTTCAGATCAGAGGGCACGGTTGGGGGTAGCTGTGGTGCTCTGGCAGATCAGAGGGCACGGTTGGGGGTAGCTGTGGTGCCCTGGCAGATCAGAGGGCACGGTTGGGGGTAGCTGTGGTGCCCTGTCAGATCAGAGGGCATGGTTGGGGGTAGCTGTGGTGCTCTGGCAGATCAGAGGGCACGGTTGGGGGTAGCTGTGGCACCCTGGCAGATCAGAGGGCATGGTTGGTGATAGCTGTGGTGCCCTGGCAGATCAGAGGGCACATGGTTAGGGATAGCTCTGGCCCTGTGGTCGGGGCATCCACAAGAGTAGTGAAGAGGAAAAGGAAAATGCAATATCTCTTTTTATGGGTCTTTTAGAACTTTGAGCTGTATTTTGGAAGAGGTAAAGAGAGAGGGGAGGGTGTAAAAAAGACATCACGTATCCCATAGAAAAAAACGTTTAGCATCAGGAATGGTAAAATCCATCTTCTCTGCTCCTTCTTCTTCCCAGATTGGTTTGATAGAAATGACCACCACCATCTGGAGTTTACTTTCATCATATAGTACATATTTACTACTGCTATACACTGTGTGCAGAAGTAATAAGCACTTTGTGATTAATTTTATTATTGAACATTGAGTGGGTCACGGGGTGAGCTCGGCCCACACCCGGCAAGTATGGCCGCCTTCACACTGCATTCCTCTCCCTGTTTTGTGGTCCCATAGGGGCTTCCATCCGAACCTCCCGCAAAACGGGTTTCTGACATATGCGCCGACAAGGCCATTGACTATTAGGGTGGAGACGGAGTCCCCATGTGCTCTGACGTGCACCATTTTCGGGAGTATACGCTTACTGGAGGCAGTCTACTTTTTGCCTCCCCATCTGAGAGCAGCATAATGTAGAGACAGAGCCCCTGATTCCAGCGATGTGTCACTTACTGAGCTGTTTGCTGTCATTTTGATAAAATCAATGTTTTCTCTGCTGTAGATCTAGCAGTTATACAGAGCTCATGAATATGCTGGACTACCTGCACCACGACAGGTAGTTCTGTAATGATAATCTACTGCTGATTAAACAGTGATTTTATCAAAACTACACTAAGCAGCCCAATAAATGATACACTGCAGGAATCAGGATCTCTGCCTCTATGTTATGCTGCTCTCAGATTGGGTGGCAAAAACCTGGTGACAGATTCCCTTTAAGAAGGACCCACAATTTCTCAATAGGGTTTAGGTCAGGTGAGGAGGGGGTCGTGTCATTTTTTATTACCTTTAAATAGGATGTCCGGTACTTTAACATTGATGGCAAATCCTTAGGATAGGTCTGATTGGTGGGGGTGCGACACCAGCCACCTCCGCAGATCAGGTGTTCTCAGTGCTAGTGGAGGCTGGTAACTGCACAATTGCGAAGTTGCATAGCACGACTCCATCTAATTTATACTGGCTGTTAGCAGCCCATCCAATCCCTCTTTATTTCAGTAGGGGATGGATGTGCAGTATCCGGCCACTGCCACTACAGCAGCATGCAAAAGTTTGGCCACCCCATGTCAAAATTGTTGTTATTGTAAACAGTTAAGCAAGTTGAAGATGAAATAATCTCTAAAAGGCATAAAGTTAAAGATGACACATTTCCTTTGCCTTTTTGGCAAATACCACTGCTTATAAACGCTTTTTGTAGTAGTCATGAGTCTTTCAATTCTTGTTTGAGTTTTTTTAATTGATTCTTCCTTGGAAAGTCTTCCAGTTCTGTGAGATTCCTGGCTCGTCTTCCAGTTCTGTGAGATTCCTGGCTCGTCTTCCAGTTCTGTGAGACTCCTGTCTCATCTTCCAGTTCTGTGAGATTCATGGCTCATCTTCCAGTTCTCTGAGATTCCTGGCTCGTCTTCCAGTTCTGTAAGATTCCTGACTCATCTTCCAGTTCTGTGAGATTCATGGCTCGTCTTCCAGTTCTGTAAGATTCCTCACTCATCTTCCAGTTCTGTGAGATTCCTGGCTCGTCTTCCAGTTCTGTAAGATTCCTGGCTCATCTTCCAGTTCTGTGAGATTCCTGGCTCATCTTCCAGTTCTGTGAGATTCCTGGCTCGTCTTCCAGTTCTGTGAGATTCCTGGCTCGCCTTCCAGTTCTGTGAGAGTACTTGCTCATCTTCCAGTTTTGTGAGGTTCCTTGCTCATCTTCCAGTTCTGTGAGACTCCTGGCTCATCTTGCATGCACTGCTCTTTTGAGGTCTAGCCACAGATTTTCAATGATGTTCAGATCATGAGACTGTGGGAGCCATTGTAAAACCTTCAGCTTTGTACCTTTTGAAGTCATCTGTTGTTGGTTTTGACATGTGTTTAGGGTCATCATCCATTTGTAGAAGCCTTCCTCTTTTCAACTTCAGCTTTTTTACAGATGGTGTTATGTTTGTATTAAGCATTTGTTGAAATTTGATTGAATCCATTTTTCCCTCTACCTGTGAACTGTTTCCCGTGCCATTGGCTTCAACACAACCCCAAAGCTTGATTGATCCACCCCCATGCTTAATGGTTGGCAAGACATTTCTTTTCCTGAAATTCTGCGCCCTTTTTTCTTACTTTACTTACTTCTTACTTTGATCATTGTGGCCAAAGAGTTCTATTTTAACCTCATCGGTCCATAGGACTTGTTTCCAATATGCACCAGGCTTGTTCAGATGTTCTTATGCCTAATTGTGACTCTGAATGTTATGGTGAGGATGTAGAAGAGGTTTTCTTCTGAGGACTCTTCCATGAAGGCCATGGTGTCTCTAAACAGTAGAACAATGTACCACAACTCCAGAGTCTGCTAAATCTTCCTGAAGGTCTTTTGCAGTCAAGCATGGGTTATGATTTGCATCTCTAACAATCCTACAAGCAGATCTCAGACATTTTGCTTGGTCTTACAGACCTTATCTTGACCTCTACTGTTCCTGTTATCTAAAATTTCTTAATTATATTTGAAACTGAGGACATGGCAACTTGGAAACGCTTTGCTATCTTCTAATAGCCTTCTCCTGCTTTCTGGGCCTCCACCATTTTAATTTTCAGAGTGCTAGGCAGCTACTTGGAAGAACCCATAGTTACTGGGTTGGATTTTAATAAAGCTGTGAAATTTGCATCACCTGGCCTTTCCTAACGATGATAGTGAACACGCCATAACCCTAAAAGGCTAATTAAGGTCTGAAACCTTGGTCAAAGTTATCTGAGCACACAAATCTCCATAGGTGTTCAAACTTTTGCATCGGCCCATTTTTTTTTTTGTAATTTTTAAAATGTAAAAGGTTAAAAAAAATTTTTTTTTGCTTAAAATATAAAGGAACTGTGTCATCTTTAACTTTATGCATTTTATAGGTAATTTAACCTTCAACTTGGTTTACTGTTCAAAACAGTAATTTTGACCAGGGGTGCCCAAACCTTTGCATGCCACTATATACAGTAGACAGCACTGTGATGTGCAGCTCTATAGTTGTGCGGTTCAAGCCATTGCTGATACCGAGAACAGCCGATCGGTGGTGGTGCGGGGTGTCGGACCCCGGCTGATCAGACATTGATGACCTGGCCTAAGAATTTGCCATCAATGTTAAAGTAGTGGACAACCTATTTAAGGCCTTTACTGGCTGCAGAGCAGTGGAAACTTTGATGCATGCGATGGAGCATTGTCCTGCATACAAATCATGTTTTTTCTTAGACCCATTGACTTTGGGAGATTTGGATCAAAATAACAAAGGATTTGATTGTCTCTGCATGGGGCAAAGTGTCAGAGTCAGTCCTATGTTAGATCCTAAGTAATAAATGTGGATAGTTTAAGGGGAGACCATATGATCACTGGCAGACCAAAAAATACTCAAAAAAATAGAATAATCAATCATAGTCCTTTCATGAACTGACAAGGAGCAACTTTCTTAGTTTTACTATTTTTGGGTTCTCATTATTACTTGTTACTTCCATATTGTAATGACCATACCACCCTCTCTGCGATGTCCTGCGCCCCTCCCCCGGAGGGGGTGCTGGCACTATTACTTCTTCCTAGTGGTGGTTGCTCCATCCCCAGTTCCTGCTGCTTTGTCCTACGACCTGCACATGCCGCACAGGCCTTCCAAGAGTGCCGGTAGGGTGTGCGCATGGACACGACCCTTTTCTTGAAGTGCTAATACGTCTTGACCCGGAAGTGCCTCTCAGCATGGCTGAGAGGCATCAGGTATTTAAGAAACCCCCTTTAGGGAGGTGCCTGAGCAACGAGTTCTATACGTTGCTACTTCGCAGGTCCCTTTCAGCTGCCGTTGCTGTTGTTTTGCTGTTGCTGATTGTCATCTGTGTTGAAATGCATGACAAGTCCGCCGCTGCAACTATTCATACCGGCCGCCACCTACGATATCCGCTGCTGCAAGTATCCATGTTGGTCACCTTCTACAATATCCGCTGCTGCTCCTATAACCAGAGACTGTTTGGGTCTATTGTGCCATCTGCTGATACCATTGATCCCCTGGGGCTGCCCTGTGATGGCTAACTACCAACATGTGTGTCTTTTGACATCTCCTGGAGCTTTAGTGAAAACTCAGTAGCTGTTCTAGTTTGCTCCTCTAGGCCAGTGATGGGAACCTTTGGCCCAGTGGATCCACTAATCCTGTGCTCGTCCGGCGAGCACTACACATATCAGTTGTATAAAGTGGCAATAATAATGTTTTTGTAACCAAAATGTGATCTTTTTGGACACACATCTTTGAATAAGCAGTTAGTATATATATATATTTATCAGATTTATGATGAAATAGAATGTTATACAAACTTTATGGTTTTTTTGCTTTTTCTTCAGGGAGTGGTTGTGTCACGAAAACAACAGGTCTAAGTGAAAATGATTCCAGGGGGCCGACGAGAAGGAATGAATCCTGGGCGGTCGGCAGAATCCAAGGAAGATCGCGAGGAACGTATTTTAGCCATGCTGGGTATCATTGGAACCATCTTAAACCTTCTGGTTATTATCTTCGTGTACATATATACTACAATATAAAACCATAGGATATAGTGAGTCATACACTTGAGTCTTGAAGAAAATCTGCTGTCTACAATATGATGCCTACAAGGTCTTTGGTTGGCTACTATATTTTTGAGACTAGTATTGAAGTATGAAGCACTGTTGAGATTTCTGGAATGGTGCTGCCATGGTGCTTAGTGTCCGCAGATAGTCACAGCTCTTACGACACGGAGCAAACATATAATGCTACAGGTAATTAAAAAAAAAGCACAAGTGGAATGAAGTATGTGGTCTCCCATTGACTATATGAAATACTTTTCACTTTCTGTAGAGCAAAACATCGTGATGCAGATTGTCCACCATCTACTATTACGTGGTTATAGGATTCATAGACTACATGGACACCATTCCATCACCATGAATAACCCAAGGCAGGAAACCAGAGACAACCTGACAATACTATTTGATGGAAGTGGTCATAAAATAAGACTTTTTCACTCTTACGTGAGGTCTATATACAGCAGATGAACTGACCGTGAGGACACCAGGGATCTCACATCATGCAAAGTCCATAGTAAAGGCTTTAATTACCAACAGACAGAGTAATGCATTTACAGAACCTTAGTGTAATATATAAAACTATGATTAGTAAAACATGACTAATGATTGCAGTAAACTTAAAGGGGTTCTTCGCTTTGGATAATTCTATTTTGTTCAAAGGGTCTTCTTAAAATAATCTTATTATAGTGAATCCAGTTGCTGAGCCCCATAATGATCAGTGAATCCAGTTGCTGAGCCCCATAATGATCAGTGATTCCAGTTGCTGAGCCCCATAATGATCAGTGATTCCAGTTGCTGAGCCCCATGATCAGTGATTCCAGTTGCTGAGCCCCATAATCATCAGTAATTTCAGTTGCTGAGCCCCATAATCATCAGTGATTCCAGTTGCCGAGCCCCATAATCATCAGTAATTTCAGTTGTTGAGCCCCATAATCATCAGTGATTCCAGTTGCCGAGCCCCATAATCATCAGTAATTTCAGTTGTTGAGCCCCATAATCATCAGTGATTCCAGTTGCCGAGCCCCATAATCATCAGTAATTTCAGTTGTTGAGCCCCATAATCATCAGTGATTCCAGTTGCCTAGCCCCATAATGATCAGTGATTCCACTTGCTGAGCCCCATAATCATCAGTGATTCCAGTTGCCTAGCCCCATAATGATCAGTGATTGCACTTGCTGAGCCCCATAATCATCAGTGATTCCACTTGCTGAGCCCCATAATGATCAGTGATTCCAGTTGCTGAGCCCCATAATGATCAGTGATTCCACTTGCTGAGCCCCATAATCATCAGTGATTCCAGTTGCTGAGCCCCATAATCATCAGTGATTCCAGTTGCTGAGCCCCATAATCATCTGATTCCAGTTGCTGAGACCCATGATCAGTTGTAGTTCTATGTAGGAACCAAGTAGCAAGTGTTCATTTCTCCTTCAGCACCCCCGCAGGAGAGATTAAGCATTGCAAGTTGCCTATTGAAGTCATATGTCTACGGACATGCCGAGTCCTCCAGAGTGAGAGACACTCTTTGTAGCAGCTCCTTCTCTGGAACTCAGTTCCTATAAAACTCCAGATCTAAAAAAAACCCGTGAAGAATTAATACTAAGAGGGGTATTTTTTCATATTTAATCCCGATATCAGTAATTGGTAATAGAATTATTACTGACTTGTATAACTGAGGACATGGAAGCAATCGATGATGATGGGCGATGATAGATAACGCATTGCTGATAATAGAATGTGCACTTTATATCAGTAAGAATTTTTGTATTTTCTGAATTTAGAAAAATTCAATAATGTTGTAACCTTTTTTATTTTTTCATTATTATTCTGATATTAATACTGTTTTGTGTTTTACCCTTTAAATCCATGGCATTTATCTGGGCCACGGTTTAGTCATCCGGCCCCTCCAGGCGCCCACCCTTGTGTTATGTGACTCAATGTCTCAAGCACAGAGCAGTGGTCGCATCTTGTTATTTCCAAATGCTCAGCGTTTAATGCCAGCCGTAGTTCCCTGTAGTTTCACATTCTCCGATAGCTCAGCAGCCTCCTGGGTAGCAGCAAATTTCCAGTTTTAACCAGCTCCCTCTAAGCGCCGATGATTTTTTTTATTATTTTTATTTTTTATTATTTTATTTTTTTTTTACATTTTCGATTTAGCAAATTCAACCAAAATCTGCACTGAAAGAGAAAGTGGGTCATTTTAGGACTAAGAGCTGCAATACCGTAGCATCATTGGAAAATAGGTCATGTTAGGTTCCTTGCGTAGGCTGAAAACATTATGGATCCCTTGTAATGATAAGCTATGAAAAATGCACATTGAAGCAAGTGTTCATTTTCCCTACAGCTCCTCCACAGGGCAAGTTAAGCATTACACAGCTCTTAATTAAAATCAATAGGCTAGGCATTCAATGTATGGACATATTGGGTCCTCCAAAGCAAGAGACTTTCTTTGTAGCCTCTTTCAGCACTGGCTACTAGATGATGGTCATAAATGGAACCAGAATTCCCTAATATTATATGCAATACTGCTAACAGGGGTAAGGAGCAAGTGCCTATTATTAGAGATGAGGGGAATTGTGGAAGTTTGGTTCGGCGGGTTCAGCCAGACTTTCGATAAAGTTCGGTTAGGGACCTGGACCTGACCAAAACCCCAATGGAAGTCACGAATTGGGCAGTTCGGGTCTCCACCCACATGCAGCCAGCCATAAACAGATTACGTCGGGGGGCGAGTGGTTGGGGTTTTTCCATTTCTTTTGGTTGGTGCACACTACATCCGATCGGGCTGCTGTTACGCCCATGGCTCCCTTTCATACACAGCAAGTGGCTCGCACCGGGTCGAGCACCGAGCGTACGTGAGCACAGGGATGCTGGTGCATGCTTTAACCGATTGCGCCGCTGTTACCCCCAGTGGGAGCTATTAATATACTGCAAGCGGCTCGCACTGGGTCGAGCACTGAGCGTACCCAAGCACAGGGATGCTGGTGCACTCTACATCCGATCACGCTGTTGTTACACCAAGTGAGAGCCATTCATACACTGCAAGTGGCTCGCACTGGATCGAGCACCGAGCGTACCCGAGCACATCAATGCTCGTGTGAGGGGTTTGCATGCGTAAAGCAACCAATCTCCGAACCCGAACTCCTTTTTTTGTCAAGTCTGTGTTTTGTACAAACACCGAACCTTGACGTCACTCATCTCTACCTATCATGAGATGGAAACTCTGACAGATGCCAAGCCTTTCACTATAGTGCCCAAAAATGTTGCATTAATTATAGAGGCCTGCACCAAAAGTGTAACAATTCTGAAGTTTACAAGTCCAAAAATGTTATTGAACAGCCTTGACATTCTGACCATCTTCTTGATCTTGGTCCTTTACCCCCTTAGACTCTGACTCGCCATTAGTAAATACATACGTAGTTACCACTTAGGTTAGCGTATTTTGTAAAGCCAGGAACTGATTTTTAGTCTCAATCTTTCTCTTGTTCTAATACTGTAAGTCAGTGAAGCTCTTGTGCCAAATTGAAAAGGTGTCTCAGGGGAAGTTGGAAAACAAAATGTTCTTGTTACACTTCTGTAGTCTATATTACCGGTGTGTATCATTGCGTTCCATATTATTAGTCCTTCGTGAGTAGATGGAGTGCTGGGATAACAAGAGAAGGCTTCCAAATATGTTCCTATATAAGAATATAGAAGAGCAGCAGATATACAGCTTTGGCAAAAATTACGGTAAGAGACCACTGCAACATTTTCAGTTTTTCAGATATTTTTCTTTATATTTTTGAGTAAAATGTAAATTGTTCTCTTATTCTATAAACCACTGACAACGTCTCTGAATTTCCGAGCAATAAATTTTGTATTTATTTTCTGAAAATGAGAAATAATCAAAATAACAAAAAAAGCATTGCTTTCAGACCTCAAATAATGCAAAGAAAACAAGTTCATAATCATTTAGAAACAACAATACTAATAATGTTTTACCTCAGGAAGAGTTCAGAAATCAATATTTTGTGGAATAACCATGATTTTTTAATCCCAGCTTTCATGTGTCTTGGCTGCTTTCCACCAGTCTTTCACACTGCTTTTGGGTGACCTTATGCCCCTCCTAGTGCAAAAACGTAAGCAGTTCTTTGTTTGATGGCTTGTGACTATCCATCTTCCTTTTTATTACATTCCAGAGGTTTTCAGTGGGGTTTAGGTCTGGAGATTGGTCTGGCCATGATAGGGTTTTGATGTGGTGGTCCTTCATCCACACATTGATTGACCTAGCTGTGTGGCATGGAGCATTGTCCTGCTGGAAGTCCTCAGAGTTGGGGAACATTGCCTGAGCAGAAGGAAGCAACTGTTTTTTTCCAGTATAACCTTTTATGCGGCTTGATTCATGTCTTTTGCAAGGTTTAATTTGCCCAATTCCTGCCTAATTTCTAGAGTAAGGTAATCTTCTCTGATGAGTCTAATTTTCAGCTTTGTCCAACACCTGGTCATCTGATGGTTAGACGGAGACCTGGAGAGGCGTACAAGCCTCAGTGTCTTGCACCCACCATTTGGTGGAGAATCGGTGATGATCTGGGGATACTTAAGCAAGGCTGGAATTGGGAGACATGTTGTCAGTAGTTTATAGAATAAAAAAAAATACATTTTACTCAAAAATATACCTATAAAGAGAAAAATCTGAAAAACTGACAATTTTGCAATGGTCTCTTAATTTTTGCCAGAGCTGTATATATACTTATGTATACAGGAACATATAAAAAGGCTATCTACCGGAAAATGGTTTTTCTATCTTGGCAGGATAATAGGGTTTTAAAAAATTTACAAGGAAATGGAAAATGTTACCCAATTTTCTAGATGATATTGTATGTCTTACATCAGGTGCATCATGATATCAGGTCTATTAATATCCTTTAAGCCAACAGTATGGTGGAAATGTGAAATTAAAGATGCCATACTGCTTTCTTTATAGAGACGTAAACTAAGGTGCCGTCATCAGTACCTGTTTCAGTTTTTAAAGGTTCTTCTGTTCAAGAACTGTCTAAAGGGCCAGCGTCAGACAATGGGAAAATGATGCTACATTGTAATATTTATATCTAGTGTGGTATATCAGCTGTTCTGTGTATTTTTGTCCAATATATACCCCAATCTTGCTGGTAGTAATCTTTTTTTTTTTTTCGTTAGAGGGGATACAAGATCCCACAACACTAAAGTGGGCATCTGCCATTTTGTAAATGCCTACTTTTGCAGCTCTAAGGTGTCAAGCCCCTAGTGAGAGGTTTCTTCTGTCTCCTATGAAGACAATGACTGATGATCCTTAGCATCACGATACTGAACTGGAAATTCAGGTCAAATTTATAAATGACAAAGTCTTGGAGATTCAGTCAGAAACTGGAATAATTTTATATTATCCTATCAAATGATCTCTTACTTTATGGGGCAATTGTTTACATCGAGGAAGTTACCGCTGCAGGAACAGTCAAGTCACATGTTCTCTCACAAAATTTGCTCAGGATTTTTGAAAGTACATGAGGATAAATCACAGAGAAAGAAAAAAACGTCATCGATATATCTCTTCCTCTGTTTCATAATATAAGTGCTAAACATTTCTTCTGTACGTTTTCAAGTTATGATGGTGTGACAAGAATTATTTTTGCGTGTAAATCAAAAACAAGTCATGATAAGTAAGTTAAAAATTCTAATGTTGGTCTTCCATGGGACTTATGCTAAAAAACAAATGAGGGCAAAACTTTGTACTCTGTTAGAATTGGATGAGGTACTTTAATAATCTAATTTATGAAGGTTGTCCTCAGATGAAATGTATTTTCTATGTATTTCTTGATAAATAAAAATATTAATAAATTATTATTTATTTGGGTGAGTCAGTTTCATATGTATCCTATTACCTGGAATGCGGAGTTTTAAATTTCATGCTTTTCTTTTAAATCATGAGATAACTTAATGACATTTAATCCCTTTAGATGGTTTTATAGTATCCAGCTGACACTATATGACAAAAAAACACTTACTGTGGGATTTTTAGGGTTTGTACACAAAAGTATTATGTAAAAAATACATCATTGAAAGGTTAAATTCAATTTTTAGATACCTTTATACTAGAAATTGCTTTCTGAGACACTATGTGCACATGCTACTGATATAGTGTGCAATACGGACATTTTCCTAATAGAAATTGACAATAGCTCTGAGCATACTTGAGCATATTTTATTGCTTTTGCACAGGTAATATTCTACAATTAAGATGATTCATAGGAATCTATGTAATAGAGCCACACACTCCCCTCCTTATATCATAAAGGCTCATTTACATGGACAAAATAGTGTATGTTGTTGGGAAGGTGTAGGTCGCTATAGCTGTATCATGTTATAATCTGCTGTGCTTGCTAATAGCAGTGCTTTAAAGGGAACCAGCCACCAGGATTTTGCTATATAAAGTAAAGGCAGTGCCATACTGGCACTAGGATCCTGAATCCAGGTATACCTTTTGTTGAAAGATCAAATGCTTGATTGCTCAAATATCTATAAAAAGGTTGTAGAAATGCAATGCACCGTTGATTGACGTGTGCAGTGGTGCGGGCCTTTATGGGTCGGGTCCGCCTCCTGTGTCCTCTATACCATGCCCCCTTTCCTTTATTTCAATATTGTACCATGCCGCCATTGCTGCTGTTGGCGGTGTGTGTATTGCCACAGTAATGATCTCTTCATTAAAATGGCACCGGCGTCCACGCATGCGCATACTGCAATCTCTGTCTCCATTTTATTGAAAACACTGTGGAAAAGATTATGAGCAGTATTGGTGCGTGCACTGATTTTATTTATGTCTTACATGTGCGCATGCACCCTTGCCGCTTATTGTCTTCGTTGCAGTGTTTTCAATAAAATGGCGCCGGAGATCGCCGTATGCGCATGCGCGGACTCTGGCACCGTTTTAATAAAGACAGAATTACTGTGGCAATGTGAACGCACCGCCAACAGCAGCAATGGTGGCATGGCGCGATATTTAAATAAAGAAAAGGGAGCACAGGAGGAGGAATATACACCACGGACCCGACCCACAAAGGCCAGCACCACTGCACACGTCAATCAAAGGTGCATTGCATTTCTACAACCTTGTTTAAAGATATTTCAGCAACCAAGCATCTGATCTTTCAACTAAAGATATGCCTGGATTCAGCATCCAAGTGCCAGTATAGAATTTTAGCCCATTAGTTCCTACAAAAAAGCTTCAACTGTGCTATGTTGATGGGTTTTCAACCATGAACTGCTCGTCCATGTACAAAGTTTTAATAGGAATGAGGCCAGGCATTGACTTGGCCATTCCAGAACTTTATTATTTAACCATTGGTTTGTAGCTTTGGGTCATTGTCATGACTCGTGCTTCAGCTTATAGACAAATGTCCTGACATTTCCCTTTAGAATTGGCTGATCAAATTCAGAATTAATTTTTCCATGATTGATGACAAGCCATCCTGGCCCAGATGCCGTAAAACAGGCCACCGACGTGGTTTTTTTTTACCTTGCAACTCAATGCAGTTTCTTCTTTTTTTTCCCCCAAAAATAATGCTTCTGATTTCATCCAAAAAAGCTTTATTTTGGTCTTCACAAAACATGGTTCCATGGTCCATGCTTCCAAGCTGCAGTTGGGCAACAAAATTCCTTTTCGAGAACAGTGGCTTTCTCCTTACAATCCTGCCATGCACAACATTATTATTTAGCATACTTAGGAAATAGACTGATGAACATTAAAGGGATTGTCTGGTGAAAACAAGTTAATCGTCTATCCATAATGGGTGATCGACTGCTGGGATTTGCACTGATCAGCAGAATAGTAAGCAGTTATCCTCGTAAAAATGGAGCAGCAGTGCGCATGCTCAAGTCCAGTCAGATTCCCACCGATCAGTAAATTATCACCTATCCTATGTCTGGTTGATTGCTTGTTTTCGCTGTACAACCACATGAATATGAGCTAATGTGAGAGAGGCCTTTAGTTGCTTAGAGGTTAGCTTGGGTTCCATTGTCACCACGCTGACTATTACATACCTTGCTTTTGGAGTGAGCTTAGTTGGCTGACGATTTCTGTAAGAGGATAATAATGGTCTTGAATTTTGTCCATTGGTACATAATCTGTCTGATTATGGATAGGTGGAGTCAAAATGCTTAGTTTTCTAACCTTTTCCAGCATGATGAGCACCGACAACTCTTTTTCTGAGGTCCTCATAAATCTCCTTTGTTCGTGCCATGATACACTTCCGCAAACATATGTTGTGTAGATCAGACTCTAATAAACAGGTTGCTCACTCACCACTGATTATCATTCCATTGATTGATAACATCAGACTTTAATTTCACCTTCAAATTATTTGCCAATCCTAAAGGTTCACATACTTTTGACACTCACAGATGGGATTTTGGATCATTTTCCTCAGGAACGTGGGACGAATAACATTTACCTCTGTGTGCGGCACGGCCCAAATCCTACTCTCAGTTCCCTGATACAATCTCGGGGGTTCCAATGTATCAATTAAGATGTCACCTCACCCGCACATACAATAAAAGTCTTTAAAATGGCTTCAGGAATCAAAAAGCCTCCTCCAAACACTCCCCCAAAAAGGTGCATTTCCTGACGCTGTTTCCACAAAATGTTTGACCGACTCAAAGAAAATCTTACAATTCAGGGATAAGAGGGGCATCATTTACCTTTGGGTATCAGGAAGCTGTATAACTATAGGTAATTTTTTCATGCTGGCCTTTTGAAAGTGCTGTATAACGCTACATTACTGATGTCAGAAGCGTGTGATGACACTTTACACTTTCTCATTTATATTGATCATCCTTCTAAACAAAAGGAAAAAAAGGAAATATGGTTCTATATATTACACAAAACGTACATATATCATGAGAATGTCTCTTTAAATGCTCTCTGGTGTCTTTCTTCATCGTCCACCATGCGGAATGGGAGCAGTTTGAATCTTACGTCTTTGGTCCCTTGGGTAAAAGCAAGAGAAACCATGTGTAAAATGGATGGATTGGCTGTTAAATGATTTATGCCGACTCTGGTACCTCTCCCACCTCCCCCTGTTTTTCTGTTACGCAGCAGTGATTGGTTTAACTCATTCCAAATCTCGGAGAAGACACCTCATTCCATACACAGAGGGTCCATTGTAAGAAGTAAAGTGCAGGTAATACCTGGTAATTAAAGGGTTATTTCATACAAGGCCTAATAAAGCTTATACGATAATACCATTCACATGTACGTCCTCGTGGATGGTCCCACAACTACAGATTTGTAGCTGAAAATAGGAATCTTGGTGTCTGTTAATTAATTCTATAAAAGACCATTATAGCTGACTGCTTCTTAGCTTGATGGCTGATATTAGTAAGCATTAATGGCCAATTAAGGCTAATTTTGATTGGCTATAGGGGGCTTTACACGCAGCAATATCGCTGGTGAAAGCACCCACCCCCGTCGTTTGTGCGTCACGGGCAAATCGCTGACCGTGGCGCACAATATCGTTAGGAGCCGTCACGCGTACTTACCTGCCTAGCGACGTCGCTGTGTCCAGCGAACCTCCTCCTTTCTAAGGGGGCTGTTCGTGCGGCGTCACAGCGGTGTCACTAAATAGAAGTGGAGGGGCGGAGATGAGCGGCCGTAACATCCCGCCCACCTCCTTCCTTCCTCATTGCCGGCGGCCGCAGGTAAGCTGTAGTTCGTCGTTCCCGGGGTGTCACACGTAGCGATGTGTGCTGCCGCGGGAACAACGAACAACGTACGAGCTCAACAATCAACGATTTTTTGAAAAGGAACGACGTGTCAACGATGGACGATTTGGTGAGTATTTTCCATCATTAACAGTCGCTCCTTTCTGTCACACGCAATGATGTCGCTAACGATGCCGGATGTGCGTCACGGAATCCGTGACCCCGGCGATATATAGTTAGATTCGTCGTTGCGTGTAACAGGGCCTTATGTAAAAGTCGATCGGTGCTTGTTACTGACCTGTTTACATGAGCCAACGAAAACTGATGGGAAAAGAACAATCGCTAAAAAGAACGATCACTAACAATCATTTTGTCCTCATTCCGCCCATCATCATGTTATCGACACAATACATCCCTATGTAAACAGGTGATGTGCCGCCAATAGTTATTTTTTTATCTGTTTTACTCAATCGGCATGTTTAAATATACTGCTAATCAGTAATTAGTTAAAAATCTTGTAAAAATCCCTGAGCTCCACTGATTCTAACGCTTTTTTTTGCTTTGCTCTGCGTCACTCCATTGCAGAAATATCCACATTTGTTGCTTTTGGAGCGCAGTATGTGAAATCTCTGCTAGTGGTGCAACTTGGAGCTTCTTCTGTCTTCTCTAAGGGGAGGTGGAGGGGACTTCTCGCCTTCCATCCCAGATGCTGCATCATGGTTTGGCAGCATCTGAAACTAATAGAACGCTGGATCAGCTACCGAACTGTGATTGGCAGCATCTGGGATGGGTTTGAGTTTCCAGTTGGGCTGCAAAGCACAGATTTCACATATTGCGCTGCAGAAGAAACAAATGGGAATATCTCTGCAATGGAGTGAGGCAGCGCAAAACGGAAAAGACTGTCAGAATCAGGGGTTTTTTAGGTACTTAGCTCAATTGTTTTGGGCAAGTGACAGATTCTCTTTAAAAGTATAATTCCTATAATGCTTATTGTCTTTTTTTGGCATAAAAGTATTTACTGTCACTTATGTATAGAGATGGGTGAGCTCCCAGATGTTCGGGTTTGGTGGGTCCGGCTGGACTTAAATAAAATTCTGGGTCATGACCAGACTTGAACCCGAACATGAGCCCAGACGCCGAAAACCATATAAGTCTATGGGGACCTGAACATTGTGCTGTAAAATGGTTTTAGTAAGGAATAGGCAGATTAGAGAAGGACCTCGCCCCATGAGGTTTGATGAGAGCTCAGCTGTGAATATTTGACAAATCACAGCTGTCTTTAACCCTGGAACTAGCCACTGGAATTTTCGCATTTAAAAGGCTGGGGGGGCAATAATCATGGGCCTCTTCAGTCTGAGAATAACAGCCCCCAGCTGTCTGCTTTATCTTAGCTGGGTATCAAAATTGGGGGGGACCGCATGTCATTTTTTAAAATTATTTATTTAAATAATTAAAAAAAAGCCGCATGGGTTCCCTCGTATTTTGATACACAGCCAAGATAATGTGCACAGATGGGGGCTATAGCCTGTAGCCCCCTTTTCACTGAGCTGGATATTTTATCTAGTGCCTCCCATGGATGTGTGTCCATAGTTGGGACCCAGTCACTCTCTGCCCTTATTCAGATTGAGGTCTGTTTTGACACTTGGTGAGGTTTTAATACTAGAGTGTTAGATACCGTCCCGATTTGGGTACACCTTGTCGCGGTGGGATGGCTTTACGCTTTTTTTTATTCCACCTGCTTTGGAGGTGGTAGTGCCCCCTCAACCTCTTGGGCCCCTGCGTGGCTGCACCAGTGATATGTCCGCCCCTGTGTTACAAATTATATGACTGGTGGAGAAAAGCTGAACTTGATAACTATGTAACATCAAGTACTATTACGACTATACAGATCATGGTAGGAAGCACGAGTAGGTCTCTGGTAGTAATATCTTTGTTGCTCATAGCAACCAATCACAGCTCAGCTTTCATTTCTAAAACTACTGTTGTACAATGAAAGTTGAGCTCTGATTGGTTGCTATAGACAACAAGCAGACTTACTACTATAACACAGTTATAGAAATGGACAATTGTCTATTACAGTATCAAATAATGACATTTCTTTTTAGTTTGTAACTACAAAATGTATTTTTGGGAAAAAATATGCTATAAAAATATCAAATATCATAATAATTTCAAATATTAATAGTGTAATGTCATAATTTTTTTTCCCTTTAATTTTGCAGATCAAACAAGGCCCCATTTTTGTTTCTGGGACTCTTTCCTTCACAGTATATGTAGCGCCCTGGACTAGCCAGGTAGCCACAAACATAACATCACACACACCCCCTCCCCTGGACAGTTCACACCAGTCAAACAAAAACCCTTGTTGCCTCCCTCCAGGGTCCGATGTCCACATCCGGTGGGGAGGAGCCAGGCGGTTGGCCCCACCCACCGAGGAGTTCACAGGCCTGGAGACGGGAAAAGCAGATAGTTAGAGTTTGGAGTTCAAGTGGAGTGGAGGAGGTTAAGTTTGGAGGTGAAAGTGAGAGGACAGAACCTGCTAGTGTCTGGGTTGGAGCCCAGGCACTGTCAGCAAGGTTGGTAGACGGTGGTGGCCGTCTGCAGGAGTTAGTGGATCTCTGCGGAACCGTAGGACTGGGGTCGGGCGGTGGCCCGCCGGTACCGAATCGGGGAGCGGAGTGAAGCTAAGCACAAAGGCAGGGCCATCGGACCCCGACTAGGCTTGGAGCCGCCGACAACGGTCAAATCCAAAAGTGACCGGAACCCCAGGAACCTAACACCCAAGACCCAACAGAAGGCAACAGTCCACACCGTGAGGATACACAGCCACCGCCGCAGGCTAGAGATCCAAGGGCCAGCGCCTGCGGGCAACACGGGCTCCTCCGGTACCTATACGCCGGGGAGCGGACTACCGTTGGGAAGCCATCGGAGTCAACACATACATACACAGGTGCAGGGAAAGACAGCCACCATCAACCTGTCCGGGGAGAGCAAAGACACTGCAGCCGGCTGCGGGACCCGTCCATCCAGCCGTTTGGTTTACCAGAGACTCTGTGAATTTGTACCTGAGTGAGTACCACAGTGCCATCTGGCACCGCGCCGCGCTGCCCCTGCACCCCAGCCATCTCGTATCACCACCGGGCCCCGGGATCACCAACCCCTATCCACGGAGGGGGAAACAACATCCTAGCTGCTCCCTACCATCGCTCCCGGGATCCCCGTCACCAGCAGCGGTGGTGCCCATTATCACCACGACCCGTGGGTGGCGTCACAAACTATCTTCCAAAACAAACCACCCCCTTTTCACTCGTGGGCGAGGAGCGCTGCTCGAGTCACCGGGTCCGAGCCACCAAGCAGCAGCAGCCGCGGACCCGAGCTTAGCGAGCGCGGCCCCTCCGCCCGCGACATATACACCCCTGTGCTGACGTCCAGGTCACATAGCAAGTATCTTTCTAAAATGTCTGCCGCCGGGACTATTTTTTGTCTATTTCCAGACCACTGGCTGCCAGATTAATGGAGTTTTACTGCACCTAGATCCCTTTATGACCAAAGTGAATGAATGATCCCATGTACAAAACAGAAGGATTTTCCCAGACAATTAACTTTCTATTTCTAACAGGCTGTAGATGGTTAAGGAGAGGCGAGGGAATGAACAGCTGGGTCTTCTGTAACCTCCCACCCATTAAAATAGGAACTGATACACCTTTTCTGAGAGAAATCAATGCAGCCCAATCAAGCATTGTCTTGTTACGGCCCTCCATGCACAAAGGGACCTCCTTAAATCAGGCCGACAGGTTTGAAGCTGTGCTGCCCTCGTCACCATAATTCATAGATGTCAGCAATATTCATCACTTTCCTGGGGGTGATCATTCACTTCACAGAAAGCAGCGAGAATCGATTTTTACTGGAAGAAGAAAACCGCAGCTGGTCAATAGAAAGGATATTGTCGCTTGTGGTTTATGTTGTTTAGTAGGGTGTCTCACTGCCCTCTTATCCTAGCATTGTGTTATAGGCCTGGACTTGTAACTCTCTATAAGTATGTATTTTATTACCTGGTATAAATACCACAGCTCTCCTGAATCCGGCGTTGTTTTCCTTTTCTTCCTGCGCCTCTCCAATCATGAGATATGACCCCTTTTACTTGTATATAAATCTTGCATTTTTACCAAATGGGCGTGGTCTCTCAACGCTTTCTATGGATGTTTCCTTGAGGAGCACGCCCACTTGAATAAGGCTATATTTATACACAGGGAAGAGGCTTCCATATCTCAAGAACGGAGAGGCGTAGGAACAAAAGAAAAGCAACACCGGATTCAGGGGAACAGGCATTTACTTTTTGTAAAAAAAACTACAAATTTTTGGCACGTTAAAGATCCTCGTTAATATTATATTATACCACTAAATAGGACTACAAACCCTTTCACTAACAAGCCTTTCAATTTTATACATTACTAGCTATAGTACCCAGCATTGCCCGATATAGTAACTGTCTCTCCCCACTCTCACTCTCTCTGTCTCCCTCCCTGTCTCTCTCTATCCGTCTCTCTCTCTCTATTCATCTATCTCTTTCTGTCTCTTAGTCTGTCTCTATTTTTGTCTCTCTGTGTATCTCTCTCTGTCTCACTCTATCCGTATCTCTCTCTATCCATCTCTCTCTGTCTCTCTCCTTGTCTGCCTTTCTTTCTGTCTGCCTCTCTGTTTCTCTCTCTGTCTTTCTGTCTTTGTCTCTGTCTGTCTGTCTCTGTCTTAATCTGTCTGTCACTGTCTGTCTCTCTCTGTCTATGTCTCTCTGTCTCTCTCTGTCTGTCTATATCTGTCTCGCTACCGATATCATATTACCTCACACATAAGCTTCTTATACTAAAAATGTCCTTCGTTGCCTATAGCAACCAATCACAGCTCCTATTAATGACCTGTAGCTCCCAGCTCCATTGACTTTAGTGTAAGCAGGTGTTTTGGTGAATAACTGTAAAGCGCAGGGTTAAATTTACCCCTCAAAACATAGTCTATGACGTTCCCTGAGTCAAATGGGGTGTCTGTGCAAAATGTGATTGTAAATGCGACGGTGCGGATTCCTTTAGTGGAGATATACACATACCTACATACATACACACACACACACTCATACATATGACTCGCCCACCCCAGGGCCTTAGGTGACTCGGTTTCGGGCTAGACTAGTCCGGGGTAGTCAGCGGTGGCGGGGCCCGACTCCCTGACCCTGGTGGAGTCAGTTAAATGTGGCGGTATGGGGGGGTAGATGATAAAGTTAAAGTTTATATAAGATTCGTGACGACACCTGTGGTAATTTGCAGCTATGAAGCCGGAGCTGCTGGGAGGGACCTCCGGGGCTGATGTTATGGCAGCTGAGGTGTTTCTTGCTCTCCACAGGTAGAGCGGGTACCCCGGGGCAACCTCTGGTGCTTGGTAAAGTCTATGGTGTTGTAGGTGCAGTGCAGGATAAATCAGACGACACAGGGCTTGCAGTTAAGGTTTTTACTCACTGTTTCTGAGTCCAGGTGTCGACAAACCAGTTGCCCGACAGTATGCTGGGATCCACTGTCAGGGACCTCCGCCAATCCCGGGTAGTTCAGGGGTCAATACCGGTGCACCCCTCCTGTGTCTCTCTCCTGTCTTCTTAGCCTTGACTCTATTAGTTGAACTAGTCTTGGCCTCCACCACAGGGCCTGTACAAAGGGGGCTAACCGTGGTTGTATCTTGCTCCCTTCACCGGGGATCTGTGGTGGGTTGTGGCCCTGGGCGCTTGCAACCACTCTCGGCCTTCGGTGTTACTTTATGAGGAATTGTCTTTCTTCCCTCTGTCTGGGGACCGTCCCCGAATGCAGCCAGATCCCTCCACCCGATCTTCTGGTGGAACAGGCCACGAGCCAATATGCCCTTCCGTGGCCCTGGAATCCTTTCTTTCTTTACGTGTCACCTGGGCCTAACTAGACCCCAGGATCTCCACCAGGAACTTCTTTCTGTCACTTTCTCCTGAGGTAACTACCTCCCTCTCACACTCTCCTCACTTCTCTGCTCCTACTGACTGACTGCCTTACTCTGACTGAACTTGAACTTCCTGGTTGCCTTTTCTACTCACACTTTCTGACTCCTCCCACACACCCACTGACTAGGCCCCACCCACACTATTGGGAACAGAAATGGGACTTATGGCCCCATTAATACATCTATAGGGGTTGCTGCCACTATCCCTGACCCAGTGTATGCCTACCAATTGGTGTGTGCAAGTTTAGTCTGTGGACCGGCATATGACCTCATTCTTACCCAGGATGGAACATCACACCTCTGGCTGAGTTGCAATATCTCTGTGGCGACGGAAGTGTGACGCCCTGGGCAAGCCAGGGGTCACAGGTCATCACACCACCACACCCTACAACCCAGTTAGGAACACCAAGGCTACCAAAATCCTTGTTGCCTTCCTCCAGGGGCTGATGTTCACACCAGGGGGTGGGCCAGGCAGTTGGCTCCGCCCACCGAGGAGTTCACAGCCCTGGAGGCGAGAGGAACCAGGCAGTTCAGTGAGGGGAGTGAAGTGGAAGGAAGTAGTAGTGGAGCTCACGAGAAAAGCTGAAGTGACAGGAAAGTGGCAGTAGTAAAGCCTGAAGTTGGTCCGGGTGTGTGCCCCGGACTGTGTCAGCAAGGTCAGCAGACGGCGGTGATAGTCCGCAGGGGTGACTGCTCGGAGGTTGCTGGAAGGACCGCGGACGGGTAGTGGCCCGGCGGTCTGGAGCAGTATACGAGGAACAGTCAGCACCAGGGCAGGGGCCTTTCGGATCCCGGCAAGGCTAGGAGTCGCCATAATTTGCCAAATCCGTCAGTGAAGGGGAAGTCTGTCTCCTAACAACCAAGTCCCGATTGAAGGCAACAGTCCGACCGTTACAGAGAGACACCGCCACCGCCAGGGCACCAGTTTCTCAGGGCCAGCGCCTGCGGGCAAAGTAGGGCTCCTCCGGCCCATATCCAAGCCGGGGAGCGGGTTACCTGTGGGAACCCATCGCAACCATCATCAACTTAGGTGCAGGACAGAGGGACCGTCACCTACTGGGGAAAGCAAGTGCAGCCGTCCGTGGGAATCGTCTTTCCAGCCGTGTGTTTTACCGAAAACTGTGTCAACGTCTCAGGCTGAGTGAGTACCACAGTGCCGCAAGGCACAGCGCTGCCCCCGCGTCCCTGCGCCCACCAAGCCCTGCATCTCCCACCTCATCACTGGACCCCGGGATCACCAACCCCTACCCACGGAGGGGCAACACAACAACTGGCTGCTCCATACCACCACTCCCGGGATCCCCATACAGAGCAGCGGTGGTGTCAACAAATCACCACAACCGTGGGTGGCGTCACGGACAATAACCAATCCCCACACCCAAAAACCCCCTTT
The DNA here is from genome assembly GCF_048569485.1 of Anomaloglossus baeobatrachus. Taxonomy (NCBI): domain Eukaryota; kingdom Metazoa; phylum Chordata; class Amphibia; order Anura; family Aromobatidae; genus Anomaloglossus; species Anomaloglossus baeobatrachus. Next base: position 42,959,485 of record NC_134361.1, read on the forward strand.
CACTCACGGGCGAGGAGCGCCGCTCGAGTCCCCGGGATCCGGCCCATCGCTCGAGCCACCGAGCAGCGTTAGGCCGCAGCAGCCGCGGCAGCTGGACCCGAGCAGTGGGAGAGCGGCGTCCCCTCCTCCGCCCGCGACAACTTGGCGTCACGAACAGGATCTTACCGCTCTGCCGTTGGGTTGAGGTGCGCCTTGTAACCGCCGGAGGTATCCGGCTGAAAAATTTCAGAAGTCGCCATCTTTGGCGCGAAAAGTTCCCGCTCGAGCGTCTTCTCGAGTAGCAGAGGCGCGAAGGCCAAAACCCCGCCCCGATAGAGGAGGGGCCGGAAAGAAGCTAAGGGGGACGGAAACAAGATGTCTGCGCCCGACGGAGCCGCTGGAGGAGCGGCGGTCGCAGCCGCCGTGGCACCCGCGGATGGGAATGGGCCTGCCCAGGTCCCGGCCGCGCTGGCGGGAGGTGCCGCGGCCCCCGCGCTCGCTCAGGTGATGCCGTTCTCCTTGCCCTATGCGCCCGGAGCTACCTGGCTACCGCAGTATGACGGGAAACCTGATGCTTTACAGGTCTTCCGGAAAAAGCTTAACCCGTTGCTAGAGCTGTACCCCCTGACCGATAAGCAACGTGCGGCGGTAGTGCTGGGCCAGTTAACCGATGCGGCTGAGCAGGAGGCGGAGACCTGGGCCGAGGGGGACCGGCTCTCTGTAGCCACCATCTTTGAGAAGCTACAGACTGCCTTTGAGACCCGGACTGAAGCTGAAGCTGAGCTGAGGATGCAGTTTTACCAGTGCCGGCAACGGGCTGTGGATAGCATTCAGGACTATGCTTTACGTCTGCAAACCGCCCTCCACACGCTAAAGCGGGTGAATCCTATCAATGAGGCGGACAGCAACAAGATGTTAGTAGAGCAATTTGTGCAGGGGATGAGATCCCCTGAGGATCGCAAACAACTCCGGCTGTGGGCCCTGGAACACCCTGATGTGAACTTTGCTGTGTTAAAGGAACGGGCCATTAAAGCACTACAGCCCCCAGCTTCAGAAGTCCTGGAGCCAGCCCCGTGGCCCATTGAGACGGCCCCCGTTGTGGTGGCCCCTGCCCTACCAACCTCTCCAACACCTGCAGCCCCAAGCAGCACTATGGAGGAACTGGCAGCCCAGGTCCGTCGCATGGACGGAGACCTCGCCAAGATTCTTGCTGCGCTCCAACCTTTGACCAGATCTCAGCCTTCAGCACAGATACAGCTTGCCGACAGCCCTGAGGATGTCCCCTGGATGCAGCGGAGAAGTAATAGCAACCCGCGGAGAAGACCTCCAACCTGCTACAAGTGCCGTAAGCCTGGGCATTACATCCGACAGTGCCCGTTAAACGAGCAACCCCTGGGGCCCCGGGCCAATCCTCAGGAGTAGAACCCCGTGGCCCCCCGGACTGGCGGGACCGATATATCGGGGCCCGGCCCATCATCCCCGTGGCTGTGGACGGCATACCGGTGATGGCTCTCTTGGACACTGGATCACAGGTAACCACCATACCATACACATTGTACCAGCGGTATTGGGGGATGGACGAGCTGGCACCCCCAGATACTAGTATAACACTAATTGCTGCCAATGGACTCCCATTGACCCAAGTGGGGTATAAACAGGTGGCTATGACAGTAGGGCAAGCTGAACTGCAACACCAGGGTATGATTGTGATCATGAATGAACCCAGTGATCATAACTCGAAGATAGTGCTAGGAACCAATGTGATGGAGCACTGTATGGGTTATGTGTTGGCCCTACTGCAACAGCTGGCCGCCACGGCGGCGGGGAGCCGACAGAGAGCTGTACAGCGTGAGATCCGAGCCTTGATGTACCGCCAGCATGTAAACTCAACAGGAAGAGAGATTGGTGGAGTGAGAGTGATGGATGTTGCTCCGTTGATTGTGCCCCCTAGGAGTGAGATGATGATTTGGTGTAGGGCAGCAGTAGGGCCTCAGGGGCGTGACTACCCTGCCATGATGGAGCCCATACCCTCCGAGCACTGGCCCACTGTAATGGCCGCCCGAGGGGTGGTAGATGTGAAGAAGGGGAGAGTGCCCGTGAGGGTGCTGAACTGTGGGGAGGAAGAAGTCAGGCTTCCCCGGTATGCCACCATTGCCAAGCTGCTCACCCTGGATCCCCACACCATCCACGAAGCCAGTCCCTCAGTCTCTCCACCTACTACCAGCACTTCCCCACCTCCAGGGGAGGTAAATGAGTGGCACCAACAGCTACACGTGAGCACTGATGATACCCCTACACATCATAAAGCAGGAGTATACAGGGTGGTGCGGGAGTATGAACAGGTGTTCAGTAAACATCCACTAGACTTTGGGCAGATCAAAGGGGTCCAACACCATATCCCCACCGGTGAACATCCCCCTATCAAAGAGAGGTACAGGCCTATTCCCCCTGCACATTACCAGTGTGCCAAAGATATGTTGAGGAATATGAAGGAGGCAGGGGTTATTCGGGACAGCTGTAGTCCCTGGGCCGCTCCGTTGGTACTGGTCAAGAAGAAGGATGGTACCATGCGGATGTGTGTGGATTACCGGAAGATTAATCAGATAACCCATAAAGATGCCTACCCACTGCCCCGTATTGAAGAGTCTTTGGCCGCACTGAGAACTGCAAATTACTTCTCTACCCTTGACCTCACCAGTGGGTACTGGCAAGTGGCCGTGGCCCCGGAAGACCGGGAGAAAACCGCCTTCACCATCCCGATGGGGCTCTGCGAATTCAATAGTATGCCGTTCGGGCTGTGCAGTGCCCCAGGAACCTTCCAACGGCTGATGGAGTGCTGTCTGGGACACCTAAACTTCGAGACCGTCCTATTGTACTTGGATGATGTGATTGTTTACTCCCAGACGTATGAAGCCCATCTGGAGCACCTGGCCGAGGTATTCGCATCCCTTGCCAAATACGGGATGAAGTTGAAGCCCTCTAAGTGTCACCTGCTGAAGCCCAGAGTGCAGTACCTGGGGCACGTGGTAAGTGCAGAAGGTGTCGCTCCCGACCCTGAGAAGATCACTGCCATCCAGGGCTGGCCGAGACCAACCACCGTGAGGGAAGTAAGGCAGTTTCTGGGTCTGGTGGGATACTACCGGCGCTTTATCAAAGGGTACACGAAGATGGCTGCCCCCATGCAAGATCTCCTCGTGGGACAGACCAAAGGTGGTAGACCCATCGGAGCCCCACTGGTGTGGGAAGAAAAGCATGAGGAATCCTTCTGCCAGCTGAAAGCGGCCTTGACCGGAGAAGAGGTCCTAGCGTATCCTGACTATGGTTGCCCGTTCATCCTCTACACAGACGTCAGCAATGTAGGACTAGGAGCAGTCCTGTCCCAGGTCCAGGATGGGAAGGAGAAAGTGATTGCTTATGCTAGCCGGAAGCTTCGGCCAACTGAAAGGAACCCTGAGAACTACAGCTCCTTCAAGCTCGAGCTCCTGGCATTGTTATGGGCTATCACAGAGAGGTTCCGCCACTACTTGGCTGCAGCAAAATTCACCGCTTTCACGGACAACAATCCGTTGACTCACCTGGACACGGCCAAGTTGGGCGCGTTGGAGCAGCGGTGGGTGGCCCGGCTAGCCAACTATGACTTCACCATCAAGTACCGTGCTGGTCGTGTCAACATTAATGCTGATGCACTCTCCCGAATGCCCCATTTGTAAGAGGAAGGGTGCGAGGATGACGACCTCGAGGAGATCGAGTTGCCTGCATTTCACCAGCCACCAACTGAGAAGGTACAGGTACATCAACAACGGGTGGACCTGGACCCACGGCCCAGTCAAGAGTGGCAGGAAGCTCAAAACCAGGCGCCGGCTGTCCGCCTCGTCAAGACCCTGGTGGAACAAGGTGCTGTTGGAATGGACCCTGCCGCCCCAGCTGAAGCCCAGCGCTTGTGGAAGGAACGGAAACGGCTGTATCTACATCAAGGGAAGCTGTACCGTGAGCTGATCAACCTGAAGACTCATGAGAAAATCTGCCAGTTGGTTATTCCCCAAGCTGATGTGGCTACCGTTTTGCGGGCATACCATGATTGTGCTGGACACTTCGGGTGGAAAAAGCTGGAGATGCTGTTGAGAGAGCGGTTCTACTGGAGTCGGTAGAAGCCTGGTGCCGAGAGTGTGGTCCTTGCACGCTGAGGAGGAAGGACGAGACCAGCCAGAGGGCGCCCCTACACCCAATCATCACACATCAGCCGCTGGAACTGGTCGCCCTAGACCATGTCAAGCTCACCCCCAGCCGAAGTGGGTACGCCTACGCGTTGACCATTGTCGACCACTATTCAAGATTCATGGTGGTTGTCCCCGTCAAGGACCTAACTGGTCGAACTGCCGCTCGAGCGTTCCAGGCTTATTTCTGCCGACCACATGGATATCCAGAAAAGGTGCTTACTGACCAAGGCCCGGCTTTTGAAGCGGAGGTGTTCCATGAGTTCTGCCAGTTTTACGGCTGTAAGAAGATCCGGACCACCCCTTACCATGCCCAGACCAACGGCATGTGTGAGAAGATGAACCACTTGGTCCTGGGACTCCTCAAGACGTTACCGCTGGAAGAGCGGAACCTCTGGCCGGAAAAGCTACCCGACTTGGTCGATATGTACAACAATATCCCGTCCAGCTCAACAAAGTGCACCCCAGCATATCTGATGAGGGCTTGCCCCGGCCGCCTGCCGGTGGACCTGGAAATGGGGTTGGAGGCCCCAGAAGCACTCCCTTCGACAGCTGAATGGGAAACTCGGCGTAGAGCACAATACCGGCAGATTCAAGAATATGTCGAGAAGAACTTAAGTCGGAGTCGGGAACTGCAGGAGCAGCGCTTTAATCAAAAGGCATCTGCTGGCCCTTTTCAGCCCGGAGACGTCGTACTGAAGCGGAAGAGGAGAACCCACAAGCTGGATGATCAATGGGAACAGAACCCGTACGTCATACAGCCCACAGGCTGGGAAGATGGGAAGGCCTACCAAATCAGCCGTGATCAAGGAGGCACTTTGGCCACAGTTTCCCGGGACCATCTGAAAAGGTGCCCACCAGCCTTAAGAGCGGCGGCAGAAGTACCGGTTCCCCTACCAGCGGATAAGGCGAAAGAGGTGATCCACACTGCGATGGGAGACTTCCCAGCAGACTGGTCTACACAGAACGGCGCGGTGATTCTTCCAGTGATACTGTTCCCACAACCTGTGGATGAAGAAGTGGTGGAAGCGGTCAACCGTGAGCCAGAACCAGTGCCAGTGCCCAGGGATGAATCTGTGCCCAGCTCCCCTATGCCTCCGCCTGCCCCACACGATAGCCGGGAGGAGGAACCGATTGTTCCCTCTGCCCCACTGCCTAGCCACACTGACACCAGACCCCGGAGGTCCACCCGTCCCAACCTAGGTAGGCCCCCACTTAGGTACAGGGAAACCGTTCTTTAAAGGGGGAGGGGAAAGAAAACAGGGTGTTAAGTGTGTTTGTTTGAAAGTTTAAAGTGATGATAAGCAAAATGATTACCGTGAAAGTCATCTGATTAACCGTGATTGTGAGGAAACCGGCCGTTGCCGGCACCGTTGTCCCCATGGGGACCGTTCAAAAGGTTGCATGAGGAACTGCTCATGGACAAGCCCGTGAACTTGCAGGGCAACCACAAGCGTTAAGTGGTATGTAAATAAGTTGTTTTACCGTTACCGTTTCCACATTGCCGCCTCCGGAGAGGCAGGTTGGAGGGAGGGCCCTCAGCAGAGCAGGCTGGGGCCCAGCCACCACAGGAACCGGTGGCTACCCTCTGGAGGGGAAGGACAGATCCCGCTCGGGTAACTTGTGCTGGACTTGGGTCAAGGGGTGCTGCCTGTGTTTTAGGGGCAGCATCAGGGCCAGGTTGCTTGGGTGGGAGAGAGCGGAGACCGTAACCGTAAACCGTTTTGCAACGTTTAAGAAATGTGCCTCCCGTTGTGGGATGATGTTATAATTTATATTATGTTACCGTTTACCTTTTTTATATATTTTACAGAAAATAAAACCGGTGTTGGACGGGCAGCCCGCGGACGGTCTGCATTTTGCTAAGGGGGAATGTGACGCCCTGGGCAAGCCAGGGGTCACAGGTCATCACACCACCACACCCTACAACCCAGTTAGGAACACCAAGGCTACCAAAATCCTTGTTGCCTTCCTCCAGGGGCTGATGTTCACACCAGGGGGTGGGCCAGGCAGTTGGCTCCGCCCACCGAGGAGTTCACAGCCCTGGAGGCGGGAGGAACCAGGCAGTTCAGTGAGGGGAGTGAAGTGGAAGGAAGTAGTAGTGGAGCTCACGAGAAAAGCTGAAGTGACAGGAAAGTGGCAGTAGTAAAGCCTGAAGTTAGTCCGGGTGTGTGCCCTGGACTGTGTCAGCAAGGTCAGCAGACGGCGGTGATAGTCCGCAGGGGTGACTGCTCGGAGGTTGCTGGAAGGACCGCGGACGGGTAGTGGCCCGGCGGTCTGGAGCAGTATACGAGGAACAGTCAGCACCAGGGCAGGGGCCTTTCGGATCCCGGCAAGGCTAGGAGTCGCCATAATTTGCCAAATCCGTCAGTGAAGGGGAAGTCTGTCTCCTAACAACCAAGTCCCGATTGAAAGCAACAGTCCGACCGTTACAGAGAGACACCGCCACCGCCAGGGCACCAGTTTCTCAGGGCCAGCGCCTGCGGGCAAAGTAGGGCTCCTCCGGCCCATATCCAAGCCGGGGAGCGGGTTACCGATGGGAACCCATCGCAACCATCCTCAACTTAGGTGCATGACAGAGGGACCGTCATCGTCACCTACTGGGGAAAGCAAGTGCAGCCGTCCGTGGGAACCGTCTTTCCAGCCGTGTGTTTTACCGAAAACTGTGTCAACATCTCAGGCTGAGTGAGTACCACAGTGCCGCAAGGCACAGCGCTGCCCCCGCGTCCCTGCACCTGTAACGGGGGCAGGGGGCGCCTCAGGGGGTGTAGTCGTGGTCTCTCGCCCAGGGGGCGGCAGGCTGACCCCCGGCCCGGCCGTCACTGTTAAAACGGAGGTGTTGTTTGTGGGGCAGAGTGTAGGTGGCAGGGACGCTTCCATGTGGGCAATTTGCTTCTCGGTAACACCTTTTTCTCTCGGCTCACAGGCCTCTTCACCACTCCCAGTATAGAGCCACAGACAGGCAGTTGATGAACTAAGAAACATTTTATTGATCACAACTTCCGCTCTTCTTTACACCCTTCAGCATCAAGTCACTTCGGATTACAGCTTACACTTCTTGCTGACGGTTTCCTCTTTCCCCGGTAACTTTCCCTAGCCTGCAGGGGACATGCGTTAACCCCCTAGTAGCTGCACACTGAACCCGGATTTACTATAGGGCAGATCTAGCACAGACTACCGGCTCCGGATAAGTTCTCACCTCTCAACTTCTTTGCGGGGGAACTACTTCACTTGTTTTCTACGGACGTTTCCATTTACCTTCACGTCTTTGTCAGGGCACTACCCTTCGCCTGCAGGGGCCACTTGTTATCCCCCTGATAGCTGCACTGCACTGTAGTACACACTACCGGCTTTGGGACTAGTCTTGACTCTTCCACTTCTTCTGCCACTGCACCACTTCCACACTCTGCCCCGTCACCTCAGACTTCTTTCTCCAGTCACATCTCTCTGCACACTGGACTCTGCATTCAGAGACCCTTCCTTCCCCACCTAGACTGCCCTGCCCCTTCCTTCCCTGCCACTGTTACCAGGGGAACCACTGCTCTACACTGGTACCTAGTGGGGAAACAGTTTGACAGGTAACATTTTACCATTAACATTTACAATTTGCCACCATACTACTGTGGCGTCTTCAGGGGGGGAAAAACCGCTCCTTCACTACCAGGGGTCCGACCACCCCTTACATTCCTCTCCTCTTTAACCTCAGCCTCCTGGCGAGGTTCGTACCTGCAAAACAACACATGTAGGAAAACACACAGACTGGCACACACGTTTGGTGCCCGGAGTCCCTCCAGGGAAGCTCCCGGTCTTAGTCGCACATCTGCCCGGAGTCCCTCCAGGGAAGCTCCCGGTCTTAGTCGCACATCTGCCCGGAGGCCCTCCTCAGGCGCTCCCGGTCTTAGCTGACCTTCTGCCCGGAGGCTATTTCCAAGCGCTCCCGGTCTTTGGTTGGGCAGAAAACAACAAGACAACAAGATTCCTTCTTAACAGTCACGGAAGGAGTCCACGCACAGTTCTGCATTAAGCTCCTCCCGGGTTCAGTACTTTTAACGTTACTGTAACTGGAAACATTCACCGGCTTTCAAAAGTACCGGTTATTAACGGCAAACAAATCACTCTTCCGGACGATTACCTCCTCACTGCGGGGCCCGGCCATCATTTCTCTGGCTACCGTCTCAGCCAGGTGTCTCTCCTGCACTGGATCTACTTCGGGCGGTGCGGACTGTCTTTGGGTCGGGGGCGCCGGCTTCACGGGTTCCCAGACGAACCCCAACTCATCTACCTCTGGTTCTGGGATATCTTTCCAGTACGGGGCCTTAACTCCTGAAGGGGGCGGAGGGCCTACCTTAACAGACGTGGGCGCCTCCGGAATCTGTACGGATGCTCCTGGTGGCCCGCTCCCCAGAGTCAGCCGGGACTTGTAGGTGGCCCGGACTTCCGTCGTCGTTTCCCCGGTAACGGCATCCCATGAGCTGAACCACGTGACCTTCGCTGGTTTCTCCAAGACTCCAGTCACGGCCAGTATCATGCTTGCCGGCAACGTGATGGTGGGTAACTCTCCCACCGAGCTCTCAATCGGACGTCCTCTTCCGTGTCCTACGGGCACCAGCGCGCCCGCTACGGCTTGCTTGTCTGTCCTGGCCTCCATTCTGTTTAGCGCAGGTAACTGGAACTGTTGCTTCTGCTGCTGGGATTGCAATGGCGCCTGGGAGGGTGGAGGCGGTTCTTCTTTTCCCACTTTTGCACACACTCCGCCCCCGGCTTCACCCACCAGGTCTGCATATCGTTGGTGACGCCTTTTCTTTCTTGCGGCGCCGCCCACGTCTCTAGACCTCTGCAGCTTCTTAGGGGCAGGTACCTCCCCTCTTTGGGCGGTGCACTCCGGGCTTCTTCCTCCCAGGCCAGCCCAGCGTTTTTCGTTTGGCGCCAACTTTTCGCGCCTCCGCTGAGTCCATGAGGACGGCCGCCATCTTGCCGCCATCTTGTGGCCTGTTCAGCACGTCAGGCACCACTTGATCTTCCTCACAGTTTCTGGTCGGGGTTTCTTGCATGCAGACTTCATCCTGCCGACTACGCCAGTTTGTAACGGGGGCAGGGGGCACCTCAGGGGGTGTAGTCGCGGTCTCTCGCCCAGGGGGCGGCAGGCTGAACCCCGGCCCGGCCGTCACTGTTAACACGGAGGTGTTGTTTGTGGGGCAGAGTGTAGGTGGCAGGGACGCTTCCATGTGGGCAATTTGCTTCTCGGTAACACCTTTTTCTCTCGGCTCACAGGCCTCTTCACCACTCCCAGTAAAGAGCCACAGACAGGCAGTTGATGAACTAAGAAACATTTTATTGATCACAACTTCCGCTCTTCTTTACACCCTTCAGCATCAAGTCACTTCGGATTACAGGTTACACTTCTTGTGACGGTTTCCTCTTTCCCCGGTAACTTTCCCTAGCCTGCAGAGGACATGCGTTAACCCCCTAGTAGCTGCACACTGAACCCGGATTTACTATAGGGCAGATCTAGCACAGACTACCGGCTCCGGATAAGTTCTCACCTCTCAACTTCTTTGCGGGGGAACTACTTCACTTGTTTTCTACGGGCGTTTCCATTTACCTTCACGTCTTTGTCAGGGCACTACCCTTCGCCTGCAGGGGCCACTTGTTATCCCCCTGATAGCTGCACTGCACTGTAGTACACACTACCGGCTTTGGGACTAGTCTTGACTCTTCCACTTCTTCTGCCACTGCACCACTTCCACACTCTGCCCCGTCACCTCAGACTTCTTTCTCCAGTCACATCTCTGCACACTGGACTCTGCATTCAGAGACCGTTCCTTCCCCACCTAGACTGCCCTGCCCCTTCCTTCCCTGCCACTGTTACCAGGGGAACCACTGCTCTACACTGGCACCTAGTGGGGAAACAGTTTGACAGGTAACATTTTACCATTAACATTTACAATTTGCCACCATACTACTGTGGCGTCTTCAGGGGGGGGGGGGAAACGCTCCTTCACTACCAGGGGTCCGACTACCCCTTACACGCCCACCAAGCCCTGCATCTCCCACCTCATCACTGTGCCCCGGGATCACCAACCCCTACCCACGGAGGGGCAACACAACAACTGGCTGCTCCATACCACCACTCCCGGGATCCCCATACAGAGCAGCGGTGGTGTCAACAAATCACCACAACCGTGGGTGGCGTCACGGACAATAACCAATCCCCACACCCAAAAACCCCCTTTCACTCACGGGCGAGGAGCGCCGCTCGAGTCCCCGGGATCCGGCCCATCGCTCGAGCCACCGAGCAGCGTCAGGCCACAGCAGCCGCGGCAGCCGGACCCGAGCAGTGGGAGAGCGCGGCGTCCCCTCCTCCGCCCGTGACAACAGCATCAGGGGCGCCACACATACACACACGCACGCGCACACACACGCACACGAACACACACACACACTCAGCTTTATATAATAGATTAATGGAGCCCTTTCATTAACAAAAGACAGTGTACATTTATGAGCAGAGAAAAGGGTACTGTAAGGCCGAGGTCATCAACGATCGACAAACAGTGTTAGTGAATGGGATTTTATACAGATTCCCTTCCGCATGCTGCTCTTTTGGAAGTGATTCTTGGTGTTTTCATAGTTTAGCAGAATTGGGATGATACTTAAGATATCCTAAAATTTCCATTGTGTTATTTTCCAGGTTTAATTACCAAAATATCTTCTTTTATGAACCAAAAAAATCTCAATTCAGTTCTCCAAGTGGTTATAAATTAGGTATTCTCCAGAAAAGCTTAAAGGGGGTGTGGAAGTGTGTATATATATATATATATATATATATATATATATATATATATACACATTAATTTACATTTTTATGCCTAAAATAGTAAGTTATCCCTTATTAATAAAATAACTAATGAATGGAGCGGAGGTTGAACATTTGCATCTACACTATTCAAGATGGTTCTCCGCAGAGCCTGCTTCCTGGTTTCCCTTTTCTCAGGATTGCTGATGGTCCCAGAGGTTGGATTCTCAGCACTCAGTAAGTTAAGGGGGCTTTACACGCTGCGACATCGCTAATGCGAAGTCGTTGGGGTCACGGAATTGGTGACGCACATCCGGCCGCATTAGCGATGCCGTTGCGTGTGACACTTATGAGCGATTTTGCATCGACGCAAAAACGTGCAAAATCGCTCATCGGTGACATGGGGGTCCATTCTCAAAAATCGTTACTGCAGCAGTAACGAAGTTTTTCCTCATTCCTGCGGCAGCACACATCGCTCCGTGTGACACCGCAGGAACGAGGAAGCTCTCCTTACCTGCCTCCCGGCCGCTATGAGGAAGCAGGTGGGCGGGATGTTACATCCCGCTCATCTCCGCCCCTCCGCTTCTATTGGGCGGCGGTTCAGTGACGCAGCTGTGACGTCGCTGTGACGCTGAACGAACCGCCCCCTTAGAAAGGAGGCGGATCGCCGGTCACAGTGACGTCGCCGGGCAGGTAAGTAGTGTGACGGGTCTGGGCGATGTTGTGCGGCACGGGCAGCGATTTGCCCGTGTCGCACAACAGATGGGGGCGGGTAAGCACGCTAGCGATATCGGTACCGATATCGCAGCGTGTAAAGCGGCCTTTATTCCCTATTCTATGGACATAAGATAACATACTATCTTTGGAATATCCCTTTAAAGAGGATCTATCACTAAGTTTTTGATATGTAATTTGACAGGAGCATGATGTAGGGGCAGAGACCCTGATTCCAGCGAGCTGTCACTTGCTGATATGCATACTGTCATTTTTATGCAATCACTATTTACTCTTCTGGAGATCTAGCAGTGCTCAGGATGGTGAGCTCTGTATAACCCCACTCACTTCACTGATTGGCAGTGTGTAAAGGCAGATAGCTGCCAATCAGTGGTGGGCGTGGGTTTACAAAGAGCAGTTGACCAGAAGGCACTAGACACTTAGCTCTGTAATGATAACCTCCTGCTGATAAAACATTCATTTTATTGAAACATCAACAAACAGTCCACTAAGTGACATATCACTAAAAACATGCAGCTCTCAGATTACATAACAAAAACCTGGTGACAGATTCCCTTTAATGAGTTACTTATATTACTTACTAAAATAATTAAATTAGGCCGTGAACCCCTGTTGCTGGTAGCTGCTTGATCCTAGGATGCTTGGCTTACAGTCCTTTGCTTTACACAGAAACAGGACAGCAGCATGATCCAGAGCTGTATGTTCAGGGGACTGGTTGTAAAGTGGTGACTAAAAGGGTTTTACCAGACCCCCCAAAAAACGCCAGCAGGTGCCACAACACTCAGGGTATACAAGGGTTACAATACAACAGAAGACCCTTGCGCTAGGGAGAGGAGAGCAGGGTCAACACCTGTGAATGTACCCTGGACAACTTGACGTCCCTGTACGGGTTTTTTCACCCCGTTGTCAACCACATTCCTAAGCCCTAGCTTGCCCTAAACTCACCCTGACTAGTGAGCAAGCCGATAAGAGCACTAGTCTCGCCTCTACAATACAGAAACATAAGGGTAGGAAAACAGACAGGGGAAACAGATATGAAAAGGAAAAATACTCCAAACAGCTTCAATGCAGCTAACACCACAGCTGCACATGACACGAAAAACGTCTTCCACAGCAGGCTCCTTCCAAAGTGGACCATATAGAAATGAGGGAATCAGTGTCTATCGCCGGCATCAGCTGATCAGGCATAGGACTCTAAATAGTGAAGGGGAGTGATAACAAAGAGCTGCACCTGGGATTAAAAGTTACGTCCAGCAGCCAGGCAGGAAAGGGTGCTTAAACCTTACAGCTCTACTAGCAAGAAGATGTAATTCAGGTATCAGTAGTGGATTGCCAAGCAATAAGGTGTTGGAACGTTCTGGTTCCAGACTCGCTAGAGGTCTCCCCCAGGCGGGACATACACATGCCACTGGTTCACTGCTTATTTCAATAGATAACCCACGCTCATTGTTGGTTTATGTTTACTGAGAAGGGGCAGGCTTGGCCACAGAATCGAGCCCCTAAACACACAGATCTGAGCCATGTGCTGACACAAAACAGCACAGGATCAACACTGATAGAATGGCTTCAAGAGTAACAATTGCGTCGCCCACTTGCAGCGGTCGCCCCAGGGACACCACTCCACCTTAGGGAACGCCACAGGGTCTTCACTTTGGTATTTCTGGCAACAGGTATGTGGATTTAATTTACATGGGAGTCGTGACGCCACTCACGGTTTGTGGTCAGGGATATGGGTGACCGCCACTGCAGGTTTAACGAGCGTCTGGGGCTGATGGGGTCTGCAGTTGGGTGGTATGGCCTCCCGTGAGTGAGGCTGACCCCAGGGGCTCGGGTGTGTAGAACAACAGGTCCCAGAATATCTCAGTCTCAATTCAAGATGTCTTTCAACTTGTTTTACTCACTTTCAGTTGTTCTGTGAGGAACCCGGGCGATGCTGAGATTAAACCAGGAGAAACCAGGTATCCTTTAGGCTGGTCTAAGGGTAACCGTTAAATCGCCTTACTAGCATTTCTTGTTTCGGATAACCCCTGACTTGAAGTACTGTGGGATTCATCCAGGGAAGTCGCTACTGCCTTTTCTCCCCATTCTGGCCCGTTTGCCGTAAGCGTGGATCAAGGAAGATGGCTCCAGACTCGATCCTCCTTATGTGCCCCCTCGTTGCTGTTGATGGTCGGTCTCTAGTTGGTTGGTGTGGGACTTGTGGTTCCCCCCACCGGCAGGTTTAACAGACCAAATAAACGGACATCTACTCTAGGGACCTGTTCCCCGTGCGTGCCTAGCCACCAGGAGTCTCCGTACACGACCAGCTGACTTCCTCAGTGTCTTTCTGACCAACTTGCTGGTAACTGTTCTCCCCCGCTAACGGCTACTACACGTGCAGGGTCTGACTAGCGTGTCCGCACACGTTTCTCTTTTCTGCCACTCTTTTGCGCTTCTCCACTTCCAGACTGGCTAACTCCTCCTACTTTCCTGACAGCCACTGCTACCTTAGCTTCCAGCCCCTCCCCTACACCCCTAGCTGAGATGTGGAGGAAAGCCCCCTCTTGGGTCTGCCCAAGGGTCCCCTCTAAGGTGTGGGAGACCTGTTTGCTATGTGTCTGTGCGTACACACCCTATTCTGGCCTTCAGGATTACCTGGAAGTACTGTCCCAGCATGGGTGCAGTACTTTGTGGCGCCTGACCAGGTCAGGGGCGCCACACAATGACATCTGGCCTTATTGATATTCATTACTTGTACAACTTACCCTTTAAAAGCTCATTTTTGTATTTGTTTTGATTGATAACCTTCATAGATGGTACTATGGTGGTCTTAAAATATAACAAAAAAGCCACATACTCAACTGCCATTGTCTCACCTGGATTTCTTTTTCAGTTGAGGGCATCACGTGATGGCTGCAGCTAGTCACAAGTCATTGATTGGCTGCAGTGGTCACATTCAGTCCAAGCTAGGAGATTTAGCAGTTTCTTTCATCTCGGGCACAAAGTGACCACTGCAAAGAATTAGTAAAGTAGCGGACAGCCCCTTTAGGTGTTTCTTTGACATTACATACATAATCAGGATAACATGACTGCATATAACTCATTAAACATTCACATAGAGTATATTTATTTTTTAATAATTTGCATTAATTTACATTGTCTTCTCCCATATTTCATTTTTAATCCTGTGTCCTGGGAGATTTGCCTTCATATTACTTACATCTTGTCATTTTCACGTATGTATATATCCTACCCACTTGTCATGTAGGTAATTGCATGTTAAAAAAATAAATCCATAGCTAATTTAAATATGTTAATTCAGGATGTAATGAAGTGTGTGCAGGAGCAGAACGATGCACCCTACTTACAAAATGAAGCGGGAATTGTGAGCTAAACTGCCACCTAGTGAAGGAATAGATGTATGATCATTTCATTTATTAATATAATAATAATATTTATTCATTTATATAGCACTATTACTTCCACAGCGCTTTACATACAATGGCAACACTGTCCCCATTGGGGCTCACAATCTAGGTTCCCTATGAGTATATTTTTGGAGTGTGGGAGGAAACCGGAGATCCCGGAGGAAACCCACGCAAACACGGGGAGAACATATTTATTACAGGCCATACAGTACACGTCCATAATTTCCTTTCCAGAAAATATTAGAGAATTGCTAAACCATTAATCAGTGGTACATGTAGAACCCATGGGGGTCCCTCAAAGCAAAAATAAAAATCAGATCTTGACATATGCCTTACCACCCAGGACTGGAGATCTCAGTGACCCTATTTTATATTTATGATTCTGGTACATTTTCTGGCTCATGTTTCTATACCATCTAGGGTTTTCTGCTTTCAGTAAGCCTCTTTCTCACAGGTTTATGTTTGTGATGCTACTCACTACTTACGGATAGTATAGACGGAAGGGTAGTCAGACAAGCCTTGGTCAGGAAACACGAGGACACGACAGGACACAGGGAGTAAGCAGAAATGCAGTCAAGTCACAGGCCGAGAGTCAGAATTCCAGAAGAGTATTAGATTCTGGGAGCAGATAGAGACGTGGTCAGGTAAAGGTCCAAGATCAGAAGCCAGGAGGTAATGACAAGGACAGGGAGTCATGCAAATCAAAAAGGTCTGTGGAGCCTCTGTTAGGAGTCTCAACACAGAAACCAGCCAGATATCCCTCCGGGAAGGGCCCAGCCAAGGGGTGACTCGTTTTAGGAGACCACCATAACCACCATATTAAGTGGCCCTTTTAGTCAATATCCAACTTTTTGACAAGTTTAAAGATATGACAAGGGAAATACCAAGGCCAGGTATCCATCCACAGACAGCTGTTTCGGGTGTTGCCCCTCATCAGTGTGGAGTAGGATTCTGGCTGGGTGGGAGCAATGCCTAGTAGACCAACAAGACAAAACAATCACTGATCTCGGGGAGACCAGCCAGAGAAAACACTGCCGGCAGCCAGCGAGGGCGCTCAATACAGTGAAGTCCTAGGTACATTGCCCCCTGGGAAATATGCAAATCAAAAAGGTCCGTGGAGCCTCTGTTAGGAGTCTCAACACAGAAACCAGCCAGATATCTCTCCGGGAAGGCCAAGGGGTGACTCTTTTTAGGAGACCACCATAACCACCATATTAAGTGGCCCTTTTAGTCAATATCCAACTTTTTGACAAGTTTAAATATATGACATGGTTTCTGTGTTGAGACTCCTAACAGAGGCTCCACGGACCTTTTTGATTTGCATATTTCCCAGGGGGCAATGTACCTAGGATTTCACTGTCTTGAGCGCCCTCGCTGGCTGCCGGCAGTGTATTCTCTGGCTGTTCTCCACGAGATCAGTGATTGTTTTGTTTTGAAGGACAGGGAGTCGGCAGAGAGAGATCAATAAACAGTCCGAGGTCAAGAAACTTAGATCAGAACACAAACACTAGCCAAGAGCACAACTGCAGAACCAGAGAGTATGACTGGTGAGGGTCTGGGAGAACAAGTTCAGTAATGAAACAGAGCAATTACCAGGAATGTGGAACACCTGAGTAAAAGCACCTCCCAGAACCTGCATGGATACCTGTGCTGTCAACAACACAGCAGAGCATCTCCAAATTCAAGATGCTCTGCACAAAGGAATCATGTCACTGCCGGCTCTTTAATTCAGGAAGGCACGGTAGAGCATCACAGTGTGCAGTGTGTCACATATGGTGGAGGACAGAGATGCTTTGGGGGTGTTTTGCTGCCTCTGGTACTGGGGGCCTTGATTGTGTGCAAGACATCATGAAATCTGAAGATTACCAAAGATTTTGGATGACAATGTAGTGCCCAGTGTCAGAAAGCTGGGTTTGCATCCTAGGTCATGGACCTTCCAGCAGGACAATGACCTCAAACATACCTAGCGATGTCGCAGCGTGTAAAGCACCCTTAAATCTCATTGACACCTGTGGAGAGATCTTAAAATTGTTGTTGGGAGAAGAGAAGACGCCTTCAAATATGAGACACGGCCATTACATAGGACATGGCAGGGGCACATTTCTAACATTTACAGAGTCCAAAATAGGGAAGGGACGGCACTCACCAGGATCCAGCAAATTTCTTTATTAGCATGAGGTGCAATAAAAGCAGCAGAAGCAGAGCAGACAGCGAGCCCCCTCACGGATGACGGCCGTTTCGCGTATGAATACGCTTCCTTGGGTCGCGTTTCATACGCGAAACGGCCATCGTCTGTGAGGGGGCTCGCTGTCTGCTCTGCTCCTGCCGCTTTTATTGCACCTCATTCTAATAAAGAAATTTGCTGGATCCTGGTGAGTGCCGTCCGTTCCCTATTTTGGACTCTGTCAGTGAACGCTAAGTTGCTTTGGACGTGCACCTCGTTGCCAGCCAGCTAGGTGGAGGACCCCTGTCCATACCCTGGACTGTTGCCTTTGCTGATGTATGTCGGTGGGTTGGTGCGGCAATTTTTCTCCGTGGATTAATACATTTATAACATTTTCTCAGCACGAGAACATTTTTTTTAAACACGTCTAATGGTAGAAATTATTTTATTCTAAGATCTATTGAGCAAAGTGAATGTGGCTGAGGTGCAGTACCAGTTACAGCCCATGGACGAGAGTGGCGCTATTTCTGGAACAAAACCAGAGCCTATTTAATCTAGTTTCAAATGACCCTTTTTATATTGAATGTATAGAGGTTCTCTTGTGTTATGTTATAGGCTACAGCTTAATAAATCTTTTTTTTACAATCTTCAGCGTTAGAATCTTTTGGAACCACCTGTAATTTTATATGGATTTTTTATGTATTAGGTAATTGCTCTTTAAGTAATTGCCTTATATTTCCAATTGTTCCCTTTTCAAGGCAGTTGCAAAATTCACTGAAATATGTGAAGAACTATCCTAAGTAATAAATTTAGAGCGTTATTAAATAAAGTCCAGACAATCCAATATTCCTAATTTTCTGTCTTTTCCCTCGCCATCTTGCCCCGCTCCTGTTCTTTCTGGTCTGTGTTTTCGCTGTCCCTTTGTCCGCATTCCCGTCTGTCGCTCGGACGCTCCTTCCGTGCCCTGATTTCTCTCTTTCTCATTCATTCTGTCCCTCCAGTGCTTTTGTGTAAATGCAGTGTGGCTGAAAGAGATGGAGAGGTTTACATTTCAGCAATATCCTTTGTGTCCTTATGCAACATAACAGCCATCTGAAGCGAGGATGGTGGGAGCCCCCTCCCAGCATGGCACTGCCTGGCAGGGGACCAGCATACAAAACTTTACCATGGCACTGTTATGGCAGCACATTTGAATCAGTTTTAAAGCAACAGTACGTCTTATCACAAATCTGCACTCTTTTAATAGGTCGTACAGAGCACTGAATATGCTTTATTAGAAGCAAAATTAAAGGGAATCTGTCACCAGGTTTTTGCTCCCCCATGTGAGAGCAGCCTAATGTAGAGACAGAGTCCCTGATTCCAACGATGTGTCACTTACTCAGCTGTTTGCTGTCACGTTGCTAAAATCAATGTTTTTTTTCCTGCAGAGCTCATGACTATGCTGGACTACCTGCAGCACACCAAGTAGTCCTGTAATGATAATCTACTGCTGATTAAACAGTGATTTTATCAAAACTACACTAAGCAGCCCAGTAAGTGACACATCACTGGAATCAGGATCTCTTACCCTACTCTTTGCTCCTCTCAGATTAGGTGGCAAAAACCTGGTGACAAAGTCCCTTTAAGCAATGTGAGAAAACAAACATAAAAGCATAGATCATCCAATCATAACTGTAGATGTGCATGTCCATGTGGATAAATACATTGAATCTTATTCAAATATGTATACAATTCTATATCGATGGAATATATAAAGTTTCATGTGTATGTGATGCTCTATGTATAGGATACAGCTCGTCTATGTATTTAATATATGTATCCAATCCCATATGGATAAAAATGGAATGAATCAATTCTATACTGGCCGCGTGCCCCGTGGTGATGATTTTGAAACCTCTTGTCCCCAATTGGAATTTATTGTTCAAAAAACATTAAACATACAGAAATAAACAGTTACAACGCGTTTCGGTGGAAACAACCGCCTTCCTCAGGTATCAAGCTAGGAGATACCTGAGGAAGGCGGTTGTTTCCTCCGAATTGCGTTGTATCTGTTTTTTATTTCCGTACATTTAATGTTTTTTGAACAATAAATTCCAATTGTGGACAAGAGGTTTCAAAATCACCACTACGGGGTGCGCGGCCAGTATAGAATTGATTCATTCCATTTTTAACCTTTTCACCTGTGGGAATCTGTGGCTGGATTCCCACAAGATCAATTCAAGGCACGCAGCAGACCCAGATAAAGATTAGAAGCGTGAAGAGGCTTTGGAAAAATCATATATGCTTGAAGTTTTGTGGCAAAAGGTAAGTGCATAAATCTTCATTTAAAGGGCACCAGAGAGTCGCTTTGATAACGCACTGAGATTGGCGCCGCGTGTTTGTTTTTTATTATATACCCTGCAGGGAATCACATTCCTTCAATCCTATATGGATCACATACATAGAATCTTATGTATTTATTATGCATTAAAATGTATGTATCTGCTGTATGTATTAGAAACCATATTAATTAGATTAATAATCACTTGCATGTATCCAATATATGTATCCAATGCCATATGGATGGTGTCACAAGTGTGTTACGGCCTGATGTGATATCGGAGGGATATGGGATGAGAAGGTCACAGCGTAATTTGGATTGTAGATCCGTTTTAGAGCCTACTCGTCATATACCTTGAATTGGAGTGCATTTAATTCCATCCGATATAGAAGGAGTTAAGGTCTATTTCTATTCTGCATTGATCTAACTGCAGCTGCAGCCACTCCCCTCTGCTATAAATATCCACTCCTCACTCCTCCCTATGCTGGCTATAGCTCATACCTATGCTGTCCATGTAGTAACAGCATGGTGCTGCTTTGCTGAGGTGTCGTTTCTATTGCAGCTGCAAAGTTTCCTGGTGAAGAAACCAAGGAGTGCTATTTATTGTGTCTTTCCCCACCTGTTTGTCTTACCTTCCTCGTGTTGTCTTATTGAGTGGCGAGACTAGCGTCTCACTGGCCCTCACTAGTCAGAGTGAGTTTCTGGTCAGCAAGAACCTAGGCATGTGATCGGCGCACAGGGAAAAGGACCCATCTAGGAACGTTAGGGAGTGCAGGGATCAGCCTCAGGTAACTGTTAGGAGGTGACCCAACTCCCCTCTCCCTAACACCAGGGTCTTCCTTTGTATCGTTTTTCTGGTGTACCCTTTGTGTTCTGTCATTCGACGGGGTCCCTGCTCCTCCGGCATGTCAGAGTATAGGAAATTCAAGGCACGTATCTAATGCATATATCTCATGCTGTTTAGATGGGATACGTATCTGATATATTCTTATCGACACAATATAAATGGGGTAGATCAAATCTTATGTATGTGTTCAATAAATGTTACATAAAATCTCATGTAATTATATGATATATGAACATATTGTGGTATAAATGAGATACATCAGATACATAAATTATATTCTTTGTATGTGCCATATTAATGCCGTGCATCAAATCTTATGTGTCCATCTGATGTATGTATCCAATGTCATATATTATATTTATATAATGTATGGGATATGGTATGGATGGGATATATAGAATCTCGTAAATATACTGTATCTATGAGGAGATATGATATTATGTATGTATCTAATGCCATATAGATTGGGTATGTAAAAAAAAATCATCTATGTATCTCATACCATCTAGTTGAGATACATAAGAGGTAATGCATCTGATCCATTTTGAATCGCAGCCATTGTGCCTGGAATCGGCATTTGGGCCTCAGCTTCTTACAGAGCACATACAATGGAGTGAGACCACTCACTTTCTTAGCTCAGCTGTCTTTATTAACCAGTTTAGGGCCCTTTAAATGATGCTTTGTTATATAGATCCTCGAATCAATAGATTAATTGTGAAAGTGAATATATTCTCTTGTGAGTATAGCTAGGTGCCTTATCCTATGCCATAGACCTGAGTCCCCTTCCTTGCTAAGCACCTGTAATCCCGAGCCCCCTTTGATGGTGCTGATAGGGTGAGGACAGAGGAGGGGGATGCGGGCAGAGACGTCCAGCCATTGGTGGGCAGTGAAAGCCCCAGTGTAAGGGGAGAAGGAATAAAAAAAGATTTCTGTACTAAGTCTCTGGGAGAGGGAGGACCAGAAGGAATAGGCATTAGGATCTGATGTTTTCTTTCGGTATATTAAATCCCTCTTTTTCTGAAACATTTCTCCCCCTTAAAACTCTTACCATCATTCCTAATTATTCTCAGATTCATACTTCACATGCTTATCAATATAAGTTCTCCTTCTACAGGACTCCTCTCCTTCTCGAAATTCTCATTGTGTTGTAGTTTCACACTGATGTGTGTTCTCAGACTTCTCCAAGTTTTCCATCTTCTCATGGTTATTTCTCCTCAGTCTTAATTGTTCTACAAATTCTCTCTCTTCTTCATTGTACATTGTTGTCTTCATCCTTTATGAAGTTTCCTCTGTATTCCTTTTGTCTTAATCCTTTACAAGTTCTCTCATCTTCATCTGGTCTTCTTCCTTCTACATATTTCTATATTCCTCATCTTCATCTTGTCTTCTTCCTTCTAGATATTTCTATATTCCTCATCTTCATCTTGTCTTCTTCCTTCTAGATATTCCTGTCTTCATCTCATCTTCATCTTGTCTTCTTCCTTCCACATATTTTTATATTCCTCTCATCTTCATCTTGTCTTCTTCCTTCTAGATATTTCTGTCTTCCTCTCATCTTCATCTTGTCTTCTTCCTTCTAGATATTTCTGTCTTCCTCTCATCTTCATCTTGTCTTCTTCCTTCTGGATATTTCTGTCTTCCTCTCATCTTCCTCTTGTCTTCTTCCTTCTAGATATTCCTGTCTTCCTCTCATCTTCATCTTGTCTTCTTCATTCTAGATATTCCTGTCTCCTGTCATCTTCATCTTGTCTTCTTCATTCTAGATATTCCTGTCTTCCTCTCATCTTCATCTTGTCTTCTTCATTCTAGATATTCCTGTCTCCTGTCATCTTCATCTTGTCTTCTTCCTTCTAGATATTCCTGTCTTCATCTCATCTTCATCTTGTCTTCTTCCTTCTACATATTTCTGTCTTCCTCTCATCTTCATCTGGTTTTCTTCCTTCTAGAAATTCTTGTCTTCATCTCATCTTCATCTTGTCTTCTTCCTTCTACATATTTCTGTCTTCCTCTCACCTTCATCTTGTCTTCTTCCTTCTAGATATTTCTGTCTTCCTCTCATCTTCATCTTCTTCCTTCTAGATATTTCTGTCTTCCTCTCATCTTCATCTTGTCTTCTTCCTTCTAGATATTTCTGTCTTCCTCTCATCTTCATCTTCTTCCTTCTAGATATTTCTGTCTTCCTCTCATCTTCATCTTGTCTTCTTCCTTCTAGATATTTCGGTCTTCCTCTCATCTTCATCTTGTCTTCTTCTTTCTAGATATTTCTGTCTTCTTCTCATCTTCATTTACAAGTTGTCTTCCTTCTTCTAGACTATCTTGTTCTGCCTCTTCTTTTCCTTCTTCTTCAAGTGGTCTGGCGTCTTCTTATCTCTATCCTTCTACAAGTTCTTTGTCTTCTTCTTGTTTTGATTCTTCTGAAATTTTTCTGTCTTCCTCTTGTGTTCATCCTTGAAGACGTTCTGTCTTTCTATTGTCTTTATCCTTCTACAGGTTCTGTCTTCCTCGTTTTCCTTCTTTCTCTGTCTTCATCCTTCATCCAACATTAGATGTTCTCTGTCTTCCTTTTGTCTTCATCCTTCTACAGGTTCTGTCTTCCTCTGTCCTCATCCTATTAGATGTTCTCTGTCTTCCTTTTGTCTTCATCCTTCTTTGATATTCAGCCTCTCATGTCTTCATTTATCTTTCGAGTATTAACTCTTGTCAGTCCATTCTTCTTCAGCTCTTTTATCTCCTTCTGGCCAGTACTCTTAAATTCTCTTCCCTGTCTTCATCTTACTCCTGAGTGTTAACTCTTGGAAGTTTTTTCTTTTCTTCTTAGTATTGCAATTCTTAAATTCTGTTTCTGTCTTCTCTTATTTTCCTGAATTTTAACTTTTGTTAATTATTTCTGCCTTCCTCTTGCCTCAAATTCTTTTTTTTTTTTAGTCCTGAGTTTATTGTTCTCCCGATATTAAGTCTTGTCTGTCCATTCTTTTTCGCAAGCTCTTTCTTCTTTATCCTTTTCTTGAGTATTAACTCTTCACATTCCGTTCTTCTGTAAGTTGCCTTTGTCATCTCAGCATCTTTTAGTATTAACTCTAGACATTGAATTCTACAAGTTCTGCCTTTTCCTTGCCCTAATCCTTGAGTATTAACCCTTCCTAGTTCATTCTTTCACAAGTTTTCTCAACCTTCCCTCTCCAACTAATTCAAAGCCCTTCTTGCTTGCCTTGATGCTGCTGTAGAATCTCATGTGTCTTATGTGTCTTGATTATTCTCTTCAAGATCTCTCTTAATTCTTAACCTGCTAACTCTATATCTTCTCTTTAGCTATCACCCTGCTTATCCCAGTGCTAAACCTTCTCTGTATGAATTTGCACCATGACTTCTGTCGCTGTGACCTTTTTCCTATGGTTGGCCGGACAGTCATGTCTCTGGCCCCTGGCACAACTAGCTGAAAGGGACTCAGGTGTTACTATGGAAAATGATCTATCGATTTCTCAAACCAATGGATCACTTCTTGATGTGATGAGTTCTACAATCCAATGGATCAATAATCAGACGACTCGTCCAAATCCTGGTGGGAATAAGAAGAAAGTCATATTGAAAAGAGTAAATAAAAGGAGAAAGTCAAATCAGAAAGGACTCGCAAATGTAAGGTAAGAGGAAAACCCACCCTAATAACAAGTAGCAGCCTGCACATTAGGAGGGGATGAGAGGTTTTGTGTTTGGTTTGTCATGTGTGTTCGTAAAATATAGTAGGATACGGTGGGAGAAAGATTTGCAGCACCACATTTTGCTTATGTGGGTATATTCGTGTGCTCATAATCTTCAGTTTATTGCATACATCACTTCTAACTGTATTTAAACTGCCTATTTCTTCTATACACAGTAAGCCTATGTGCACACGATGCGTTTTTTGATGCATTTTTTTGAGAAATCTGCACCAAAATCTGCAAGCCTATCCTAAAGCCAGCAAAGTCTATGAGATTTCTAAAGTGCTGTGCGTACGTTGCTTTTATTTTCTTGCAGATTTGGTGCAGATTTTGGGGCAGAAAAGATCTGCTAATTGTTAGGGCGTTTTTTTTCCCCTGCGTTTTTAAGCTCCTCCAGCCATTGACTTCCTAAAAAAGCACCAAAAATGTATGTGTTTTTTGGTGCGTTTTTCTGCCAGAAGGTGTAGATTTCAAGCAGAAAATTTCTGCAGCGTGTATGTCCAGTTTAGAAAACATACTTTCATTACCTTTTAGGGAATTCTGAGTTAAGGGAAGACAGGAGAGTCCTCTGTTCAGGATCCTCATCCCTTGGTCAGAGCGTAGAGCATTTGCATTGATCATTTCTCCCCTTGGGGGACCTGTCCTATCCTATATTAGGGTCTTTGTGCACTGGGTTTCTTAAGCAAAATCCGCATCCTCTGGCAGAAGTCTGCACCTGCGGCAAAAAACGCACCCAAAATCCACATGCGGTTTTACAGCGGTTTTGGTGCGGAATTTCCGCGATTTTGTCCCTGCGGTTTTTAACCATTTATTAATGACAAAACCGCAGGTACCTGCGGAAAAGAAGTGACATGCTACTTCTTTTTGCTGCAGAAATTCTGCAGCAAAACCTGTAAGGAAAAAAAACGCAGTGAGTGCACAGCATTTTGGTTTTGTCATAAATTTTACTGGGGAAGGACTGCAGGAACATTATGAACAAAAACCGCATCTTTTCTGTAGCAAAAACTGCGGCAAATCCGTGGCAAAAAAATGCAGTGTGCGCACAGGGCCTTATACAGATAATCTATTGCTGTGTATGGGCATTTTTTAATGCTTCGCTTGCTGCAAAGTTTTCTTGCAGATGACAGCTGATCACTACTGGTACCAAAAAGAAAAAACTGTGATCAAATTTTTGTGCAAGGACCTTTAAGCCTGCTTTACACGCTGCAGTTAATCGTGCGATCGCACCCGCCCCCATCGTTTGTGCAGCATGGGCAATTTGTTACCCGTGTCGCACAAAGTCGGTAACCCCCGTCACACGTACTTACCTCCCGAACGACCTCGCTGTGAGCGGCGAACATCCTCTTCCTGAAGGGGGAGGGACGTTCAGCATCACAGCGACGTCACACAGCGGCCGGCCAATAGAAGCGGAGGGGCAGAGATGAGCGGGACATAAACACCCCGCCCACCTCTTTCCTTCTGTATTGCCGGCGGGTCGCAGGTAAGCTGTGTTCATCGTTCCCGGGGTGTCACACGGAGCGATGTGTGCTGCCTTGGGAACATTGAACAACCGGAACGCAGAAGGACGTTCGATATTTTGAAAATGAACGACGTGTCAATGAGCAACGATAAGGTGAGTATTTTTGCTCGTTCACACTCACTCGTAAATGTCACACGCTACGATATATCAAACGATGCCGGATGTGCGTCACTTACGACGTGACCCTGACGACATATCGTAAGATATATTGTAGCGTGTAAAGCCCGCTTTACAAGTATAGATTGTCCAACGGTGTAATGTGGTCAGTGTTGTTTCAACAAACGTTACACAAATCAGTAGTGCAAAAAAATATAAGAAACTTTGCATTATACAATGTGTGCAGAATTATTAGGCAAGTTGTATTTTAGAGGATTTTTTTTTATTATTGATCAACAACTATGTTCTCAATCAACCCAAAAGACTCATAAATATCAAAGCTTAATGTTTTTGGAAGTTGGAGTGGGTTTTTTTTAGATTTGGCTATCTTAGGAGGATCTGTTTGTGCAGGTAACTATTACTGTGCAGAATTATTAGGCAACTTAATAAAAACCAAATATATTCCCATCTCACTTGTTTATTTTCACCAGGTAAACCAATAGAACTGCACAAAATTTAGAAATAAACATTTCTGACATGCAAAAACAAACCCCCCAAAAATTAGTGATCAATATAGCCCCCTTTCTTTCTGATGACACTCAACAGCCGACCATCCATAGATTCTGTCAGTTGCTTGATCTGTTTACGATCAACATTGTGTGCAGCAGCCACCACAGCCTCCAGACACTGTCCTGAGAGGTGTACTGTTTTCCCTCCCTGTAGACCTCACACTTTATGAGGGACCACAGGTTCTCCATGGGGTTCAGGTCAGGTGAATAAGGGGGGGCCATGTGATTATTTTTTCATCTTTTAGACCTTTACTGGCCAGCCACACTGTGGAGTAGTTGGATGCATGTGATGGAGCATTGTCCTGCATGAAAATCATATTTTTCTTGAACAATACCGACTTCGTCCTGTACCACTGCTTGAAGAAGTTGTCTTCCAAAACTGGCAGTAGGTCTGGGAGTTGAGCTTCACTCAATCCTCAACCTGAAAAGGTCCCACAAGTTGACCTTTGATGATACCAGCCCATACCAGTACCCACCTCCACCTTGCTGGCGTCTGAGTCGGAGTGGAGCTCTCTGCCCTTTACTAATCCAGCCTCTGGCCCATCCATCTGGCCCATCAAGAGTCACTCTCAATCCATCAGTCCATAAAACCTATTTCTTGGCCCAGTCTTGACGTTTTATCTTATGTTTCTTGTTCAGAGGTGGTGGTTTTTCAGCCTTCCTTACCTTGGCCATGTTCCTGAGTATGGCACACCTTGTGCTTTTTGATACTCCAGTAACGTTGCAGCTCTGAAATATGGCCAAACTGGTGGCAAATGTCATCTTGGAAGCTTCACGTTTGATTTTCCTCAATTCATGGGCAGTTATTTTGCGCTTTTTTTGCCCAACGCGCTTCTTGCGACCCTGTTGACTCTTTGCCATGAAACGCTTTATTGTTCGGTGATCACGCTTCAAAAGTTTGGCAATTTCAAGACTGCTGCATCCATCTGCAAGACATCTCACAATTTTGGTTTTCTCAGAGCCCGTCAAATCTCTCTTCTGACTCATTTTGCCAAAGGAAAAGAAGTTGCCTAATAATTAAGCACCCCTTATATAGGGTGTTGATGTCATTACACCGCACCCCTCCTCATTACAGAGATGCACATCACCTGATTTACTTAATTAGTAGTTGGCTCTCAGCCTATACAGCTTGTAGTAGGACGACATGTATAACAAGTATCATGTGATCAAAATACTCATTTGCCTAATAATTCTGCACACAGTGTATCTTTATGAGAAAAATCTGCTTCTTTCTCCTCTTATGAGCCACTTCTCCATGGCTCCTGAAATCTTCATTAAATCTGTCAAACTGCCAAAATATTGTCTTGGTCAAAAAAAATCTCATTAAAAGGGTCAGAATACATCTGACTATTAAACTGCTAAATATTGGTCACATCAAAACAGAAATCTATCTAATTAAAAGGGTCAGATTGCAGCTGCCTATTAAAGTTTATGGAGAGGGGAGGAGGAAAGAGTCACAAATCTATAGAGATAATGCTACAGCTTTTGAAGTATTTATCTCAAGCCAGTGCTGGATTCACAGCTACACTGCTAAGTACTTCTGTATAATGACCTCCATGCTGCTGCTTCTTCTGAACATGTGCCACAAAGAGATAGGAGAGAAGAAATCCCTAATTTATGTGTACACTGTTTAAAGGAGACAGCAAAAGGAGTCAGATTGTATGCAATAGCTCGGAGACAACTGAAAAGCAGAGACAGAACCTGCAGTGGGGGAAATCTGGTGAAAATGCCATATACAAGTCATATAATGGCCAGTAATAGTGTTATTCCTCTTGTAAATAGGTTACATGAAATGACATGGACATTTTAAGATAAGCAGAAGATAGACATAGCTTTGATTTCTAAGCACTGATACAAAACTATAATCATCAACTACTTAACTATTATATACCCTGGGATCAGAATAGTCATTTGGTCACTTAAAGCGGACTTGTTGTCACACAGAGTTTTGCACAAAACTCGCCGACTGTCATGGCGGTGTCAGACTCTGTTCACACTGCAGATTCTGACATTATGGCCAATGGTTTGTCTAGTGCTTCTGATCAACTCAGGCAGACCCAGGCGTTGACGTGCTCATTGACAGACAGGCTAGCAAGAGTTAACCTCTGCTAACCTTCTTTGATCACATATTGTAAGGAAGCCACTCACTTTTGCTCCTGTCATTTTTAGGCTGGAGGAAATCTTTTACCTATGCCAACTATAGTTAATGCTTTGTTGGTCTGTGAGTTATGGTGCCCACACTTGTTGAAGAAAGAGTTGCTTTGTGCTTGGTGTTGTGGTGGAGTTACCTGTCATGTTGTTGTTTCCACCCTGCTCTTGTTTTCCTCCTAATCTTTTATTGTGTTATACCTGTGTGACAGTTTTTTTTATCCTGTTTGTCTATTTCTGTGGGTTAAACTACACTCTGGGGTAGGAGGAGAGGGCATAAGATCAGGGCTGGTCAGGAGCAGGGCCAGGAAGGAGACTCAGACATCCCCACCATTAGGGGTATCTCTGAGAATAGGGATAGCACTGGGCCCCCCTAGTCTGAGGGTCAGCTTAGAGGCCCTGGTTTCCCACAATCCCCATACTCCCTCATGACACTTGTCCCCAATGAGTTCACTCTTAAGTTTCATTTGGAAAATATTATGTCCAGTGGCGATAACATAAGTAGAGTTAGGGGTTCAATGGAGTTGAAAATACCTAATAAAATACCGTAGCCCGGTTCTGGTTCCGCATCACCGCCGGCAAAATTGAGAATAGCAGTATTACTCACCAAGGAAGCAAATATGCCCTAATCCAAATCTGGACAAGGTTACCATATACCATTCATAATCCTGATCTTCTTATAAGGCAGAGGGTTGTTTGGGCACCCTCAGATACCGGGTCATGGATGCACCTGCTACCTTTGCACCCCCCATATTTAAGCCTGTGATAAATATGAACTTGAGTAGGATAAATCCCCTTATTTTCCATTCTCTCTTTCTTGCTAGCACAATATAGTTATACTCATGTAGTGATATCCATCTTGGCCGCAGTTTATTTTATCTGTATACAATCTCTCTTGTAGCCCCGGAGTGTCTGTTTATACTGGCAGCTCTACTATAACACCCATCACAGCCACAGCTTATAAAATACTTTCCTAATAGTGCACACAATACACAAAGATGTGACCCCAACTTGTTATTACCGAATTGTATAAACCCGCAGACATATTAAATCCCACAGTCATAAAACCCAGGTATTGATACTAGCCACAAGTTCACCCCACGCCTGAGATATTGAGACTGATAAGCGGCATGGCTTCTTGTATAATCCGGGCTTGATGACAGACTGGCACTGGTCACACCTTATATTGCTCCGAAAATATCTCAAGGACGATGCCATTAAACCAAGAGGGGAGCTGTTTGGGAACGACTAGTCAATTATCTATTGTGATATACACAAAAGGTGGTATTATATACCAAAAACGGCCCAAAAGTATGAAAGATTGCGTAGTGTTAATACATGGTTACCTTGTAGTATATAAGATATTTGTATATACTAGAGGGTAGGTTTGCTCAACTCAAAGGTAATGGACTCAAGGATATAACCACATAAAAAGTGCACACAGTAATGTCATAATATTGGGATAATTTATCAGGGCCATAGAGTACAATACCGCTCTACAGTATGATACCCCTCAAACATTATGATGGCCTGATGGACCCAACAGTACAATACCCACCACAAAATATTATGTCCCCCACAGTATATTTCATGTCATACAGTATGATGCCTTCACAGTATGCTACACACAGTATGATAACCCAAATCACCCCTACTCACAGTATGATGGCCCCAATCTCCCCTACTCACAGTGTGATGGCCCCAATCTCCCCCACACTATATGATGCCCTCACAAGTCCTTCACAATGATGCCTCCACAGTCCCCTACACAGTATGATGCCTCCACAGTCCCCCTACACAGTATGATGCCTCCACAGTCCCGCTACACAGTATGATGCCTCCACAGTCCCCCTACACAGTATGATGTCCACCAATAGTCCCCCTACACAGTATGCCTCCACAGTCCCTTTACAAAGTATGATGTCCACCAATAGTCCCCCACACAGTATGTGTCCACCAACAGTCCCCTTCCCACACAGTATGATGGCGCCAACAATCTCAAACACATATAATATGATATCCCCAACAGTATGATGTCCCTAGTGTTTCCATAACACAGTATGTTGACTCCACAGTCCTCCACGCAATATGATGCCCACTAACAGTCCCCTTCGCACACAGTATGATAGCCTCAATCCAACAATCCCCTTCACACACAGTACAATAGCCCCAACAGTATGATGACCCTAGTGTTTCCACCACACAGTATGATGCCTTCAGTTTTGTCACATTAAATGATACTCAAAGTGTCCCCTTTACCCTGTATGATAATTTCACAGTCACACATAAGCTGCTACAGTCTTACCACACAGTATTATGTCCCCATATACAGTATGATGTCCTTTCCAGTGCCCCCACTACAGACAGTATCATGTTCCTCCCACACAGTATGATGCACCTATTCTCCCAACACACACAGTATGAGTCCCACACAGGCACGGACTGGCCCACAGGAGGGCAGGAGAATCCTCTGGTGGGCCCCTTAGCAGTAGCATGTCACATACCCCCTCATTATCAGTAGTTGGCACAATACTTTTGTTTAACCATTTACAGTCAAAGGAAGGATCTCTTTATTCATTTTACAAAATACCCAATATATTATTATTTAGAAATGTGGCGCCCTGGACAAGCCAGGACGTCACAGGTACTGCAACAACACACCCCACACCCCGGTTAGGCACATCAGCCGCACACACAAAATCATTGTTGCCTCCCTCCAGGGGCTGATGTCCACACCAGGTGGGGTGGAGCCAGGTGGTTGGCCCCACCCACCGAGGAGTTCACAGTCCTGGAGGCGGGAAAAGAGTAGAGTTGAGTTGGAGAGTTGAGTTAGGACGGTGAAAGTGAAGGAGTGAAATGGTAAAGGAGCAGTCTGACCGTGTCCGGGTACGTGGCCCGGGCACAGAAACAGCAAGGTTGGCAGACGGTGGTGACCGTCTGCAGGCGAGGCCGATTGAAGCACAACCGTAAGGACCGGGGACGGGCGGTGGCCCGCCGGTACCGGACCGGGGAGCGAAGAGAGGCCAGCACCATTCGGCAGGGCCTACGGACCCCGACCAGGCTTGGAGTCGCCGTTAAACCGGTCAAATCCGTTAGCGACGGGAACCTCCGGGGTTTCCCAGCAATAAAGACCCGACTGAAGGCAACCGCTCAACCGTGAAGGGAAATACAGCTACCGCCACAGCTAGAGTTCCCAGGGCCAGCGCCTGCGGGCAAAAGGGGCTCCTCCGGCAAACATACCGCTGGGGAGTGGGTTACCGGTGGGAAGCCATCGGGGCCGAGAACATAACACCGATGCAGGGAGAGACAGTTACCGCCAACCTAATGGGAGTGACCGTCGCAGCCGTCTGTGGGACTCGTCCATCCAGCCGTTGTTTTACCAGGGACTCCGTGTGCATTACTGGCTGAGTAAGTACCACCGTGCCGTCTGGCACTGCGCTGCCCCGGGACCCTGCACCTGGTCAAGCCCCGCAATCCATCAAACAGACAACCACTCCGGGCCCCGGGACTACCACAACCGCCCTACCCACGGAGGGGAGGAAAACATCCCAGCTGCTCCCTGTCACCGCTCCCGGGATCCCCGTACAGAGCAACGGTGGTGCCCCAACCTCACCACACACCGTCACAAACCGACACCCCAAACACCAACAAAACACCCCTTTCACTCTCGGGCGAGGAGCGCCGCTCGAGTCCCCGGATCCGTCCCACCGCTCGAGCCACCGAGCAGCAGCAGCAGCAACGCCGGACCCGAGCGTGGTGAGCGCAGCGCCCCGCCGCCCGCGACAGAAGCATAGGTAACTTTGTGAATTTAATATTTCCACGTAATTGAGAGGGTCCGCAGAGTCAAAGTTACTGGTGGGTCCCCAACGCCCCAGCCTGACACTGGTTCCTCACACATAGTATGATGCACCCAGAGCCTCCCTGCCTATACAGTACATTACCCCCATAACCTCGCCATCCACACAGTATGATGCTCCACACTAGCACCCCCTTGGCTTTGTGTCCTGCTTCTCTGCTGCTGAGTTGTCCTCTGATGTAGTCACCTGAAGGTCCTTCAGTCTCACCTCAGACTGAATGGTGGGACCGCACACAGATGGCTTCCTCCAGCACAATTATATGTAGCTGTATATGTGTCATCAGTGGGCCCTGATAGAGATTTTGAATTGGGCCCAAAAGCTTCATGTTAGACCACTGCATTTCATAATTAGTAGTCACCAGTAATTGCCCCATAGATGCTGTAATGTAATTACACCTATGCTTTTATTTTAACCTCAGACATCTCTATAGCAAGTGAATCTCCATATAGTGGCACATACCACCATATTGTTATATAGCTTGATGTAGCCTTACATAAAATCGTACAGTCAGGAAACCTCCATATAGTCACATACACCATTGGACACATAGAATGCAATTATATATCCTCATGCACAACCGTATATTCAGTAGATAGATAAATACCTGTCACGCTCCCCGGGTCCCCTGCTCTGCTCCCCGGCTCACCTGCCACGCTCCCCGGCTTCCCTGCTTCGCTCCCCGGCTCCTCTGTCAGGCGTCCCCCGCTCCACAGTCTCCAGCCTCCATCACCTGCGGTCCCCAGGCGGCCCGGTCCCCGCTCCCGGCGCCCGTCGGCAGCTCTGCTCCAGGCCGGCTCCCCTGCTTCCTATACACCGCTCCCTGCCCTGGCTTCTGGCACCCGGGCCTCGCGCATGCGCATTAGGGCGCGCGCGCGGTCATTGACCCTCTCTTAAAGGGCCAGCGTCCACTGACAGGAAATTGAACACACAGGTACAGGGTATAAAGGGGTTTAATGTCCAAGTGGGCGGGGCCTGTTCTTCGTGTTTCCTAAGCTAGGGGTCAGGTCTCCTTGTGTCTGTGATATACTTACCTATCTCTCTTCTAGAGCCGCTCCTGCTTCGCCATCCGGTCCTGCCGATTCCCGAACCCCGTACGCTGACTATCTGCCATCCCGTCAGTCCGTACCATCTCTGATCCCTGTGGTGATCCGTCCTCTCGCTCCATCGGTTCCGAACTCTGCCTGACAACATCTCGGTCTCCGAACCTGAGCTCCGTCACCCGGACTACCATCAGTGACTCCGTAGTCCCAGGGACTTCTCCATTCCACTCTTTTGCACGGACTGTCCTGCTACCCGTAGTGCTCCGGCTACCGGACCCCTTGCCTTCAGTAAGGTGTTCGGCCCAGTGGATCTACCTCCTGGGTCTGCCCGTCCACCTGGCCCTAACAGTAAGAACAGGCCATGGATCCCGCCGAAGCACTAGCGGCCTTGCAGGAAGAACTCACACGCCAGCGTGAGACCCAGACCCGCATGCTGAACTTCATGTCTTCTGTGGACGCCCGCCTGAACACGCTGCAAGCGTCGGTCACATCTTCGGCATCTCGAGCTTCCACTGTACAATCCACGGCCACAGCTCCCGTGGCAGCCTCCTCGGATGCTTCCAGACTTCGTTTGGCCTCACCACCCCGGTACGCCGGAGATCCCAAGACCTGCAGGGGTTTCATCAATCAATGCTCTCTCCATTTCAAGCAGCTGCCGCACTTGTTTGCCTCCGACCAAGCCAAGGTCGCGTTCATGATGTCCCATCTAGAGGGTGAGGCACTGGCCTGGATGAACCCCTTGTGGGAGAAGGAGGATCCGGTGACCACCAACATCCAGGAGTTCCTGCAGGCATTTCGTGGCACCTTTGACGAGCCCGGACGCGCCTCCGCATCTGCCTCATCTCTCCTCCGGCTACGTCAGGGGACTCTGACGGTGGGCCAATATGCCATCCGTTTTCGCACCTTGGCTTCGGAACTCGGGTGGAACAATGAGGCTCTAACCGCCGCCTTCTGGGAAGGACTCTCGGGTCGAATTAAAGATGAGCTGGCTGGTCGTGACGTGCCGTCCACCCTGGATGCCCTGATTGCCCTAGCGACTCGAGTGGATCTTCGCTTTCAGGAACGATCCAAAGAGGTGTCCCGTGAGAGACGTCCGATACGGCCTTCCTCTCCTCCGCAGAAGCCCGCCGTACTTCAGTCAACGTCATCTGGTGTCTCCGTCCACGAGCCCATGCAGATCGACCGTTTGCGGCAGTCCGAACAACGCCGAGCAGAACGGCTCGCCAAGGGCCTCTGCTTCTACTGCGGAGAGGGCACACACCTTCTACGCTCCTGTCCAGAGAGGCCGGGAAACTCCAAAGCCTAGGGTTGGTAGGAGAGGGCACCCTAGGTGCTGGGACTCTCTCAGACCCGGTTACGTGGACTGTTCAAGTGACAACGGGAGAGACGCGGTTCACGGCCGAGGCGTACCTCGATTCCGGGGCAGCAGGCAATTTCATCCAGCAGGTCACGGCGGACAAGTACCAGGTGCCTGTTACTCCACTCGACAAACCCCTCGTGATTGCCTCTGTGGATGGGAGACCCCTCTCTGACACCATCTCGTGGATCACCAAGCCGGTGGAACTGCGTATCGGTGCCCTGCACACCGAGAACATCGCTCTCTATGTCCTCCCACACATGTCTCATCAAATCTTGCTGGGACTCCCCTGGTTACGGACACACGAACCGTCAGTCAGCTGGGGTACTGGTGAAATCACCCGATGGGGCTCCTCTTGCCACGAGAACTGTCTGAAGACTATACAACCCATCCGACGACCTCCGGTTCCAGAGTCCCTACCGGGACTGCCCTCGGCCTATTGGTCCTTCGCGGACGTCTTTGATAAAAAGGAGTCAGAGGTACTGCCGCCACATCGTCCTTACGATTGTGCCATCGACCTGCTCCCGGGAACTACACCACCTCGAGGACGGATATATCCGCTGTCTCCTGCCGAAACAAGGGCCATGTCTACCTACATCACAGAGAACCTGGCAAGGGGATTCATTCGGAGATCCTCCTCTCCTGCTGGAGCAGGCTTCTTCTTCGTTAAGAAGAAAGAGGGCGACCTACGCCCATGCATTGACTACCGGGGATTGAACCAAATCACCGTGAAAAATAAATACCCCCTGCCGCTCATCCCCGAATTGTTTGATCGGCTTAGAGGAGCTCGTGTGTTTACCAAGTTGGATCTTCGGGGTGCCTACAACCTGGTCCGCATCCGCTCTGGGGAAGAATGGAAGACCGCGTTCAATACTCGCGATGGGCACTATGAATACTGTGTGATGCCCTTCGGCCTGTGTAACGCACCAGCAGTCTTTCAGGAATTGGTGAACGACATGTTCCGGGACCTTCTCTACGTCTGTGTGGTGGTGTATCTTGATGACATCCTGGTCTTTTCTCCGGACCTCCAGACCCACAGAGAGAACGTGCAGCTGGTACTACAAAGACTGAGGGAAAATCGTCTGTACGCCAAGTACGAGAAGTGTGTCTTCGAGCAGTCTTCTCTTCCCTTCCTGGGTTACGTAATCTCCGATACCGGCCTGCAGATGGATCCGGAGAAGGTCTCTTCCATTCTCAACTGGCCCCCTCCTTCTGGACTGAAGGCAATCCAATGCTTTCTGGGATTCGCAAACTATTACCGTCAGTTCATCCCTCACTTCTCTGCTCTGACTGCACCTCTCTCCGCCTTGACCAAGAAGGGGGCTAATCCAAAGGACTGGTCACCT
The DNA here is from genome assembly GCF_048569485.1 of Anomaloglossus baeobatrachus. NCBI lineage: Eukaryota > Metazoa > Chordata > Amphibia > Anura > Aromobatidae > Anomaloglossus > Anomaloglossus baeobatrachus. The sequence continues at coordinate 42,995,574 of NC_134361.1, forward strand.
GCGGCCGACGCCGCGTTTGGCTCTCTGAAGCGGGCATTTGCTTCCTCCCCTGTGCTCCACCGTCCGGAGTTAAACCGACAGTTCACCTTGGAGGTGGATGCCTCCTCCTCGGGAGCCGGAGCAGTGCTCATGCAGAAGTCCTCCTCCGGGAAGATGGTTACTTGCGGTTTCTTCTCCAAGAGCTTCTCAGCGCCTGAACGCAACTACACCATCGGTGACCGAGAGCTATTGGCAGTCAAACTGGCTCTGGAGGAATGGCGCTACCTTCTGGAGGGAGCAGTGTACCCCGTGATCATTTACACGGTCTACAAGAACCTGGAATACCTGCGGTCTGCTCAGCGACTGAACCCACGGCAAGCCAGGTGGTCCTTGTTCTTTGCCAGGTTCGATTTCCAGCTCCATTTCCGACCCGCGGACAAGAATGTACGCGCAGATGCCTTGTCCAGGTCATTCATGCCCATGGAGCAGGAGGAGGAGACATCCCAGCCCATCATCCCTGCTTCGCTCCCCGGCTCCTCTGTCAGGCGTCCCCCGCTCCACAGTCTCCAGCCTCCATCACCTGCGGTCCCCAGGCGGCCCGGTCCCCGCTCCCGGCGCCCGTCGGCAGCTCTGCTCCAGGCCGGCTCCCCTGCTTCCTATACACCGCTCCCTGCCCTGGCTTCTGGCACCCGGGCCTCGCGCATGCGCATTAGGGCGCGCGCGCGATCATTGACCCTCTCTAAAAGGGCCAGCGTCCACTGACAGGAAATTGAACACACAGGTACAGGGTATAAAGGGGTTTAATGTCCAAGTGGGCGGGGCCTGTTCTTCGTGTTTCCTAAGCTAGGGGTCAGGTCTCCTTGTGTCTGTGATATACTTACCTATCTCTCTTCTAGAGCCGCTCCTGCTTCGCCATCCGGTCCTGCCGATTCCCGAACCCCGTACGCTGACTATCTGCCATCCCGTCAGTCCGTACCATCTCTGATCCCTGTGGTGATCCGTCCTCTCGCTCCATCGGTTACCTGCCTCATCTCTCCTCCGGCTACGTCAGGGGACTCTGACGGTGGGCCAATATGCCATCCGTTTTCGCACCTTGGCTTCGGAACTCGGGTGGAACAATGAGGCTCTAACCGCCGCCTTCTGGGAAGGACTCTCGGGTCGAATTAAAGATGAGCTGGCTGGTCGTGACGTGCCGTCTACCCTGGATGCCCTGATTGCCCTAGCGACTCGAGTGGATCTTCGCTTTCAGGAACGATCCAAAGAGGTGTCCCGTGAGAGACGTCCGATACGGCATTCCTCTCCTCCGCAGAAGCCTGCCGTACTTCAGTCAACGTCATCTGGTGTCTCCGTCCACGAGCCCATGCAGATCGACCGTTTGCGGCAGTCCGAACAACGCCGAGCAGAACGGCTCGCCAAGGGCCTCTGCTTCTACTGCGGAGAGGGCACACACCTTCTACGCTCCTGTCCAGAGAGGCCGGGAAACTCCAAAGCCTAGGGTTGGTAGGAGAGGCCACCCTAGGTGCTGGGACTCTCTCAGACCCGGTTACGTGGACTGTTCAAGTGACAACGGGAGAGACGCGGTTCACGGCCGAGGCGTACCTCGATTCCGGGGCAGCAGGCAATTTCATCCAGCAGGTCACGGCGGACAAGTACCAGGTGCCTGTTACTCCACTCGACAAACCCCTCGTGATTGCCTCTGTGGATGGGAGACCCCTCTCTGACACCATCTCGTGGATCACCAAACCGGTGGAACTGCGTATCGGTGCCCTGCACACCGAGAACATCGCTCTCTATGTCCTCCCACACATGTCTCATCAAATCGGACACACGAACCGTCAGTCAGCTGGGGTACTGGTGAAATCACCCGATGGGGCTCCTCTTGCCACGAGAACTGTCTGAAGACTATACAACCCATCCGACGACCTCCGGTTCCAGAGTCCCTACCGGGACTGCCCTCGGCCTATTGGTCCTTCGCGGACGTCTTTGATAAAAAGGAGTCAGAGGTACTGCCGCCACATCGTCCTTACGATTGTGCCATCGACCGGCTCCCGGGAACTACACCACCTCGAGGACGGATATATCCGCTGTCTCCTGCCGAAACAAGGGCCATGTCTACCTACATCACAGAGAACCTGGCAAGGGGATTCATTCGGAGATCCTCCTCTCCTGCTGGAGCAGGCTTCTTCTTCGTTAAGAAGAAAGAGGGCGACCTACGCCCATGCATTGACTCTGTGAATTTGTGCCTGAGTGAGTACCACAGTGCCATCCGGCACTGCGCCGCGCTGCCCCTGCAACCCTGCACCCCAGCCCTCCAGCCTCCCCGTATCACTACCGGGCCCCGGGATCACCAACCCCTACCCACGGAGGGGGAAACAACATCCTAGCTGCTCCCTGCCATCTCTCCCGGGATCCCCGTCACCAGCAGCTGTGGTGCCCACTATCACCACGACCCGTGGGTGGCGTCACGGACTATCTCCCCAAACAAACCAACCCCCTTTTGACTTGTGGGCGAGTCACCGGGCCCGGCCCACCGCTCGAGCCACCGAGCAGCAGCAGCAGCCGCGGACCCGAGGAGTAGCGAGCGCGGCCCCTCCGCCCGCGACACATGTACAGTTAATTGATCGGTGGTCATTTAATAGCCTGCTTAGACTGATCACTCACACCTTCATGCACACAAAACAATCATCAATGCAATCATTGTGTGAGCATAGAATGTAATTGTTCTCATCAGCACATACCCTGCTTATCTGAGGTGATGTGCTGCCAGGCACTTTGATTTTTCATCATTCCCCTCCCCCACGATCCAGCATTTTTTTTCAGCTCATTGGGTGATTGGGGGGCTGTTTAGAAAGGCCAATAATCTGGAAATGGGCATTTCCAATTATTGGTCAATGTGAATGCACCCCAAGGATTCGCTCACACCAACATATAAAAAAAATTATAATTAATTTCTGTGAAGGTAAGGTGGTGTATATCCAGTACCCGCAATAGAAAATACAGATATTTAAAACATCACGTGTATTGAAAAATAGTATAAAATGGATGAAACAAATGTAGACTCCGTCTACGCTTTTCAAGCTTAACAGCTCTTAATCATTTTAATTAAGACCTGTTTAGCTTGAAACGCGTAGACAGAGTCTTATATTTGTTTTATAACAATTTTATACAATTTTTCAATAAAGTGATGGTTAAAATATCTGTATTTTTTATTGCGGGTACTGGATACACCTCCTCTTACCTTTATTTGGATTCTTCGCCCAGCTAGTCAGTGTAGCCGTGTTGGTGGAGAGCAAGGGACTGGAGCTCCTAGACTAGCCCTCAGGCTAGGGTACCATAGCTATCCCTCAATATAGAAGGACCTCTTATGGTGAGGATATCTGGGCCGCCTTCCTTGCCCTGCTTCTGACCAGCCCTCATCTTATACCCCTTCCCCCCAACCCCTAGAGACGGCAGGAGTGATAAAACTAACAGAAATAGACAAACAGGGGAAACCAAATCTCTAACTAAAGGCAAACACACGGCAGCATAAGACAAAAAAGGATTAAAATAAGAGCAGTGAGGAAACAAGACAATGGGAGAACTCCACAACAACTCCACAGACAAAGTAATACAATCACCACCAGGACGGGGGTACAACAACACACGAGCCGATTTAGCAAAAAGCTATAGTTGGCATGGGAAGAGAGGCTCCTCCATCTTAAAAAGGTGGTGAGTGACCATGATAGGCTTCCTACAACATGTGATCCAAGAGGTAAACAGCAGGCTAGCAGAAATTAACTCCTGCAAGCCCGATTACTAATAAGCACACAGCTGGTCAACGCCAGAGCTTGTCTGTGTAACTCAGAAGCACCAAAGGAGGCATAGTATGGAGTGTCAGGCTCTGCAGTGTAAACAGTGTCAGATGCTGCCATGGCACTCGAGTTTAGAGCCAAACACCATGTCGCAGTCGGACTGGACATCCATGTTCACCTCCTCTATTGTGGTGTCTTTGCAGTGAGTGAGCTACAGAATGGTAATGTATACATAAAAAACGGATGACACACAGATGGTCCACAGGTGTACCGTCCGGTTTTTTTTCTAACATTCATAGACTTTCATTGGCGAGTCTTGTCCGATTTAGGAGGCTAATGCTGAAAATTTTTCCTCATACCAAGTACAGCTGAGAAAAAAAACACAACTCTGCACTAACTCACAGAATAAAATTGGTCCCAGTGCAATACGATTTTTTATCAGATTGCATTTGTTGTATTTATATGCAAGTGTGAGCAAATCATTAGGAGATGGGTATAAATAAGTGTAAACAATGGCTTTGGAGCCTTGACGTTAGAATATCAGTTTTTTGATGGGTTTTGACATCAAAAAGATTATTTATGGGTTCCTCCGGCATAACACAGATACAAATGCGATGGTGTTGCTGTCCTTTAAGGACCTCATGCACTTTGTTACACCGAGACAAGTTTTAATTAGCAGAAATATCCTGGCACACATTGGACCCCAAATTGTCAACAAAACTAATCCTTTTAAAGTTTGAGGCACGTAACCATATTAATGACACGTTTTCTGGGTCTCCTAGGTGTCCTTATTCCATATTTCCTTGCACAAAAATGAATAGGTACATTCCTTCTATAAAACTTTAGTTTTGGATATCTTAGATCATAGCAAAAATCCAAATTAAATAATGAAACACTCACTCTACCTAAACACACAACTTTGATAGAGGCTGAGTCCTTTTCAAAGTTAAAAAAAAAAAAAAAAAAAAAGAGTATTACCCTACAAGAATAAGTGATGTATGTGTACCGCCCCGCGGGCTCGGCTGCGACCGCCGAGCCGCTCGGATCCGTGCTCATACGGTGGGTGGTGGCTCGAGCTCCTCACGGATCCGGGGGTCACGTCGCTCTGCAAGGGGGTTGGCGCTACTGTGACGCCCTGGGCAAGCCAGGGGTCACAGGTCATCACACCACCACACCCTACACCCCAGTTAGGCACATCTAAGCTACCAAAATCCTTGTTGCCTTCCTCCAGGAGCTGGTGTCCACACCAGGGGGTGGGCCAGGTGGTTGGCTCCGCCCACCGAGGAGTTCACAGCCCTGGAGGCGGGAAGAACCAGGCAGATGAGTCTAGGAGGAGGAAGTGAGAGGAGTAAACAAGGAGTCGAGTTAAGGAAGTAGTAGAAAAGCTAAAGAGAAAAGCTGAAGTGACAGTAGTAAGCCTGAAGTTGGTCCGGCTGAGTGCCCGGACAGTGACAGCAAGGTCAGCAGACGGCGGTGACTGTCTGGAGGGGTGACTGCTCGGAGGTTGCTGGAAGGATCGCGGACGGGTGGTGGCCCAGCGGTCTGGAGCAGTATAAGAAGAACAGTCAGCACCAGGGCAGGGGCCTCTCGGACCCCGGCAAGGCTAGGAGTCGCCATAATTTGCCAAATCCGTCAGTGAAGGGGACGTCTGTCTCCAAACAACCAAGTCCCGATTGAAGGCAACCCGTGGTAGAGAGACACCGCCACCGCCAGGGCACCAGTTTCTCAGGGCCAGCGCCTGCGGGCAAAGTAGGGCTCCTCCGGCCCATATCCAAGCCGGGGAGCGGGTTACCGGTGGGAACCCATCGCAACCAACATCAACATAGGTGCAGGACAGAGGGACCGTCACCGTCACCTACTGGGGAAAGCAAGTGCAGCCGTCCGTGGGAACCGTCTTTCCAGCCGTGTGTTTTTCCGAGAACTGTCATCGTCTCAGGCTGAGTGAGTACCACAGTGCCGCAAGGCACAGCGCTGCCCCCGCGTCCCTGCGCCCACCAAGCCCTGCATCTCCCACCTCATCACGGGGTCCCGGGATCACCAACCCCTACCCACGGAGGGGCAACACAACAACTAGCTGCTCCATATCATCATTCCCGGGATCCTCATACCGAGCAGCGGTGGTGCCAACAAATCACCACAACCGTGGGTGGCGTCACGGACAATAAACTATATCCCAACACCCAATCCCCTTTCACTCACGGGCGAGGAGCGCCGCTAGAGTCCCCGGGATCCGGCCCATCGCTCGAGCCACCGAGCAGCAGCAAGCCGCAACAGCCGCGGCAGCCGGACCCGAGCAGCAGTGGGAGAGCGCGGCGTCCCCTCCTCCGCCCGCGACAACTTGGCGTCATGAACAGGATCTTACCGCTCTGCCGTCTGGTAGAGGTACGCCTTGTTACTGCCGGAGGTGTCCGGCCAGAAAATTTCGGAAGCCGCCATCTTTGGCGCGAAAAGTTCCCGCTCGAGCGTCTTCTCGAGTAGCAGAGGCGCGAAGGCCGAAACCCCGCCCCGAGAGAGGAGGGGCCGGAAAGAGCTAAGGGGGACGGAAACAAGATGTCTGCGCCCGACGGAGCCGCTGGAGGAGCGGCGGTCGCAGCCGCAGTGGCACCCGCGGGTGGGAATGGGCCTGCCCAGGCCCCGGCCGCGCTAGCGGGAGGTGCCGCGGCCCCCGCACTCGCTCAGGTGATGCCGTTCTCCTTGCCCTATGCGCCCGGAGCTACCTGGCTACCGCAGTATGACGGGAAACCTGATGCTTTACAGGTCTTCCGGAAAAAGCTTAACCCGTTGCTAGAACTGTACCCCCTGACCGATAAGCAACGGGCGGCGGTAGTGCTGGGCCAGTTAACCGGCGCGGCCGAGCAGGAGGCGGAGACCTGGGTCGAGGGGGATCGGCTCTCATCTTTGAGAAGCTACAGACTTTTTTGAGACCCGAACTGAAGCTGAGCTGAGGATGCAGTTTTACCAGTGCCGACAACGGGCTGTGGATAGCATTCGGGACTATGCTTTACGTCTGCAAACTGCCCTCCGCACGCTAAAGAGGGTGAATCCTATCAACGAGGTGGACAGTAATAAGATGTTAGTAGAGCAATTTGTGCAGGGGATGAGGTCCCCTGAGGATCGCAAGCAACTCCGGCTCTGGGCCCTGGAACACCCTGATGTGGACTTTGCCGTGTTAAAAGAGCGGGCCATTAAAGCACTACAGCCCTCAGCTTCAGAAAACTTGGAGCCAGCCCCGTGGCCCATCGAGACGGCCCCCGTTGTGGTGGCCCCGGCCCTACCAACCTCTCCAGTACCTGCAGCCCCAAGCAGCACAGTGGAAGAACTGGCAGCCCAGGTCCGTCGCATGGACGGAGACCTCGCCAAGATCCTTGCTGCACTCCAACCCTTGACCAGATCTCAGCCTCCAGCACAGATACAGCTTGCTGACAGCCCTGAGGATGTCCCCTGGATGCAGCGGAGAAGTGCTAACAACCCGCGGAGCAGACCTCCAATCTGCTACAAGTGCCGTAAGCCTGGGCATTACTTCCGACAGTGCCCGTTAAACGAGCAACCCCTGGGGCCCCGGGCCAATCCTCAGGAGTAGAACACCGTGGCCCCCCAGACTGGCGGGACCGATGTATCGGGGCCCGGCCCATCATCCCCGTGGCTGTGGACGGCATACCGGTGATGGCTCTCTTGGACACTGGATCCCAGGTAACCACCATACCATACACATTGTACCAGCGGTATTGGGGAATAGACGAGCTGGCACCCCCAGATACTAGTATAACGCTAATTGCTGCTAATGGACTCCCACTGACCCAAGTGGGGTATAAACAGGTGACTATGACAGTGGGGCAAGCTGAACTGCAACACCAGGGTATGATTGTGATCATGAATGAACCCAGTGATCATAACCCGAAGATAGTGCTGGGAACCAATGTGATGGAGCACTGTATGGGTCATGTGTTGACCCTATTGCAACAGCTGGCCGCCACAGCGGCGGGAAGCCGGCAGCGAGCTGTGCAGCGTGAGATCCGAGCCTTGATGTACCGCCAGCATGTAAACTCAACGGGAGGAGAGATTGGTGGAGTGAGAGTGATGGATGTTGCTCCGTTGACTGTGCCCCCTCGGAGTGAGATGATGATTTCGTGTAGGGCAGCAGTAGGGCCTCAGGGGCGTGACTACCCCGCCATGATGGAGCCCATACCTTCCGAGCACTGGCCCACTGTAATGGCCGCCTGAGGGGTGGTGGATGTAAAGAAGGGGAGAGTGCTCGTGAGGGTGCGGAACTGTGGGGAGGAAGAAGTCAGGCTTCCCCGGTATGCCACCATTGCCAAGCTGCTCACACTGGATCCCCATACCATCCATGAAGCCAGTTCCTCAGTCTCCCCACCTACTACCAGCACTTCCCCGCCTCAAGGGGGGGTAAAAGAGTGGCACCAACAGCTACACGTGGGTACTGATGATACTCCCACACATCACAAAGCAGGAGTATACAGGGTGGTACAGGAGTATGAACAGGTTTTCAGCAAACATCCACTAGACTTTGGGCAGATCAAAGGGGTCCAACACCACATTCCCACCGGTGAACACCCCCCTATCAAAGAGAGGTACAGGCCTATTCCCCCTGCACATTACCAGTGTGCCAAAGATATGTTGAGGAATATGAAGGAGGCAGGGGTTATTCGGGACAGCTGTAGTCCCTGGGCCGCTCCGTTGGTACTGGTCAAGAAGAAGGATGGTACCATGCGGATGTGTGTGGACTACCGGAAGATCAATCAGATAACACATAAAGACACCTACCCTCTGCCCCGTATTGAAGAATCTTTGGCTGCCTTGAGAACCGCGAATTACTTCTCTACCCTTGACCTCACCAGTGGGTACTGGCAAGTGGCAGTGGCCCCGGAAGACCGGGAGAAGACCACCTTCACCACCCCAATGGGACTCTGCGAATTCAACAGTATGCCGTTTGGGCTGTGCAATGCCCCGGGAACCTTCCAACGGCTGATGGAGTGCTGTCTAGGACATCTGAACTTCGAGACCGTCCTGTTATACCTGAATGATGTGATTGTGTACTCTCAGATGTACGAAGCCCATCTGGAACACCTCGCTGAGGTGTTCGCGTCCCTTGCCAAATACGGGATGAAGTTGAAGCCCTCCAAGTGCCACCTGCTGAAACCCAGAGTGCAGTACCTGGGGCATGTGGTGAGTGCGGACGGTGTTGCCCCCGACCCTGAGAAGATCACCGCCATCCAGGACTGGCCAAGACCAACCACCGTGAGAGAAGTGAGGCAGTTTTTGGGTCTGGTGGGGTACTACCGGCGCTTCATCAAGGGGTACACGAAGATGACTGCCCCCATGCAAGACCTCCTCGTGGGACAGACCAAAGGTGGTAGACCCATCGGAGCCCCACTGGTGTGGGAGGACAGGCATGAGGAATCATTCCGTCAGCTGAAAGCGGCTTTGACTGGGGAAGAGGTCCTAGCGTACCCTGACTACGGCTCCCCATTCATCCTCTACACAGACGCCAGCAATGTGGGTTTGGGGACAGTCCTGTCCCAGGTCCAGGAAGGAAAGGAGAAGGTGATTGCCTACGCTAGTCGAAAACTCCGGCCGACTGAAAGGAATCCTGGGAACTACAGCTCCTTCAAGCTCGAGCTCCTGGCACTGGTGTGGGCTATCACCGAGCGGTTCCGCCACTACTTGGCTGCAGCAAAATTCACCGCTTTCACGGATAACAATCCGTTGACTCACCTGGACACGGCCAAACTGGGTGCATTGGAGCAGCGGTGGGTGGCCAGACTAGCCAACTATGACTTCACCATCAAATACAGGGCCGGTCGTGTCAACATCAATGCTGATGCCCTCTCTCGGATGCCCCACCTGTCAGAAGGTGGGTGGGAGGATGATGACCTCGAGGAGATCGAGTTGCCTGCATTCCATCGGCCACCAACTGAGAAGGTACATGTCCACCAACAACGGGTGAACCTGGATCCGCTGCCCAGTCAGGAGTGGCAGGAAGCTCAAAATCAGGCGCCCGCTGTCCGCCTAGTCAAGACCCTGATGGAGCAAGGCGCTACTGGAATAGACCCTGCCGCCCCAGCTGAAGCTCAACGCTTGTGGAAGGAGCAGACCCGGCTGTGTCTACATCAGGGGAGGTTGTACCGTGAGCTGATCAACCCAAAGACCCACGAGAAAATCCGCCAGTTGGTAATTCCCCAAGCTGATGTACCCACTGTTCTGCAGGCGTACCATGATGGTGCTGGCCACTTCGGGTGGAAGAAGCTGGAAATGCTGTTGAGGGAGCGGTTCTATTGGAGTGGGATGCGAGAGTCGGTGGAGGCCTGGTGTCGAGAGTGCGGTCCTTGTACGTTGAGGAGGAAGGACGAAGCCAGCCAAAAGGCTCCCCTACGCCCAATTGTTACACACCAACCGCTGGAGCTGGTCACCTTGGACCATGTAAAGCTCACCCCCAGCCGAAGTGGGTACACTTACGCTCTGACCATAGTAGATCATTACTCCCGGTTCATGGTGGTTGTCCCGGTCAAGGACTTAAACGGCCGTACCGCCGCTAGAGCGTTCCAAGCTTACTTCTGTCGACCTCATGGCTACCCTGAAAAGGTGCTTACCGACCAAGGCCCAGCCTTTGAGGCGGAGGTGTTCCATGAGTTCTGTCAGCTGTACGGCTGCAAGAAGATCTGGACCACTCCTTACCATGCCCAGACCAACGGTATGTGTGAGAAGATGAACCATCTGGTCCTTGGCCTCCTCAAAACGTTGCCGTTGGAGGAGCGGAACCTGTGGCCGGAAAAGCTGCCTGACTTGGTCGATATGTACAAGAATATCCCGTCTAGCTCGACGAAGTGCACCCCAGCGTATCTGATGAGGGCTCGGCCTGGCCGACTGCCGGTGGACCTAGAAATGGGACTGGAAGCCCCAGAGACCCTCCCCTCAACGGCTGAATGGGACACCCGGCGGAGAGTGCAGTACCGACAGATCCAGGAGTATGTGGAGAAGAACCTGAGTCGGAGTCGAGAACAACAGGAGCAGCGCTTCAATCAGAAAGCGTCGGCGGGCCCTTTCCAGCCTGGAGATGTGGTGTTAAAACGGAAGAGGAAAACCCACAAGCTGGATGATCAATGGGAACAAATCCCGTACGTCGTCCAACCCACAGGATGGGAAGATGGAAAGGCCTACCAGATCAGTCGTGACCAGGGGGGTACCTTGGCCACGGTTTCCCGGGACCATCTGAAGAGGTGCCCACCGGCATTGAGGGCGATGGTTGAAGTACCGGTTCCTCCACCAGCAGAGAAAGCAAAAGAGGTAATCCACACTGTGATGGGTGACTTCCCAGCAGACTGGCCTACACAAAACGGCGCGGTGATTCTTCCAGTGATACTGTTCCCACAACCCGTGGATGAAGAAGTGGTGGAAGCGATTAACCGTGAGCCAGAACCAGTGCCAGTGCCCAGGGATGAACCTGTACCCAGCTCCCCTATGCCTCCGCCTGCCCCACACGATAGCAGGGAGGAGGAACCGATTGTTCCCTCTACCCCATTGCCTAGCCCTACTGATACCGGACCCCGGAGGTTCATCCGTCCCAACCTAGGTAGACCCCCACTTAGGTACAGGGAGACCGTCCTGAAAGGAGGGGGGGAGAGTGAGGAAGCCTGTGTGAGTTGTTTTGTTTGTTTGACGAGTTTTGAAAGTTGAAAAATGATAAGCAAAGATGATTACCGAACAGTAACCTGATTCTACCGTGATTTGGAAAACCGGCCGTTGCCGGCACCGTTGTCCCCGTGGGGACCGTTTAAAAAGTTATGCATGGAGGACGTTCCATGGACAAGCCCGTGAACTTGCAGGGCAACCACAAACGTTAGTGGAATGTAAATAAGTTGTTTACCGTTACCGTTTTCCGCATTGCCGCCTCCGGAGAGGCAGGTTGGAGGGAGGGCCCGCAGTAGAGCCGGCTGGGGCCCAGCCACCACAGGGACCGGTGGCTACCCTCTGGAGGGGAAGGACAGATCCCGCTCGGGTAACTTGTGCTGGACTTGGGTCAAGGGGTGCTGCCTGGGCTTTAGGGGCAGCATCAGGGCCAGGTTGCTTGGGTGGGAGAGAGCGGAAACCGTAACCGTGAACCGTTTTGCAACGTTTAAGAAATGTGCCTCCCGTTGTGGGATGATGTTATGATTTATATGTTACCGTTTACACTTTTATATATTTTTCAGAAAATAAAACCGGTGTTGGACGGGCAGCCCGCAGACGGTCTGCATTTTGCTAAGGGGGAATGTGACACCCTGGGCAAGCCAGGGGTCACAGGTCATCACACCACCACACCCTACACCCCAGTTAGGCACATCTAAGCTACCAAAATCCTTGTTGCCTTCCTCCAGGAGCTGGTGTCCACACCAGGGGGTGGGCCAGGCGGTTGGCTCCGCCCACCAAGGAGTTCACAGCCCTGGAGGCGGGAAGAACCAGGCAGATGAGTCTAGGAGGAGGAAGTGAGAGGAGTAAACAAGGAGTCGAGTTAAGGAAGTAGTAGAAAAGCTAAAGAGAAAAGCTGAAGTGACAGTAGTAAGCCTGAAGTTGGTCCGGCTGTGTGCCCGGACAGTGACAGCAAGGTCAGCAGACGGCGGTGACTGTCTGGAGGGGTGACTGCTCGGAGGTTGCTGGAAGGATCGCGGACGGGTGGTGGCCCGGCGGTCTGGAGCAGTATACGAAGAACAGTCAGCACCAGGGCAGGGGCCTCTCGGACCCCGGCAAGGCTAGGAGTCGCCATAATTTGCCAAATCCGTCAGTGAAGGGGACGTCTGTCTCCAAACAACCAAGTCCCGATTGAAGGCAACAGTCCAACCGTGGTAGAGAGACACCGCCACCGCCAGGGCACCAGTTTCTCAGGGCCAGCGCCTGCGGGCAAAGTAGGGCTCCTCCGGCCCATATCCAAGCCGGGGAGAGGGTTACCGGTGGGAACCCATCGCAACCAACATCAACATAGGTGCAGGACAGAGGGACCGTCACCGTCACCTACTGGGGAAAGCAAGTGCAGCCGTCCGTGGGAACCGTCTTTCCAGCCGTGTGTTTTACCGAGAACTGTGTCATCGTCTCAGGCTGAGTGAGTACCACAGTGCCGCAAGGCACAGCGCTGCCCCCGCGTCCCTGCGCCCACCAAGCCCTGCATCTCCCACCTCATCACGGGGTCCCGGGATCACCAACCCCTACCCACGGAGGGGCAACACAACAACTAGCTGCTCCATATCATCATTCCCGGGATCCTCATACCGAGCAGCGGTGGTCCCAACAAATCACCACAACCGTGGGTGGCGTCACGGACAATAAACTATATCCCAACACCCAATCCCCTTTCACTCACGGGCGAGGAGCGCCGCTAGAGTCCCCGGGATCCGGCCCATCGCTCGAGCCACCGAGCAGCAGCAGGCCGCAGCAGCCGCGGCAGCCGGACCCGAGCAGCAGTGGGAGAGCGCGGCGTCCCCTCCTCCGCCCGCGACACTACATGCAGGGACTTGATGGAGAAGGTTTGGTTTGGGATGTAAGTTCGTGACACCACCCACGGGTTGTGGTGAATGGATGGACACGATCGCTGCCGTTAACTAGGCCTCCCCGGGGACGGTGTTGCGCAGCTTGGTGTTGACCCCTCCGTGGGTAGGGGAGTGATGGTCCCGGTGGCCCGAGGGAGGTGCCGAGGCGTGGGAGCGGGTGCGGGCGTATGCTGAAGCGGTGCGGCGCGGTGCGCAGCCCAAAGGCACTGGTGTACTCACTATGACACAATACACTGGAGTCTCTAGTAAACCAAACGGGATGATGAACGGGGCCCGCAGCCGGCTGCAGCTTCTCCCTGAACGAGTTGATGGTTTCCGCCTTTCTCCTGCACCTTTTATATGAATGTTTGACTCCTATGCCTAAGCAACGGTAGTCTGCTCCCCGACTTGCTGGTTGTCGGAAGAGCCCTGTTTGCCCGCAAACGCTGGCCCTTTGGGTCTCTATGCCTTGGCAGTGGCTTTACCCGGTATGGTTGGGCTGTTGTCCTCTAACGGGTCTTGTGTGGGAAAGGTCCTTAAGTCCTGACCTCAATCAGTTGATTTGACTTGGCCCTGTCAGTTCGGGGCTTTGTACTGGGTCTGAGTACCCCTCCTGGTGCTCCGGTTTCCAATCGGTTCCCCGGTTCAGTACCGGCGGGCCACCGCCCGACCCCGGTCCCTACGGTTCCACCAGCTGTAATCCCAGCTCCTGCAGGCAGCCACCACTGTCTGCCTCCTTGCCAGAGGTGACTGGGCTCCGACCCAGCCACCTGAGTAGACTGGTGGCAGGCCTGGACACAGGTCTGCCCTTTAACTCGTCCTCCCTCCTTCACTGTCAAGGCTACTCTTCACTCCGCTCTGGAACTTCTGACTGAACTTTTGTCTTTTCCACCTCCAGGCCTGTGAACTCCTCGGTGGGCGGAGCCAACCACCTGGCTCCGCCCCCTGGTGTGGACATCAAACCTGGAGGGTGGTGACAAGGGTTTCTTGGTTGGCTGCTGTCACCTACTCGGGGAGGGGGTTGTGTGTGTGTGTGACTACCTGGGACGACCTGACTAGTCCAGGGCGTCACATATGAATACATGGGAAGATTTTAAGTAGGAACAGATATAGAATTCACAAATTATGGAGTTTCTTGAAATGTTATTACTCAATTACATTAGGAATAATAAACAGTAATGTGGTATTATATAGGCTTGTGCCCCTCTAGGGTCAACTAGTGGTGTGACCTATATAAGTTGTCATGTCTGTAAAATGCCTATGTGCTTTAATATTAGGTGCATCACCACCATCATTAAAAGCAGGAATCCTTTTCCACTTTAGCATTTGGGTTGTAGTTAAAAGGGTTATTGGGTGTAGAACCCCATGTTCAATTGCCCATATAAGAGTACCCTGCCGGTGATGTCATCCACATCACTGAGAAAAATCTCGCACCTGCGCAGAGAACTCGCCGGTCCGCGCAGGTGCAGCTATGTTTTCGTCTCTGCCCGCAACGGGGCAGAGCAAAGCGTGCCTGTGCAAGCTGGGAATATGGAGATTTTTCCCGCCTACATGGATGGCGTCCGAGGCATCATCCACGTCAACCAGCACAGGAGGAGGGCGAAAGGAGGGACAGGAGGTGCAGATTAGGACACCCATTGGTCCGGACCAGACAATTTATATGCAGGGCGGGGTCTATGGGGGTGCAGGGGGTAACGTGCACCTTTATAGAATGCAGCACAGGTAATGCTTAAGGTGCTGGTTTTAGTTTAGAAGGACAAAATCTGATAGGTTCCCTTTAAAAATGCCTTCTAAAAATCCCGATTTCTCAGTTATAAATTCCCTTAATGGTAGAAAGTTTACATTCATCTGATCGCACTATCCAGCAGACATCTACTTGAGACTTTCCCACACTCTGGGATAATAAAGCTTCATGTCTCCTCTTTACTACCCCCAGATTCCCCCTTTGTAGAGACTAATAGTTTTCCCACTTTAAGCCGTACAGGAGAGTCCGTCTCACACAGTTTCACTGCTGCCAAGGAATACTGGAGGTTATTTATCCACAGTGCGTGACAGACCCCGTGGCTGACCCCACAGTTGAGAACCACATTGGGGGAATTAAAAGGATTTGGGGGGAACATACAATGTACATATTGTAAAGTCTCCCTACTTCATTCAATCTCCTGGCTCTTTGTCTGAAGTCGTAGAACTTAGAACAGAAATGAAATACCATCTGGGTTCTACATACAGTTATGACCACATCATGGAAAAGAAGGATCAGGCATGAATTTCTGCATGCCCAACTCCTTTTTTCCTCATGGTGTAAGCAGCCACCAGAGGTGTCAAGCATCGGTTTACTCCCCTCTCCTCCTCCAGGACACAGGCATGCCAGGCCAAGAGTTTATGTGTATGGAGGGGTCAAGAGATGCTGGACAAACCTTTGGCTGACAGCTATCTGATTCCTATAGACAACTTACCTGTAAGTGTGGCGCCCCTGAGGCTCCAGGCGCCACAGGGTATTGCACCTGACTTAAGGTGGGATATTCATCCCAGGTTCGGAGGAGGACAGTGTTGGTTCCACTACATCCAACATCACACATACACACCATTTCCCATTCCCTCACCGGGAACCAGGCTAGGGTCGGGTCTGTAG
Organism: Anomaloglossus baeobatrachus; assembly: GCF_048569485.1. Lineage (NCBI taxonomy): Eukaryota > Metazoa > Chordata > Amphibia > Anura > Aromobatidae > Anomaloglossus > Anomaloglossus baeobatrachus. The sequence goes on from NC_134361.1 coordinate 43,011,491, forward strand.
GGTGTCCACCTAATGGTAAGGGCCTCCTACCCACTAGTCCAGGTCTCCAGGATGGGGAGGGGTGATGTTCGGGAGAGGAAGGAGTCAGTAAGAACAGGGAGAGAGCCGAGGGGAGTGAGGAGGAGACGAGTGGAACTGGTGAGACGAAGGAGAAAACGGTCGCTGAGGGGATACAGAGTCAGCTCCCCCAGGACCAGTGCAGACGGGGTGCAGAGTCCTAGGTTAGAGGGAACTTCATGGCCTTTAACAAATCTGCCGGGTGAGGAGATTTCAAGTGTCCTTCACACATCTCAAGTGCCCGGGGCACAGCAGCAAACAGAGCCAGGAGCCGGGACCACGGTTCGGTCCAACAAAAGACTTGCGCTGCATGCTAAACGGGACAGAACTTAAAAGTACAGAGAAGGGACACTGTGTAGCTGTAGGTCACGGGGACCCATTACACACCGCGCAAGAAGGTAGGGCTCACCGTCCACAACACCGGCACTGGTCTCCGAATTATCCGGGATCGACTGGAGCCCATCTTGGTGAAAACCGGCACTCCAAGGGTGATAATCTGACTGTGCGTAACGAACTTGAACCGCAGACCCTGTGTCGTCCCCATCATTGCCATAGCCGTCGTGCTCCAGCGCTAGAAACTACCACAACCATCATCCTCCCTGAGGCCTAGCTCTACCTGTGGAGAACTGAAACACCTGAGCTGTGTTACCATCCGCCCCAGCAGAGAGGGACCTTCCGCAGCGGCAGATTCCCTCATAACTGCATACCACAGGTGGCGTCACAAGACAACTACTCCCAACATCCCCGACCGCCTTCATCTTTTATTGACACCTCGGGGCCACGGAACTGGGCCAGGCCACTGTGAAAACCCAAGCCATCGCAGAGCTGGTGACAAGTGCAATCCAAGGCCCTGTGGGCACGTCATAAGCATTCTTGTGGACCAAAAAGCAAGGAAGTGTCACACGGAGGTTTTACAAACATCGCTGACTGTCATGGCAGCGTCAGAATTTGTGGAGACTACATACAGACTCTGGCACTTTGCCTGCTGACTTCTCTGATGTCTGTAATCAGCGCAGGCAGACTCAGACGTCGACCCACAGACTTGTTTTCATAGGCAGGATTGCAAGAGTTAATCTCTGCTGGGCTGCTTCTTAGTCTCCTTTGATCACATGCTGTGGGAAAGCCAATCACATTTGTTCCCCTCCTATATATGCTGGCTGGACTCTTCCTTTAATGCCAGCTATAGCTTCTCTATACTGGTCTGATAAGGTTGTGTGATCCAAACTAATTGTTGGTTTTAGTACTTTGTTGCTGTGAGCGGATGGGTTGTTAAACCTTGTTGTTCTTTTGTTTCTGCTTTCCTTCTCTTGCTTTTCTCCTTAGTTTCTTACTGTCTCTTCCTGTGAGTTTGCACTGTGTCTGAATTCTGTTTTTTCCCTGTCTGTCTTTATCTGTGTTGCCATCACACCCCTGCTGTCTTGGCATGGACTAAGGGAAGGTCCGGTGTGAGTTAAGACACACAACAGACAGAGGTTTTACCAATACAAACAAGGGGTACACCGGGGACACATTGACAACGGTGGGCACTGATGCTAGTGAGAGGGAAGATGGACACTTCCTCCACTTACCTGCCGCTGTATCCTGCACTCTTAGCCAGTCCCTATACAGGTTCCTCACCTGTCCCCGAGCAAGAACCTGAAGCCCTAAGAGACCTTGCAGTAAGCCCTGCCTAGTGAGTGGGAAGGTAAGGATCATTAGTCCCACCACTGCACTAAAACAACACACCAAGGGAAGGTAAGACAGACAGAGGGGAAAACAACAACAGACTGACTTCAACTAAGCTGCAATCAGGCACCAGTACTGCAGCCTACACCGCTACCAACAGCAAGGACTCCAGCAGCTCCAGGCCCAGAATCCAAATGGCAAAGAGAATAACTGGCACCCTCTGCAGCCAACAAAGGGTATATAATGGGACTGGGAGTGGTCCCAAACACCTGACCAGGAGTCAGGAGCTGCTGGGAAGGAAAATTGACACTAACCCTTGCCACGTCCAAACAAAAAAAAAACCACATTTAATATGTGGAGTCTCAGATGACAAGGAGAGACTCTAGTCCTGATCCCATCATTAGTCTCAAAATACAGAGAGACGACCGTGACATCTGCCCCTTCTTTCCCTGTGGAAGGGAACAAATTAGCACTGATCAGTAGAATAGTAAAGCATGGGACTCTGCCATCTCCACCATCAGGGGTAATCCGAAGGTTAGGTATAGTCTAGGGTCCTCTAGCTCGAGGGACAGTATAGAAGCCCCGTGTCCCTCGTTATCCTACAGTCACAGTGACAGGAAGGCACCTGATGAAGGCCCCAATCCGAAGCAGAAACATTTTTAGCATTTTTTAATGCTTATAAATAAAACTGCTATACAGCGGATTCAGTCCAATCTTTGGGATTTTCCTTTTCTTTACATATCTCTACTCCTAATGGAATATCATGTGATTGCCGAAATATTTTTCCTATTTACACACTGGCTGGATACCCCCGATGATCCGGCAAGGCTTGAACCTCACAATCATTGTCGTGTCTCATATGTAGTATGCTTATTAGTTTTTCTTTTTTCGCCGTGTCTGCAAATTCAAGAGTACAAATTATCAGAAGCCCAAAAAGTGTCGGACAGCCCCTCTAAACTAATTAATTTGTATCTGGATATCACTCTTTTTTGTCGGGACATGAATCAAGATTTGAAGGTCAGTCTCAGAAGGTTTTCCAGACGTCTTTAGACAGAAACTGATATTTTTTTTGTCTTATAATTGTCTATATTTCAACAGATTAAGTGAGAACTGAAGGAAATACGAATCCTTCCGTCAACCTGACACTGAAGTCACTAAGGCAAAGCAGCAGAGAAGTCAATACTGTTCACAGGGATATCAATTATCACATATAAAACAATTTACTTCCTAATGGCTTCTGTGTGCAGATCAGCATCCCCTCCGTCAAGAAAAGCCTTAAACCCATTAGGACTTTTGGCAAGAACAGAAAGCTCGTCCACCGCCCCCGACCCTTCACTGGTTTTCTCATTTCCAGAACTCCAGGGAAGCAGCGGGGGTATGAGAGGAAGCACCTGAGCCGGTACGCCGGATGTCCTCCAGCTCATTACAACAATCTGGATATAAAGCGCGAGCAAACGCATGGAAATCAAGGGATTATTCTATTTCATGTACGTCTTCATTATTTCCTATTAACTGATGATCTGCGGTAACTTCTCCTATAGGCCTAAGGGGTACTTTGCACGTTGCGACATCGCTACTGCGATATCATTGGGGTCAAATCGAAAGTGACGCATATCCGGCGCCGGTAACGACGTTGCAATGTGTAAAGCCTAGTTGCGCCGACAAACGATTGCAAAACCGTTGAAAATTGGTGATCTGTGTAGCGTCGGTCATTTTCATAATGTCGCACCAATAGGAGATACGATCTTGTTCCTCGTTCCTGTGGCAGCACACATCACTGTGTATGAAGCCACAGGAGCGAGAAACATCTCCTTACCTGCCTCCACCGGCTATGCGGAAGGAAGGAGGTGGGCGGGATGTTTACGTCCCGCTCATCTCCGCCCCTCCGCTTCTATTGGCTGCCTGCCGTGTGACGTCACTGTGACGCCACACGACCCGCCCCCTTAGGAAGGAGGCGGTTCGCCGGCCAGAGCGATGTTGCAGGGCAGGTAACTGCGTGTGAAGCTGCCGTAGCGATAATGTTCGCTACGGCAGCTATCACAAGATATCGCATGTGCGACGGGGGCGGGGACTCTCGCGCTCGGCATCGCTAGCATCGGCTAGTGATGTCGCAGCGTGCAAAGTACCCCTGACTCCTAAACCAGACCGGAAGGTATTTATTCATACGTTTTCCTCCATCTCCTATCATCATGGGGTTAAAATACCTGTGCGGATTCACGTCGCTTTAAGAAAAGAAAATATTTAAAAAATTTTAATCCATGAACATGTCCCTACTTGGAACCTGCTCATTGGGTCATATTTTACTTCCATGGTCTCAGTATACAAATTACTATTCGTTGACTTATAAACCATGGGAATACATAAAACTTGGCAACAATGTTTTGTGTATGGGGGGGGGTACCCTATGTTCCAAAATGGCACATGTTGGCAAAAAAAGGATGGATAGAACACAATGGAGATCACACAGTAGATAAGCCACTGACTAAGGGCTGGTTCACACTAAAGCTGGGTTTACACACTGCAACATCGCAAAGGACATCGCTGTAACGTCACCGGTTTTGTGACGCAATAGCGACCTCCCTAAGTCTCTGTTAAGTCGCTGGTTAGCTGTCAAACAGGCAAACCTGGCCAACAACGCAACAGCGATCCGGACCTGCAGAGCGACCTAGCTGGTTGTTGGGGACGTTGATAAGCAGCTTTTTGAAAGGGAAGTTGCTAACAAAGTCGCTGCAAAGTCTTCACACACTGAAACTTCATGCTGCACAGCGGGAAACAAAGGATCTAGGAATGGTCCTGAACGACTTGTAGCGATCAGCAACTTCACAGCAGGGGCCAGGTCGCTGATAGGTTTCACACACTGCAACATCGCAAACAACATCGCTATTGCGTCACAAAACCGGTAACGTTACAGCGATGTCGTTTGAGATGTTGCAGTGTGTAAACCCAGCTTATGCGACAGCGAGGTCGCTGTTACGTCACCATTTTCTGTGACGTAACAGCGACCTTGTAAGTCGCTGTTATGATCGCTGCTTAGCTGTCAAACACAGCAGACGCAGCAGCGATCATAACCGCGAGAGCAGGGAGCCGCGCACACTGCTTAGCGCTGGCTCCTTGCTCTCCTAGCTACAGTACACATCGGGTTAATTAACCCGATGTGTACTGCAGCTACATGTGCAGAGAGCCAGAGCCGGCAGCACAGGCAGCGTGAGAGCTGCGGAGGCTGGTAACTAAGGTAAATATCGGGTAACCACCTTGGTTACCCGATGTTTACCCTGGTTACAGCTTGCTGCAGCTGCCAGATGCCGGCTCTTGCTCCCTGCTCGCTTCATTTCGTCGCTCTCTCGCTGTCACACACAGCGATCTGTGTGTCACAGCGGGAGAGCGGCTTTGAAGAAAACGAACCAGGGCTGTGTGTAACGAGCAGCGATCTCGCAGCAGGGGCCAGATCGCTGCTCAGTGTCACACACAGCGAGATCGCTAATGAGGTCACTGTTGCGTCACCAAAACCGTGCCGTAGCAGCGATTTCGGTAGCGATCTCGCTATGTGTGAAGCACCCCTAAGGAGTCTGTTGGTGGCGGATTCCTCTCTCCCCATTGAAATATAAATGCCTCATATGACTGATGGAGTTGGAAGATAAAACTATAGGCCAGATGGGATGGGTGTGGACCCACTGCGCCACAGGCCAGGCTTACCTCAGGGGGACGAAACTAAGTGCCTACCGGGTATTCACCAGATCCTCTGATGGCGAGTTGGGCTTGGCTGCCGGTAGACACCAGGTACCACTCACACCACAATATTCCTTTCATCTCTTTTAGGACTGACTGAATGCATGGTCGCCCAATCCTACCTTCAAAAATAGGGATTGAGGGCCCTCCCTTTTTTGCAATGATAGACAGCTCAGAGGCAAGAACATCACTAAAGGGGTGGTTCACTAATCACTATTAGTGGCCACATCGCTGAAAAACTCCTAGGAAAGGCTTTTGTCAAATACCTTGTTCAGCCAATTCTGCCTCTGAGTGGTGGTATTGCATCCGCTCATCCCCATGTAGTGACCCCCGGTCTCCGTGACCTCTGAAATTCAGTGATGTCACGTCAACTTCCTGTTGACCCAACATCACCGAGGTGGCACCAGTCTTCCTGAGTGACTGGGCTGTGGGAGGTGTTTCACCACTTTTCCAGCCATGTATCTCTCGTGCTCTCTACTTCACTTCAGGGCGCCGCAAACAAGAGCGAAGCTGGGCTGTGACGAGCGGGGAAACGTCACCCACAGCCCAGTCACTTAGGGAGACTAGGGAGGGCTGTGGTGATCTGGAAGTTGACGTGACATCACCGGTCCTCAGAGTTCACACATCCCCGGGGTCACTTGATGGGGATGAGAGGACCGCAATAACGCAGCCCCGAGGCAGAGAAAAACCTTCCCTAGGAGTTTTACAGCGATGTGGCCACTAATGGGTGAGTAGTGAACCACCCCTATAATCTAAATGATAAAACCTGTCTGACCTACATGATATAAAAATAATATAATAGTTTAGACAAATGATGAATATGGCTCATGTGGCAATTGTATTGACACATTTGCCATTGGTTATGGTTGGTCATCAGTTGCTAGGCATTTTCAAGTTAATAAAGCTATGGCAAACATAAAGGGTTAAAAGAAGAGATGGCACAATGACCCTATAGTGGGTTGAGATGATAGGAATATATTTGTGAAGAGAGGTGCTATAAAGAATGGTCCATACAGACAGGTGATAAGATACAGGACGTGTTAGGCTATGTGCACACAGTGCGTTTTTCTCGGCGTTTTTGCGCGTTTTTCGGGTGCGTTTTTGGCCTCAAAACTGCATGACTTTGCTTCCCCAGCAAAGTCTATGAGTTTTCATTTTTGCTGTCCCCACACAGCGTTTTTTTTTCAGCTGCGTTTTTGTGGTGACCACAAAAACGCAGCATGTCAATTATTCCCGCGTTTTTCACTGCGCTTTTCATCCATTGAGTTCAATGGGATGTTGAAAGACGCAATGAGAAACGCAAATAAAATGCAGCTATAAACGCAGGAGGTGGGTAGTAAAGTGACGTGTACAGGAAGAGGATTCCTTCTGTCAGTATATACAGAAGCGTGAATCCTCCCGGTACCGTCACCGTCGCTTCCACCTCCCGTCCTGTGCATGTATGCTGCCGTGCGGCGCCATGTCTGGGCGGGAGGTGGAAGCGGCTGCGAAAACAAAAGTGTACAGTAGAAAAAAAAAAAGTTACACTCACCTGTCTGCAGCCTCCCGGTGCCATGCCCGCTCCCAGATCCTCTCACGGTATCGCCACCCCCGCTCCGGCTGTGTGCAGACGGCCGGGAAAGCTCCGATGGATTCAGGACCTGGCGATGGATCACCTGATGCAGTCACCTGACGCATCAGGTGATCGTAAGTATCGCGGTGACGCGGGCGCCCGGCCGGTATCAGCGGATGCGTCAGGAGACTTCATCCCTGATTACCGGCAGCTGCTGCAGCGATCGGAGGGGATCAGACTCCCGCCCCATCGCTGCAGGAGCTGCCGGTAATCAGCACATAAGTGAGTATTATTTTTTTATTTTTTTTTGCACCGATGCATCAGCTGATTGTATAATCGGCGTTTATACAATCAGCTGATGTGTGATGGGATTCAGGCACTTGATCCTGACACATCATCTGATCGCTTTGCCTTCCAGCAAACCGATCAGATGATATTGGATCCGGATTGGACGGCGCGGGACCCTAACCCAGGATTACTGCGGAGGGGGGTTCTTTATTTCAATAAAGATGGAGTCACTAATTGTGTTGTGTTTTATTTCTAATAAAAATATTTTTCTGTGTTGTGTTTTTTTTTTATCTTTACTAGAAATTCATGGTGGCCATGTCTAATATTGGCGTGACACCATGAATTTCGGGCTTAGGGCTAGCTGATAATATACAGCTAGCCCTAACTCCATTATTACCTAGCTAGCCACCCGGCTTCAGGGCAGCTGGAAGAGTTGGATACAGCGCCAGATGATGGCGCTTCTATGAAAGCGCCATTTTCTGGGGTGGCTGCGGGACTGCAATTCACAGCGGGGGTGCCCAGAAAGCATGGGCACCCTGCACTGTGGATTCCAATCCCCAGCTGCCTAGTTGTACCCGGCTGGACTCAAAAATTGGGCGAAGCTCACGTCATTTTTTTTTTAAATTATTTCATGAAATTCATGAAATAATTTAAAAAAAAAGGGCTTCCCTATATTTTTGGTTCCCAGCCGGGTACAAATAGGCAGCTGGGGGTTGGGGGCAGCCCGTACCTGCCTGCTGTACCCGGCTAGTATACAAAAACATGGCGAAGCCCACGTCATTTTTTTTGTTTGGGGGGGGCAAAGAAATCCTGCATACAGTCCTGGAAGGAGGATGCTGAGCCTTGTAGGTCTGCTCCCCCTGACTCTCCCTCAAGCATATAGTCCTGGATGGAGCATGCTGAGCCTTGTAGTTCTGCAGCTGCTGTCTGCTCTCCTGCATACACTATTGGATGGAATATGCTGAGCCTTGTAGTTCTGCAGCTGTCTTCTCTTCTGCATACACTAGTGGAGAATGAAGAACACATTGAAGAAGGAAATGACATCAGACCTTTTTTTTTTTGTTCACTGATAAAAAACGCATAAAGACGCAGTGAGCAAAAACGCAGCAAAATGCAGCAAAAAAACGCACCAAATCGCGGCAAAACACGTGCGGTTTTTGCCGCGTTTTTTCGACGCAAGTGCGTTTTTGTGCGTTTTTAGCGGCCAAAAACGCACAAAAACGCAGCGTCAAAAAGATGCAGTGTGTGCACATAGCCTTATGCTGGATAAGAAGAACTGGAGGTACTTTGTTGTACTCCTTTGTAGTGCAGCTCTCTGCCCAGATAATGTGGCCTCCCGAGGAATCGTGTGTCCTAGTGAGGAGGTGTAGGCTGAAGACACCTTCTAGCACCCATGCACGACATGTCCACTAATCTCTTATTCTGATACTTAAGAGCAAAGCACAATCATAGCAGATAATGGAAAAGTGCTTAATGCACTGGCTGGGGCCTTTTGTCTTCAGATGTCTTTCCTAAGTGTCTAAGAATAAGGAGGCAATGTGGTAAAAGTTCACTATCGGATATGTTCCATAGTGCATGGACCCAACTGCCCAAAACATGACTTGAGCCTTCACAGATTTTTGTGGTTTGAGGAGTCTACAAGTCATTCATCATCTCTTGACCCAGAACATTTTTTGGCCATAGACAAAGAACATTAAGTCAGATGAGAGCCATCTATGTGCCCTAATGGTGAATATGACATGCGCTAAGGAGAAACGTAAGGCATAATAGAGTCTAATCCCAAATAAAGAATTGTGAAGAAAGTTGGAGTTGCTCATCTGGAGGGGTTGTGTGATGGCGAACACAAGAAAGCTTGGAAAATTTTAAGAATGTTAAGCTGGCACATGCACGTGCTACTGCCCTAGTGATAGAAGAAAGGTGGTCCAAGTGTCCTCCCAAAAGCAATGACAGGGACAAGAGGCCTGACTGCTTGGAAGTATAGGACACCTTGGGTTACAACGAATTTGGGTTCGGCTAAAGTAAGGAGTGGGGAACTTTGGGACTCCATAGTTTCTATCCTTAACCCCTATATAGAGATCTGGAATCTGCGCCAGGTCAGGTCACGGGTGACAGACAGTCATGTGGTTTCTGGCCATAGAAGGTCATAGTGTTTGGCTGCGCAGAATGCTCCCTGACTTTACATTGTTTGTGCTGTCAGTAGCTAGTTTTCCTGCTGGATTCATCTCTCCCCTTTTGGACTCAGCAGGAGCTCACTTTCCACCCAGCTGCTGATCATCAGCATTCACCACTTCCTTCCTTGCACTGATGCTGGTGATATTACTCAGTTCACTCAAGCCTTGGTTCCAAGCAGGTGGCTTCCTCCTTGTATATTTGCGGAAAACTTTGCTGAAATTTTACCTATGTCATCTGTTGATAAGTAGATCATGCATTTTCCCCCGTGTGTCCATCTTGTGTCATCTATAGTGTTTAGTGGGGTTAATGAGCTCATCCTATCCATTCCCTATTTAGAGCCCAGCACTAGGGATATCTAGGGTCAGGTATCCGGCTCGGCGCATAGGTGCGGAACCTATCTAGGGTGGTGAGGGAGCCCAGGGACCAGCAGTAGGTTTGGTCAGGGGTCACCACCTTCCCTTTCCCTAGACACAGGGTTTCCCTTCCCTCTCGCCACTTGCTTGGTACTCCCCCCGTACCTAGCATGACACTCCCAGACACGTGACATAATCGACACCAAGATGTAGAGTCAAGATAAGTTCCATGTTAAGTAGCCAGAAAAGCTGGGGTCAGGGCAGGCAGAGATCAATCCATATGGTACACACTAAATGAAGTCTAGCGGCAGTCAAGGAGTAAAGGGCGCTTTACACACAGCGACATTGCTAGCGATGTCGCTCGTGAAAGCACCCGCCCCCGTCGTTTGTGCGTCATGGGCAAATCGCTGCCCGTGGCGCACAATATCGCTAACACCAGTCACACGTACTTACCTTACGTTGCTGTGGGCGGCGAACAACCTCTTCGTTAAGGGGGAGGTTCGTGCGCCGTCACAGCGACGTCACACAGCGGCCGACCAATAGAAGCGGAGAGGCGGAGACCGGCCGCATTAACGACACGTGCGGACAAGAAATAAAGTACCTTTTACTAACGCAAGGAACATTCAAAGTATCCTGGGTCAACTGAGCATACTATAGATTGATGGACTAAAATGCACAGGAGTCAATGGTAGAGGCAGGTTCTGGCTGCAATGGGAGTGTAGAAGAACAGGGAGGTGGAAGAGAACCGAACCATACCAGAAACAAAAGTGTAAAATCTGTGTTCCTCTGATGGGGTCCAGGATAAAATTTGGCAAGTCATCCACCACGGGGGTCCACTGTGACTGCATCATTTATAAAGGACCCGTCACTTGCTTCAAACATTTAAGTTACATAGCGTGTAAAAATGATTGTGTTCCCCTGATCTTGCACCGTTATCCGTTTTGCTCTGCGTCGCTCCATTGCAGAGATGTTCCCATTTCATACTTTTGGAGCGCAATATGTGAAATCTCTGCTTGTGGTGCAACTGGGCGTATCTTCAGAGTCTTCTTTGGAGGCGTGTGCTTTCACCCCTCTCACCCTAATGCTACCAATCACAGCTCGGTAGCATCTGAGACTCTTGATCAGCTGCTGAGCTGCGATTGGCAGTGCCTGAGAGGGAGGGGTGAAAGTGAACACCCCAAGAGGAAACTCTGAAGGACCACCCAGTTGGACTGCAAGCAGAGATTTCACATTATGTTCTAAAAGCAACAAATATGAGTATCTCTGCAATGGAGTGAAACTGCATAAAATAAAAGAGTGGCAGAATCAGGGGAGTACAGGGATTTTAGAAGGTTTTTGACTATTTTTTTTTTTTTTAGCAAGTGACATTTTCCGTGAAGCCAGCCCTATTCGTGTGTAAAAACTTAGTGAACTTAATCTGAAATACTAATGTAGCTCAAAGCTAAACAGACCTTGCAAAGGACATTGTCACACGGAGTTTTGTACAAACTTTGCTGACTAAAATATTATATACCCTGGACTTTGCAGTCAAGGATCAGAATAGTCATTTGGTCACTTAAAGGGGACTTCTTGTCACACTGAGTTTTGCACAAAACTCGCCTACTGTCATGGCGGCGTTGGGCTCTGTTCAGATTGCAGATTCTGACACTCCGTCCGATGGTTTCTCTGGTGTCTGGGATCAACACAGGCAGACTCGGGCGTTGACCTGCTGTGTGCTGATTCATAGGCAGGCTAGCAAGAGTTAATCTCTGCTGGTCTGCTTGCTTTTTTGATCACATGTTGTGGGGAGGCCTATCACATTTGCTCCCCTCCTATTTATGCTGGTTGAATCCTTCCACCCATCCCAGCTATAGTTCGTGAGGTGTGGTGTCTCAGACTTACTGGTGAAAGTTGTGCTTGTTGCTTGGAGCGGTTGTAGAGTTTATCCCTGTTTTGTAGCTTCCTTCCTGCTCTTGCTTTTCCTCCTGAATCACTTATTATATTATCTTTACCTGTGTGTGTGTGTGTGCGCTGTGTGACAGAGTTTTGGTTTTCCCTTGTCTGTCTTTATCTGTGGGTTTCATTTCACTCCTGTCATGTCACTCCCTGGGGGAAGAGGGAATTAGATCAAGCCTGATCAGGAGCAGGGACAGGGATGAGACTACGGTATCTCCACCATTAGGAGTATCCCTGAGATTAGGGATAGCATAGGCCTCCCTAGCTTGAGAGACAGCTTAGGAGCCCCGATTCCTCACTATCCCATAGTTAACATGACAGACACTAGAAATACTGTGTATATAGTGCAAAGATGGTAGAGTTAAGGGCGCCTTACACGCAGCAACATCGCTAGCGATGTCGCTCATGAAAGCACCTGCCCCCGTTGTTTGTGCGTCATGGGCAAATCGCTGCCCATGGCAAACAATATCGCTAGGCCCAGTCACACATACTTACCTTCCTAGCGTCGTCGCTGTGGCCGGCGAACAGCCTCTTTTCTAAGGGGGAGGTTTCTGCGCCATCACAGCGACGTCACACGGCAGGCGTCCAATAGAAGCGGAGGGGCGGAGAGCAGCTGCATGAAAGACACGCCCACCTAATTGCCGGAGGACGCAGGTAAGCTGTGTTCATCGTTACTGGGGTGTCACACGTAGCGATGTGTACAATCAACGATTTGGTATTTTGCATCGTTAGCGGTCGCTCGTACGTGTCACACGCAACGACGTCGCTAACGAGGCCGGATGTGCGTCACGAATTCCGTGACCCCGACGACATCTCGTTAGCGATATCTTTGCGTGTAACGGGGCCTTTATATAACTAACGGTCATAAGAATATTAATGAGCAGTTTTATATCACTAACCTATTCTTCAGTGTGGTAGAGAGAAGCCGTATTATCGATTCCCTGCACTATATGATTTACAATATGTAAATATGTGTCCGAACGTTACATTAGGAAATGATTTCCAGTGTGATCCGTAATGCAAAAACAATGTCAAATGTACATCAGCCATGTCATGTCTCGCCTCCTTACAGGTCAGCCAATGCTAACATACAACATATAGGCAAACAAACAAAGCGACTAAGAAAGGACACACATGCTGTGAATAGCGCACACATACAAACACACATAACACACACTCTGTCCGCAAGAATATAAACATTGTAAAGCAAATTGCTGCAAAAACAAACAACAATTACACATAAGTGGACGTCGGGGATACAGATCTGAGCAAGACTACAATGAGCAGCACACATGGATGTATCTTCCACCGTTAGTGAATGCAGCTCATGTGCTGACCTATTTGTCTTCAAGGTTACTGGCTACAAACAAGCTCCATATTCTGCCCGCTTGTGCTGATGGCTTTTATTGTTATTATGGACAAAATCTTGGTGCACATTGTAGTATTATTTCATCCTAATGTATACAATTTGGCAGCATTATTTGTATTTTCTATATAGTGACATTGGTTTTGAACACAGTTTGGCAGCATTATTTATGTGTTTTGTATAGTAGCAGTAGTTATGAGCACAGTTTGGCAGCATTATTTATGTGTTTTGTATAGTAGCATTAGTTATGAGCACAGTTTGGTAGCATTATTTATGTGTTTTGTATAGTAGCAGTAGTTATGAGCACAGTTTGGTAGCATTATTTATGTGTTTTGTATAGGAGCATTAGTTATGAGCACAGTTTGGTAGCATTATTTATGTGTTTTGTATAGTAGCAGTAGTTATGAGCACAGTTTGGTAGCATTATTTATGTGTTTTGTATAGTAGCAGTAGTTATGAGCACAGTTTGGTAGCATTATTTATGTGTTTTGTATAGGAGCATTAGTTATGAGCACAGTTTGGTAGCATTATTTATGTGTTTTGTATAGTAGCAGTAGTTATGAGCACAGTTTGGCAGCATTATTTATGTGTTTTGTATAGTAGCAGTAGTTATCAGCACAGTTTGGTAGCATTATTTATGTGTTTTGTATAGTAGCAGTAGTTATGAGCACAGTTTGGTAGCATTATATATGTGTTTTGTATAGTAGCAGTAGTTATGAGCACAGTTTGGTAGCATTATTTATGTGTTTTGTATAGTAGCAGTAGTTATGAGCACAGTTTGGCAGCATTATTTATGTGTTTTGTATAGTAGCAGTAGTTATGAGCACAGTTTGGCAGCATTATTTATGTGTTTTGTATAGTAGCATTAGTTATGAGCACAGTTTGGTAGCATTATTTATGTGTTTTGTATAGTAGCATTACTTATGAGCACAGTTTGGCAGCATTATTTATGTGTTTTGTATAGTAGCAGTAGTTATGAGCACAGTTTGGCAGCATTATTTATGTGTTTTGTAAAGTAGCATTAGTTATGAGCACAGTTTAGCAGCATTATTTATGTGTTTTGTATAGTAGCATTAGTTATGAGCACAGTTTGGTAGCATTATTTATGTGTTTTGTATAGCAGCAGTAGTTATGAGCACAATTTGGCAGCATTATTTATGTTTTTCATAACAGCATTAGTTATGACCACAGTTGGCAGCGTTATTTGTGTTTTGTATAGTACGGTAGCAGTCAGGGCTGTGGAGTCGGTAAGCTAAACCTTCGACTCCGACTCCTCAATTTCTCTTGCACCGACTCCTACATATATTGCTTATAGTTAAGTGAAAAATGTATTGTAGTACATGAACATGTGTATGTGAACATCAGACATTTAATAATTTTTATAATACAATAACCAAGATATTTGGATAGAACATAAAATATATTTATTGGATACAACTTTAGAATACAAAAAACTTGTAAATATATAATACACTATTTAATATACAGTAGATTACATATACAGTGCCTACAAGTAGTATTCAACCCCCTGCAGATTTAGCAGGTTTGATAAGATGCAAATAAAGGCTACTTTACACACTGCGATATCGGTCCCGATATCGCTAGTGTGGGTACCCGCCCCCATCTGTTGCGCGACACGGGCAAATCGCTGCCCGTGTCGCACAACAGCGCCCAGACCCGTCACACATACATACCTGTCCGGCGACGTCGCTGTGACGGGCGAACCGCCTCCTTTCTAAGGGGGCGGTCCGTGCGGCGTCACAGCGACGTCACTGAACCGCCGCCCAATAGCAGCGGAGGGGCGGAGCTGAGCGGGACGTAACATCCTGCCCACCTCCTTCCTTCCTCATAGCGGCCGGGAGGCAGGTAAGGAGAGCTTCCTTGTTCCTGCGGTGTCACACGCAGCGATGTGTGCTGCCGTAGGAACGAGGAACAACCTCGTTACTGCTGCAGTAACGAGATTTGAGAATGGACCCCCATGTCGCCGATTAGCGATTTTGCAAGTTTTTGCAACGATGCAAAATCGCTTATCGGTGTCACACGCAACGGCATCGCTAATGCGGCCGGATGTGCGTCACGAATTCCGTGACCCCAACGACTCCGCATTAGCGATGTCGTAGCGTGTAAAGCCCGCTTAAGTTAGAGCCTGCAAACTTCAAACAAGAGCAGGATTTATTAACAGATGCATAAATCTTACAAACCAACAAGTTATGTTGCTCAGTTAAATTTTAATAAATTTTCAACATAAAAGTGTGGGTCAATTATTATTCAACCCCTAGGTTTAATATTTTGTGGAATAACCCTTGTTTGCAATTTCAGCTAATAATCGTCTTTTATAAGACCTGATCAGGCCGGCACAGGTCTCTGGAGTTATCTTGGCCCACTCCTCCATGCAGATCTTCTCCAAGTTATCTAGGTTCATTGGGTGTCTCATGTGGACTTTAATCTTGAGCTCCTTCCACAAGTTTTCAATTGGGTTAAGGTCAGGAGACTGACTAGGCCACTGCAACACCTTGATTTTTTTCTCTCTTGAACCAGGCCTTGGTTTTCTTGGCTGTGTGCTTTGGGTCGTTGTCTTGTTGGAAGATGAAATGACGACCCATCTTAAGATCCTTGATGGAGGAGCGGAGGTTCTTGGCCAAAATCTCCAGGTAGGCCGTGCTATCCATCTTCCCATGGATGCGGACCAGATGGCCAGGCCCCTTGGCTGAGAAACAGCCCCACAGCATGATGCTGCCACCACCATGCTTGACTGTAGGGATGGTATTCTTGGGGTCGTATGCAGTGCCATCCAGTCTCCAAACGTCACGTGTGTGGTTGGCACCAAAGATCTCGATCTTGGTATCATCAGAACAGAGAACCTTGAATCAGTCTGTCTCAGAGCCCTCCAAGTGATCATGAGCAAACTGTAGACGAGCCTTGACATGACGCTTTGAAAGTAAAGGTACCTTACGGGCTCGTCTGGAACGGAGACCATTGCGGTGGAGTACGTTACTTATGGTATTGACTGAAACCAATGTCCCCACTGCCATGAGATCTTCCCGGAGCTCCTTCCTTGTTGTCCTTGGGTTAGCCTTGACTCTTCGGACAAGCCTGGCCTCGGCACGGGTGGAAACGTTAAAAAGGCTGTCCAGGCCGTGGAAGGCTAACAGTAGTTCCATAAGCCTTCCACTTCCGGATGATGCTCCCAACAGTGGAGACAGGTAGGCCCAACTCCTTGGAAAGGGTTTTGTACCCCTTGCCAGCCTTGTGACCCTCCACGATCTTGTCTCTGATGGCCTTGGAATGCTCCTTTGTCTTTCCCATGTTGACCATGTATGAGTGCTGTTCACAAGTTTGGGGAGGGTCTTAATTAGTCAGAAAGGGCTGGAAAAAGAGATAATTAATCCAAACATGTGAAGCTCATTGTTCTTTGCCTGAAATACTTCTTAATACTTTAGGGGAACCAAACAGAATTCTGGTGGATTGAGGGGTTGAATAATAAATGACCCTCTGAATAAACTTTTCACAATTTAAAAAAAAAAAATAAAAATAAAAAAAGAAATAACATTCTTTTTTGCTGCAGTGCATTTCACACTTCCAGACTGATCTACAGTCCAAATGTCACAATGCCAAGTTAATTCCGAATGTGTAAACCTGCTAAATCTGCAGGGGGTTGAATACTACTTGTAGGCACTGTATATCGTGTGTGTGTGTGTGTGTGTGTGTATGTATATATATTATATATATATATATTACATATTGTATTACATATTTCCAATTTATTCGTTTTTTGTGTTCTAAAGTTGTATCCGATAAATATATTTTATGTTCTATCCAAATATCTTGATTATTGTATCATAAAAATGATTAAATGTCTGATGTTCACATTGTACTACAATACATTTTTCACTTAAATATAAGCATTATACTAAATGTTATTATTTAGTAAAATATTCAGCACATTCTGCATTGCACTACTGTCCCCAATTTTTTATATATTTTAGGAGTCGGAGTCGGTGCATTTTATACCGACTCCGACTCCACCAAAATGAGCTCCGACTCCGACTCCAACTCCAAGACTCCGACTCCACAGCCCTGGTAGCAGTAGTTATGAATACAGTTGGCAGCATTATTTATGTGTTTTGTATAGTAGCATTAGTTATGAGCCCAATTTGGCAGCATTATTTATGTGTTTTGCATAGTAATAGTAGCAGTAGTTATGACCACAGTATGTGTTTTGTATAGTAGCATTAGTTATGAGTACAGTTTGGCAGCATTATTTATATGTATTGCATAGTAGCACTAGTTATAATAATAATAATAATTTTATTCATTTATATAGCACTATTACTTCCACAGCACTTTACATACATTGGTGATACTGTCCCCATTGGGGCTCACAATCTAGAGTCCCTGTCTGTATGCCTTTGGAGTTATGAGCACAGTATGTATTTTGCACAGTTTGGCAGCATAATTTATGTGTTTTGCATAGTAGCAGTAGTTATCAGCACAGTTTGGCAGCTTATTTATGTGTTTTGTATAATAGCAGTGGTTATGAGCACGGTTTGGCAGCATTATTTATATGTTTTGCATAGTAGCAGTAGTTATGAGCACAGTTTGGCAGGATTATTTATGTTTTGTACAGTAGCAGTAGTTATGAGCACAGTTTGGAATCATTATTTTTGTGTTTTATATAATAGCAATAGTTATGAGCACAGTTTGGAAGCATTAGTTATGTTTTTTGTATAGTAGTAGTTATGAATACAGTTTGGCAGCATTATTTATATGTTTTGCATAATAGCAGTAGTTATGAGCACAGTTTGGCAGGATTATTTATGTTTTGTATAGTAGCAGTAGTTATGAGCACAGTTTGGCAGCATTATTTTTGTGTTTTGTATAATAGCAATAGTTATGAGCACAGTTTGGAAGCATTAGTTATGATTTTTGTATAGTAGTAGTTATGAATACAGTTTGGCAGCATTATTTATGTGTTTTGCATAGTAGTAGTAGTTATGAGCACAGTTTGGCAGCATTATTTATGTTTTGTATAGTAGCAGTAGTTATGAGCACAGTTTGGCATCGTTATTTTTGAGTTTTGTATAATAGCAATAGTTATGAGCACAGTTTGGAAGCATTAGTTATGTTTTTTGTATAGTAGTAGTTATGAATACAGTTTGGCAGCATTATTTATGTCTTTCACATAGTAGCAGTATTTATGAGCACAGTTTAGCAGCACTACTTATGTGTTTTGTATAGTAGCAGTAGTTATGAGCAGTTTGGCAGTATTATGTATACGTTTCGTATATAGTATAGTATATAGTTACAGTAGTTATCAATACAGTTCTTTATTATACAAAAAAGAGCAATAAAGGCAATAATCTCACCTCCAATAAAGTAAAGTTATTTTATTGGTGCACGGAAACCTCCCAGAACAGATATCCAGATTGGTGAAAAATCCAAATAGAATCATAGGAAGAAAAAAACAATGTGCTTTGACTGCACTCATGGTATAAGATGAAGTGAAAAAAGGGGCAGGTAATATAGGTTAGCAAATATCCACTGACAGCTAAGAAATCTGTTATTCTATATAGTGATGGTAGATAAGACCACAGTTTAGCAGCGTTATTTATATATTCTACATAGTGACAATAGTTATGAGCACAGTTTGGCAGCTTTATTTATGTGTGCTGTATAGTGACACTAGTTATGAGAGCAGTTTGTCATCTTTATAATGAGTTCTATATAGTGGCATTAGTTATGAGTACTGCATGGCAACATTATTTATTCATTTTACAGTAAAGACACGGATTGTCTATACTAAGTATGCATAACCTTACACATTGACTTCCCTTTTATGTATTGTGTAAATTCTGTATTCAGTTCTCATAGCAAATTATTTGTGTCCAGGCAATTTTCTGAGAGCTGAATAGTTTGTACTTCAGGTGTATACACTGTTTTTTTTGCTTTCTCTTATAAAGGAGATGATCCATGACCACTGTAGCCAGTTAGTAGCTATAGCGATCACTGATTGGCTGCAGCAGTCACTAGGTGTCCCAATACAGAAGAGTGGTGGGGGATCTGTAGTTGTTGGTTGGGGGGTGTTATCATTTTTAGAATATGCTGTGTCCAGTGAGTTTAAAAAAAAGGATGGACTATCCTTTTAAGATGTATTTAGAAGCAATGGGAACGTTGATGAGCAATTTTTTATTTTTTTTTGCCAAAATTACCATGTATTAAAGAAGTATGTGTCATGCCTTGGATTTGATCTGGCAGCCTCCTCTGCTGTGGTCCATTTCTCTCTTCACTGAGCCAGTCAGGTTCAGTTACTGTCCTGGTTCTGAACTCTTTGTCTCTGTGTGGTCACTTTGTGTGTTCACTGCCTTTCTACCAACAAGTGTTTCCTATGCTATAATTCAGTCTGCCCTATCACCCGGCAGGTGTAAGGCTATGTGCGCACGTTGCGTAATTACATGCAGTTACGTTGCGCTTTGTAGCGCAGCGTAACTGCATGCATCCTGCGTCCCCTGCATAATCTATGGAGATTTTGCAGGGGCTGTGCGCACGTGGCGTCTTAGAGTGCAGCGCTTCGGCTGCTGCCCGAAGCGCGCGTTCTAAGAAGTGACATGTCACTTCTTCTGTGCGCTTTGCCGGCAGCCCCTGCTCTGTCTATGGCAGGAGCTGCATGCAGAGTGCACGTTCTCTGCCGGCACCATGCGCTTCAGAACGCAGCTTTTCAGCTGCGCTCTGAAGCGCACCTTTTAGGTGCAGTGCAGGGCGCACACGTGCGCACATAGCCTAACTATTAAAAGCTTCCTCGGGCTTCCATTTTCTGCCGGTCATATATTGTTTTTTAAGTGGACCTTGCTTGGAACTACAGGCTGTTTGTTGTGTGTTTTTCCTGGCAGATTATGACTTTTGGTGTACCAAAAGTATGACTTTCTGGTACACCATAATCTGTACTCTGTACCTTCCCCTGGATTTTAGAAGCGGTACTTGGAACCTTTCATGGTTGCTGAGAAAGCAAAGGTCCAAGCGGTCATCTGAGTCATCCAGTTAGGGTTGTTTCAGTCTGTGCAGGGACCTTTAGGGACTGCGTCGCTGGGACTTCTAGTCTGTACAAGAACTGGGCTGGTTAGGTGCAGTAGTTTTAAGACCTTACTTTACATTATTTACCACATCTGCACTTTAGTGCGCATAACAGTGTGGCGCCCTGGACAAGCCAGGACGTCACAAGCACAACACCAACACACCCCACACTCCCGGTCAGGCACACCGAAGTCAGACACAAAACCCTTGTTGCTGTGGCGCCCCTGACCTGGTCAGGCACCACTGAGTACTGCACCCATGCTGGGGACAGTACAACACAGGTAATCCAGAAGGCTGACCGAGGTGTGACTACACAGGCGCATAGTGATCAGGTCTCACACATGTACCTTTGAGAGGACCCCTGGGGATCCCAGGAGGGGGCAAAGCCTTCACCTCCACTTGAGGAGTGGAGGGGGCGAAGCCTCCATCTCCACTCAAGGGGTGTGGTAGAGAGCCTGGTTGCTAGGTGGCGTAGGCAGGCACAAGGGGAAAAGAGAAGGAGGAGTGAGCAGTCTGAAGCAGAGTGTGGAGGAGTGAGGAGCATGGAAGTGGAGCTCAGACAGGAGCAGCAGTGCAGGTCCCACGAGTGAGCCGGTTTAGTGCAGCAGTCCAGGGAGAGCAGACGTCAGGAGCAGACCCCTGGGGCTGTTGCAGTCTAACAGCGTCCGCGCAGTGACTACCGACGGGGGAGAACGGTCACCTGGTAGTGCTGCCCGAACACCACACACAGCTGGAGAGAGAGCCGCGTAGTGGAAAGTACGGAGACTGCCAGGGAGTACCAGGCCCAAACGGGCGGCAGATCCCGGTGCGGGGATAGATCCACCTTTCCTTGCTAAACCTGCCGGTGTGGGGCCCTTAAAGCCCACGCCACAACACCACAAAAGCCGCAGCCACGTAGCCACAGTTAGGGCCCATAGTTCACAGGAGGCAAGCAGCTGGAGTGATCTGGCCCAGGCGACAAGCAAACGGCAAACAAACGAGGGGAGCAGTTACTTCCCTGGGTGACCCCCATAGGGACTAAAAGTCGGGGTTACCACAAACCACAGAAGGGCTAAGGAAGGCGAGTCGGTAGCCACCCTCATCAGTCAGCCTGAAGGACACCTGGTTCCAGCCTGGTTCATCCCAGCTACGCCCGGGTTACTCACCCTGCCACCTTCTGTGAGTAAAACCCCTGAAAGACATTCTGCTTGTGTGGAGTTATTCTGCGCCTTGTGGTTCTACACACCTACACAGGGCCCTGGGGCTTGCCTCACTCTCAGGAGGCTATTACAACTGACTGCACCCACCATCAGCCCCAGGCATCCCTTAACCTGCAGTGGCGGTCCCCACTGACCGCAATTCTGAGAGTGGCGTCACGACAATCCTAAAAGAAGATCTCCTACCTGTGACAAGATCCAGCTGAGTGGAGTCCCTGAAGGTAATGCACCGACACAATACTTGCGGGGCTTCACATTGCCTTCCTCCAGGGGCTGATGTCCACACCAAGGGGTGGGCCAGGCGGTTGGCCCCGCCCACCGAGGAGTTCACAGTCCTGGAGGCGGGAAAAGTAAGGCAGATAGAGTTTGGAAGTGGAAGTGGAAGGAGGAAAGTGGCGGTTAAGCAGCCTGAAGTTGGTCCGGGTGTGTGGCCCGGACAGATCAGCAAGGTTGACAAAAAAGACTGACTGCACTCCTCGACCTGACGTGTGAACAGGTGCATAACTGAACATGACATAAAATACAAAAAAACAGTTTGCACTCTGATAATGCTAAAGTATGGAAACCATGAATATGTGAACATGGACCTGCATTACTGCTAAGGAAAATCTGAGAAAAATATGAGATATTTAGCATATATAAATGGCCATTTGTATATCTGCCCAGTTGCCCCTTCACGGCATATCTCGTAACTGGGTCCCTGACGCTATGCTGAAGCGTCCTAGAGAGAGGCTTCAGCATAGTGTCAGGGACCCAGTTACGAGATATGCCGTGAAGGGGCAACTGGGCAGATATACAAATGGCCATTTATATATGCTAAATATCTCATATTTTTCTCAGATTTTCCTTAGCAGTAATGCAGGTCCATGTTCACATATTCATGGTTTCCATACTTTAGCATTATCAGAGTGCAAACTGTTTTTTTGTAGATCAGCAAGGTTGGCAGACGGTGGTGACCGTCTGCAGGAGTGGCCTATTGGAGCTAGCCGTAAGGACCGTGGACGGGCGGTGGCCCGGCGGTACCGGACCGGTACGCAAAGAGAAGCCAGCACCATCCGGCAGGGGCTTATGGACCCCGGCAAGGCTGGGAGTCGCCGTGAATTTGCCAAATCCATTAGCGAAGGGAACCTCCTGGGTTTCCCAGCAGCCAAGTCCCGACAGAAGGCAACAGTCCAACCGAGAGAGGGAAACACAGTCACCGCCAAGGCTAAAGTTCCCAGGGCCAGCACCTGCAGGCAAAAGGGGCTCCCTCAGCATCCATCCAAGCTGGGGAGCGGGTCACCGGTGGGAACCCATTGGAACCGTACACGTTACACAGGTGCAGGGAAAGGCAGTCACCATCAACCTGCCGGGAGGAGAAACACCACAGCCGTCTGTGGGACCCGTCCATCCAGCCGTGTGTTTTACCGAGAACTGTGTCCTCATCATTGGCTGAGTGAGTATCACAGTGCCGTGCGGCACAGCGCTGCCCCCGTGACCCTGCACCTCACCAGGCCCCGTAGCCCGCCTGCAATCCATCCCTACCCCATCACCGGGCCCCGGGACAACCAACCCCCTATCCATGGAGGGGAGAACTAACATCCAGGCTGCTCCCTGTCACCGCTCCCGGGATCCCCGTCCAGAGCAGCGATGGTGTCACCAATATCACCACGACCGTGGGTGGCGTCACGGACAATATCCAATCCCCACAATCAATCCCCACCCTTTTCACTCACGGGCGAGGAGCACCGCTCAAGTCCCCGGGATCCGGCCCATCGCTCGAGCCACCACCGAGCAGCAGCAGCCGCAGCCGGACCTGAGCAGTGGGAGAGCGCAGCGTCCCCTCCTCCGCCCGCGACAACTGCATGATTATTTTCTTATATAAACAGAGGTTCTCGTCTCCATAGATTCTGTTTAGGATTGGTCCGTATATGTTTGTATTTAGCAATGCATTCACATGAATTAGACTGACCTGCAATACTACACACAGCCTATAGGCTGAAGTGGCGCTTGTTCCTGAAGAAAGCAGCATTGTTTTTATAATCGTAACCTCTTTAATTTACTGATATGATATTTGCATTTCTCTCTTTTAGTTCCAACCTCTGCGGAGATCAGTGCTGTCCAGGATGGAGCGTGGCCCCTAATACAGGGACGTGTACAAGAGGTAAGAATTCTGGAAACTGGTGTACGAGTCTAAAGAGTGAACTTCTATCTTATTCCTGTCCATTTCTTCTATTCCACAGCTATATGCACCCCAAAGTGTAAAAACAGAGGTGTCTGCAGGAAACCCCAGAAATGTACATGTAAGGTGGGCTTTCAAGGGTCTCGTTGTGAAAGAAGAACTCCACTGCTTATGACCAGATCCACACCTCTCGCAGGGGTGTCTATTTCTTCTCCTTTTGGTATAGGAGACAAGGCAGCGGCTATCTCAGGAGATATACACTCTGCTACATTTTATCCGATACCCCTCAACTTTTCTCTACCAACCACTCGGATGCCGTCTATGGACACCATGTACTCCTCCAGCCCAGTGCCCACCATCAGCACTTCTAGCCCGGTGCCCACCATCAGCACCTCCAGGTCATTGCCCACCATCAGCACCTCCAGTCCTGTGCCTACCATCACGACCCTGAAATCTGGAGACATCCAGAGGCTCAACTATTCAGCTAAGAGCAGCACATCCCTAAACTGGCAGCTACTCACGTAAGTGTCTTGTTATCCTCTAGGCCAGGGATGGGGAATCTTTTTAAATCACAGGAGGGGCTGGGGACATATACATCACTGGAGGCACTGGGGGCATATATGTAATAGGGTGTCCAGTGCCTTACCGCCCCCACTTCGAGCTGGTGACTTGTAGCATTGTGATGTATGTGTTTTCTTTTACTGCATTACATTGTATTATATGAAATCACCTCCTGTGTAATACGGCCGGCTGCCACCAGGTGTCACTGGTTCCCGGGTCCCTTAGTGGGAAGGGATGGATAGGAAGTGACAGGGAAGCAAGGGTTAAGGGAGGGGGGTGGTTCACCAGCACAAGAAGAGATATAGGGCAGAGAAAGGAGCTCGTCTGCGGTGAAGTGTAAGTCCAGGGAGCAGAGAAAGGAAAAATTGGGCGCCCCTACCTTAGACTGGCACCTGCTAGTACTTGAGGGAACGCAGTCGCAGCAGGAGGGCAGCTTAATCCATCCGTTTATGAGCCGAGCCGAACGATCCGCCATCATGGTGAGGGATTGGGTTAAAAGCAGGAGGACAAGTCGCCCCCTGGTGGCCGTCACTGTAGAGCTGAGCCGGGTACAGAAACTAATGACTGTAAATGGTGATGATTATGATGATGATGATGACGACAAATCTGCCTTAAGAGAAGTGAAAGCAACTGTAAAACGCTTGTTCAGTAAAGTTATGGAAGTTTTACCTGGCGGTCGTCTCCTTACTGATCGTACCGGGCGCAAAGCCCATGGAAGTGAACGGGACTCAAAAGTACAGCAAGAGAAAGGTGCAATCTCCACATTCACTCCATACACCACTCTGCCCCCACTGTTTGTACTGTGTCGGGGTGGGTTGAGGACTGCAACCCTCGCCCACGACTGCCCCTCCCTGGCACTGTCTATATACATCTGTCCGCTGGCCGGACGTTCCCCGCCCCTGCTCTAGGCCACGTTCTCATGGGGCAGAGTTATTGAAGATTCCACAAGTATGATATATATGAAAAAACTGACTGCTGGTGTTAACATTCGGGGGTGACGCTGCCCCCTTTGACACTGTCCAATCAGTGATGACAGCAAGGACCCCCTTTTTGTGTCCGCCAGTGGGTACCAGGATATAGCTCCTATTATATATCTGGGGATAGGGGGACCCAGGACCCTACAATCCGTCATGTGTAAACAGTTTCAGAGTTGTCTTTATCATCTCATTAATTAAATAGAGATGCAGAACATACAAAATGACGACCAGAGGAATTTCCAGGGTAGATGATGTCCTGTTAATGCTGCCATAATTGAGAACTGTAATACTGCCCCCTGCTGGATACAGTGAAGACACACACGTGTGCTCAGAAACGTTTTCAGTTTACAACTGTTTATGATCCTGCCTTTCCTCCCTCTGACCAGCAGGTGGCAGGATTGGACCAGTGTTTGCCCCGTCCATCATTTCTCCATATCTGATGGCTGCAGAAGTGTTGGAGCCACAAGTTGAATTATATATGGATGTATAATGGTTTAGCATGTGAACGATTCGTACCCGTAATCAGGATAGAGCAGAATGCAGAGGGGGAGACGCAGGAGGGCGATTTTGGGCAAATGTTGATGGATACAGGACAGGATGGCTTAACCCTCTGAGTTCATTTTATCCTAATTTTATCATTTTATCCTATAGTCTTTGGTTGCCAAATTAGCACATTATTACATGTAAAAATAGACTAAACTAGATGTAGTGTTTATGCTAAATTGTGGACCAACTGGCATTTAAAGGGAATTTGTCAACAGGTTTTTGCTAAGTAATACTAAAACAGCATGATGTAGGGGCAGAGAGTCTGATTCCAGCGATGTATCACTTACTGGGCTGCTTAGTGTAGTTTGGGTAGAATCCCAGTTTTTTCTGCTGTAGATGTAGCAGAGCTCGGAATGCTGAGCTGTATATAACCCCGCCCACATTCCATTCGCAGTTTCCTGTGATTTGTGAGTAAACTGCCAATCAGTAGTGAGGGCGGGGTTACACAAAATCGCCTGACTGCATGTGAGACCTAGTCCGGCAGTGATAATCTCCTGCTGATAAAATAATGATTGTGTTGAAACTACAGCAAACAGTCTAATAAGTGACATATCCCTGGAATCAGGTTTTCTTGCCCTATGTTATGCTGCTCTAAGATTAAATAGGCAACCCTGCTGAATGATTCCTTTTAAAGGAGTATCTAAAACTGTTATGGCAAATCCACAGGATAGTCTGGACAGTGTGCAACAAGGCTTTGTTTTTTTAGATAGATGCTGTTGCAAGGGTGGGACCCCCAGATTATCTGACATCTATGATTATCCTGAAAACATGCCATACATGTCAGAGATGGGACAACGCTTTTTAAACATAAAATTCTGTTTTCCTGCAGCCACCACTAGAGGGAGCATTGGAGCCTTCTGCATACTGTAAATTCAATAACACAGTATGCAGCAAGCTCCCATGCTCCCTCCAGTGATAGCTACAGGAAAACCAGAAATATATGTTAGAATTAGAAGTCTATACCCTGGGTTTTAATACTTTTTACAAAATAACTATGGTGTCATTAAGAGCTATATGACATTTTTGCAACCATTTTAGTTGTCATTTGGAAAACTGAAATGGCTTGCTTATGGTTTAAAATGGATCAATTAGCTTTGGGGCATTGTTGTAAACACTATTTTTTCAAAAAGATCATTTCCACAGGAGGCCTTATATTTTTCTGCTTTCCTTGCCATACAGCCACCACCAGGGGGAGCTCACTGTATTCATACACATATGGTGCCAGTAGTTTCATTCCACATGACGTGAGCTCCCCCTAGTGATGGAGCTGTACAGCCACCACCAGGGGGAGCTCACTGCATACATACACATATGCTGCCAGTAGTTTCATTCCACATGACGTGAGCTCCCCCTAGTAGAGGAGCTGTACAACCACCACCAGAGGGAGCTCACTGCATACATACACATATGCTGCCAGTAGTTTCATTCCACATGACGTGAGCTCCCCCTAGTAGAGGAGCTATACAGCCACCACCAGGGGGAGCTCACTGCATACATACACATATGCTGCCAGTGGTTTCATTCCACATGATGTGAGCTCCCCCTAGTGGTGGAGCTGTACAACCACCACCAGGGGGAGCTCACTGCATACATACACATATGCTGCCAGTGGTTTCATTCCACATGATGTGAGCTCCCCCTAGTGGTGGAGCTGTACAGCCACTACCATGGGGAGCTCACTGCATACATACACATATGCTGCCAGTAGTTTCATTCTACATGACGTGAGCTCCCCCTAGTGGTGGAGCTGTACAGCCACTACCATGGGGAGCTCACTACATGCATACACATATGCTGCCAGTAGTTTCATTCCACATGATTTGAGCTCCCCCTAGTGGTGGAGCTATACAGCCACCACCAGGGGGAGCTCACTGCATACATACACATATGCTGCCAGTAGTTTCATTCTACATGATGTGACCTCCCCCTAGTGGTGGAGCTATACAGCCACCACCAGGGGGAGCTCACTGCATACATACACATATGCTGCCAGTAGTTTCATTCCACATGACGTGAGCTCCCCCTAGTAGAGGAGCTGTACAACCACCACCAGAGGGAGCTCACTGCATACATACACATATGCTGCCAGTAGTTTCATTCCACATGACGTGAGCTCCCCCTAGTAGAGGAGCTATACAGCCACCACCAGGGGGAGCTCACTGCATACATACACATATGCTGCCAGTGGTTTCATTCCACATGATGTGAGCTCCCCCTAGTGGTGGAGCTGTACAACCACCACCAGGGGGAGCTCACTGCATACATACACATATGCTGCCAGTGGTTTCATTCCACATGATGTGAGCTCCCCCTAGTGGTGGAGCTGTACAGCCACTACCAGGGGGAGCTCACTGCATACATACACATATGCTGCCAGTAGTTTCATTCTACATGACGTGAGCTCCCCCTAGTGGTGGAGCTGTACAGCCACTACCATGGGGAGCTCACTACATGCATACACATATGCTGCCAGTAGTTTCATTCCACATGATTTGAGCTCCCCCTAGTGGTGGAGCTATACAGCCACCACCAGGGGGAGCTCACTGCATTGCATACACAAATGGTGCCAGTAGTTTCATTCCACATGATGTGAGCTCCCCCTAGTGGTGGAGCTGTACAGCCACCACCAGGGGGAGCTCACTGTATGTACACACATATGCTCCAAGTAGTTTCATTCATGATGTGAGCTCTTAATATTGGGGGACATATACAGCCACCACCAGGGGGAGCTCACTGGATACATATACATATACATATGCTGCCAGTAGTTTCATTCCACATGACGTGAGCTCCCCCTAGTGGTTAGAGTTATACAGCCACCACCATGGGGAGCTCACTGCATACATACACGTGCTCCCAGTAGTTTCATTCCACATGATGTGAGCTCCCCCTAGTGGTGGAGCTATGCACTCAGAATGATAAAATTTATCAAGTAAAAATAAAAAAAACTCCTATTGATACATATAATGAAATTTACCAATTAAAATGGCATGAGATAGCATTAATATAGGAAATTTACTAACAGCTGAGGGCCATGCTCAGGATAGAATTTGTGGAAGTGCTTTTATTGCTGCTTATTAATTTCACATATTGTTAATTATTAGAATTAATTGGTTTATTAATGGTCTTGTGGTCAGTGTACAGGAGCTACAGTCAATTCTGCAGAGGAACGGCTTAGCAAAAAAAGACAAGATGGCCGCGCTACTGACGAAGCACCTCGAAACGCAAAAGAGTCAAACCGCAAAAGAAAGCTGGAAGGAGAAACATCGGACGCCCAATAGTATCCGGACAGCTAGAGGCGAATACAATATTCTCAGGCAGTCCCACACAAATGGTGAGTGCTGGGATTTTACAAGGGTGGATAGTGACTTTACGACTCTGGGGTCTTGGGATGGTGCAGGGATTAATGGTGCTGGTTTAGGACAGGAAGATGCCGCTATATTTTAACCATATTCCACTAGTGTAGTTCCCACACTCTTTATGAGGTCAGAGCTCAGTTTTTCTGATACAGAGCTCCAGATCCCCAGCTTCTTTTCACATACACACATAGACATGGCGTTACCTGATAAAATTCTGTCTGCCTGCAGCCACCACTAGAGGGAGCTCACTGTCCTTCAAGTGACGTGTGTTCCCCCTAATAGTGGTCTTTTTTTTTTTTCATGGAATCTGCCATTGATTTCTGCCACCCAATCTGAGAACAGCATAATGTAGATAGAGGGAGACCCTGATTCCAGTGATGTGTCACTTACTGGATTGCTGGCTGTAATTCTGATAAAATCACAGTCTTATCAGCAGGGGATTATCACTAGAGAGCTGGTAAACCTGCTGCCATATTCATGAGCTCTGTATAACCCCACTCCATCATTGATTGCAGGCTTTCTGGATATGCACAGTGCACACAGGAACCTGCCAATCAGTGATGTGGGCGGAGTCATACAGAGCTCAGCATTCAGAGAACTGCTAGATCTGCGGCAGATAAAACAGGGATTTTATTTTTTAAACTAGGGTGTGTCTAAAGAATACAGGTGGATAGGTGATAACTTGTTGATTGTGGGGTCCGACCACTAGAACCTGCACTGATCTGCAGAACAGGGAAGATTTTGTTCTCGTTAAAATTGAGCTGCAGTGGACATGCTCGACCAATTCTTATATATGGGGCTGCTGAACGCTGCGCTCAGGTTTTTCTGGGAGCCCATTAGAGAATGAATATCTGACTTGCTTCTCTGAGTTAGGGTTCGGTTCCACTTGCACATAGCTTGTGATGCGAGAGCATCAGAACGATATGCTAATGACCCTCTGCTGCGAGTGTCAGCCGATGGTCATGCGACTGTGATCTGATCTAGTGATCAGATCACAGCTGTGGAGGAGAAGAGGGAGGAAGCACTTTCTCCCCATCTCCTCCGCGGTCTGTCTCTGCGTAAATCGCACTGTGTTCGGATGACATACAAGTGCAGTGCGATGTTTCACACGCTCCCATAGACTTGTATGGGGGTGCGTGAGCCGAGACTCGCTGCCAAACACAGCATGCTGTGATTCATTCCACATGCCGCTGTGGCGTGAGAAATCAATCACAGATGGATGCTGCTGTGACACCCCCATGCTAGCAGCCAGCGCTGCTCGGCTCCGGGACCCACGTTACGGCTCGAGGGGTCGCCCGGACCCGGGGGGCGCGCGGACATTCCAAATAAAAAAGGGGGGGATGTATTTATACGGGGATGTTTGTAGAATGTTCGTGACGCCACCCACGGTGTGTGGTGAAGTGGGACACCACCGCTGCAGTTGTAGGGGACACCTGGGGACGGTGTAATGGCAGCTGGATGTTAACCTCTCCGTGGGTAAGGGTGGGTGCCCCGGGGCCCAGTGCAGGGTATGGCGTTGGCAAGGGCTTGCACGACCGGAGGGACCGGGGAAGAGTTGTTTACTCACTTTGGAAGAAATCACACGAGTCCTTTGGTAAACCAAGGGTTGGTGGCCGGCCGCCGTGGCCGGTTGTACTTTGGTCCCCCACCCGGGCTGGTGGTCGCCGTCCTTTCCTCTGCACTAGTGTGGTTGTGTAGTTTGACTTCCCGGTGTAGAACACGTCTGCTTTCGGCTGGATGTGGCCTGTGGAACCGTGCCCGTCTGACGCTGACCCGTGGGATCTACAGGCCCTGGCGGTGGCCCTATCCCTTTCGATGGGTGGTTGTCTACTTTTCGGGACTTAGGTTGGGACAGGACCTATAATCCTGCCCTCAATCGGTTGATTAACTAGGCCGCTATCTTCGGTCCTAGCTTCAGGGTCCGAGTACCCCCTGTGTGCACGGTTTCCAGTCGGGTCTCCGGTGTCAGTACCGGTGGGCTCCAACCCTTCTCCGGTCCTCCTCGGATCTGCCGAGCCATCTTCCCGTCTCCTGCTGCCGGAGACCACCGTCTGCCACCTAGCCAAGGCACCAGGGCTCCGACCCTGGCACCGCTCAACTTGAACCTCCTCGGCTGGAGCTACACCTAGCCCCAGCCCACACTCCTCTCAACTTGAACTCTACAACAGATCTGCTGTCTAGACCCCTAGGTGGGCGTTCCCTAACCGCCTGGTCCCGCCCACTGGTGTGTCTGTCTTGCCCTACAGGGGGGGTGACTAGGGTTTCAGGTCGGCTGTGCGTGTCCTAGGTGAGGGAAGGGTGTAGTGTAGGGGCCTACCTGTGACTACCTGGTTTTGCCAGGGCGTCACACTGCCTTATAGTTTTGCATTAGAGTGAGAGCAATCCCATGTTTTATTGGATTGCACTCATCTATGCAAAACACAAGTGGATCCGAGGCCTCAGTGGATGACTTTCTCAGGACAGACCCCAATTTAACTCATGAATGTGGACTCCAAGAAAAAGGAACCCCCCACCCCCAAATACACTCCTTAGGATGGTGTATAGTGGTGTATGGAACTGTATATACCACAACAAGGGGCCTGGAAGGATGTTAGGAAACATGGAGGACGTAACAGGGTCAGCGGTGCAATGTTTCCCTATTCTGGTTTACAAAGGAACTGATCACTTCCTATTAGATTCCAGGTGATCGTGACCAAAGGGAAGGACACCTTCTGCGTTACACTGTGTTCAGACGTTGCATTTTTTGCTTTGTTTTGGGGTTTTTTTCCAGCATTTTTTTCATGGGTTTTATGAAAATTTAAAAGCCGCTAATTACAGTATGAGCAGAACCATGAGATTCCAGAAATCTCACGGAAATGTGGTGCCAGCATGCCAGATTCTGTAGTGGGTCATGCAAAAGATTTGCTGTGGATCTTTTTTTTGCTGAATCAAATAGTAAAGAAGAAATCCATATTAAAGGAGTTGTGCAACTTTTGACATTTTTATTATTTAAATTTGAGCAATTTTGGATAAAAATTATTTTTAAAATTGTTTTTTTTAAAATTTTGCACTATTTAAAGGGAGTCTGTCACCAGAATTTGCCACCTAATCTGAGAGCAGCATAACATAGGGGCAGAGATCCTGATTCCAGTGATGTGTCACTTACTGGGCTGCTTAGTGTAGTTTTTATAAAATCACTGTTTAATCAGCAGGAGATTATCATTACAGGACTACTTGGCGTGCTGCAGGTAGTCCAGCATATTCATGAGCTCTGTCTAACTGCTAGATCTGCAGCAGAGAAAACAATGATTTTATCAAAATGACAGCAAAAAGCTCAGTACGTGACACATCGCTGGAATCAGGGTCTCTGCCTCTACATTATACTGTTCTCAGATGTGGGAAAAATAACCTGGTGACAGATTCCCTTTAACGTCTGTGTTTTGCACTGGGCGGCACGGTGAGTCAGTGGTTAGCACTGCAGTCTTGCAGCGCTGGGGTCCTGGCTTCTAGTCCCACTAAGGACAGCATCTGCAAGGAGTTTGTATGTTCTCCCCGTGTTTGCGTGGATTTCCTCCAGGTTCTCCGGTTTCCTCCCACACTCCAAAGACAAACTGATAGGGAATTTAGATTGTGAGCCCCAATGGGGACAGTGTTCCTGAGGAATGAAAATGTAAAGCGCTGCGGAATATGTTAGCACTATATAAAAATAAAGATTTATTATTTGTTGACTGTAGAATGAGTTATTTGAGAATCCATCAGTGAGTTTTTTCTGACTGTCCAATGGGAGCGTTTCTAACATTTTTTTTTTCTTTTTAGCTGATTTACAATTACAGACCGCAATATAATTGAATGTGACACAAAAGACTCTGCAACATGAAACAGCAATTTTAAAGTAAAATGGTTCAAATTTTAATTAAACCAAAATTCATATTATATATATATATATATATATATATATATATATATATATATATATATATATATATAAAAATGTATTAATTTTTTTTTTTTTAGCCTAAAATACATGTATTTAAATAAAAAAAAAATGTTGCCAGAGATGTACAGCCCCTTAAATCATACTGTTATGGCTGCTGCAAATAATTGTTTAAATCCGATCTGTTTTCAGAGTTAAAAGCACAAATTGCATACACTATAAAGATATTAGACCTGATGAGGCGGGTATACTGATGTTGAAAATCCTTGTCAGAATTGCTGTATAATTTTCATATAGATATCAAAATTGTAATAGTCCTGCTAGACCTGGACTCATAAACATGCTTATTCTAATATGAGGCATGGAAACTTTTCAAAAAAGACAGCGGGGAACTGTCAATCATGCTAGAGAGGTGGAGATTGAGTTTACATTTTCAAAACGGATTATACAGCCATTCTGATGTGGATTTTCATAGTAAATACACCAGCCTCATCCGGTCTAAGATCTCTATTCAATAATGTAGTCCATATCGTAAAATCTGGTGACAGATCCATGAATAGGATGGAAATATAAAAAACTTTGTGCAAACCCTTTAAAATGAAAATTCAGTGCATCCTCCTCGCCCATCCCTTGGTCATTCATGGTGATAACTCTGGTCCTCACCTGTTTATTGACCCCCAGCGTTGACATGTCAGATGGACACATGAGCCCTGTAGCCTTGCAATACATTTTTTTGGTGTTTTTTTTTCGTGTGTCCTGAGCAGGGTAAGTATATGGCTGACCTCAGTCTTATCACCAGCATAGAAAGCAATGTAAGGTTTAGCTCCAATCTGTGTCCTGTCTTTGTTTTTCTGTCTGCTCCCAGGACTTAGGGCTGAAAACGCCCAGCAGAAAATAACATTATTCAGATTGATATGAATTTCCTGCAGAATTCCATTAAATCAGACTGTGATGACAGATAGAAAACTCTCTTCCCGCCCAAATCTGCTTATTACCGCTCCATGACAGTTCATTTTATTCTATGGTATCTACTTGTTTGAGGCGCTCCCCCAGAACGAGACAGATCTTGTAATTGAACCAGCAGTTTATGAAACAGAGCCACAACCTTTAAAAATGGGCCTTAAACCAACAATGAGGATCTCAGGGTAGTCCATCAAGCAATGAAGGTTATATCGGGGTGGTCCTTCAACCATAAACAGAGATCTAAGGTTGATTCTTCAACTAGGAGTGTGGATCTCCAAGTGGTTCTTCAACCTGGGAGAGAGAGTCTCGGGGTTTTCCTTCAACAAGGAATATGTTGCTATGGGTGGTCCTTCAGCCAGGGATATGGGTCTCAGGGTGATTCTTCAATCAGAGATGAGGATCTCAAGGTGGTCAATCAAGCAAGGAAGGGTATATCAGGGTGTACCTTGAACCAGGAACAGGCAATGAAGGTTAGTTCTTCAACCAGGGATGTGGATCTCTGAGTGTTCCTTCAACCAGGGAGAGAAAGTCTCAGAGTGTTCCTTCAACAAAGAATAGGCTGCTAATGGTGGGCCTTCAACCAGGTACATGAGTCTCAGGGTGGTTCTTCGATCACACATGTGGATCTCGGGGTGGTCCTTCAGCCGAGGATTGCATTGGGGGACTTTCACCAGATCCGTGGTTCTCAGGGAGGTCCTTCAATCAAGGAAGAGAATCTCAAGGAGGTCTTTCAGTCAAAAACAGGGAGCTCCGGGAAGACCTTCAACTAGAGACAGGTATTTTAGAGTGGTCCATCAACCAAGGATGGTGATGTTAGGATGTTCCTTAGAATAAGGAGGAGGACCTCAGCATGGTACTTAAACCAGGGAAAGGAATCTCAGGGTGCCCTTAAACTAGATAAAGCAACCTTAGGGTAGTCCTTCAGAAAGGGACGTGGATCACAGAATGGTGCTTCAACTAAAAACAGGGCTCTCTTTGTAGTCCCTCAGCCGAAGATATGGATCTCACGGTGGTCTATTAACAAAGACAAGGGATCTCAGGGTTCCCCTTCATCCATGGACCAGGATCTTAAGGTGGTGCTTCTACCTCAGATGCAGATCACAGGGTGGTCCTTAAGTCAGAGACAGATATCCCAAGACCAGCGACGAGAATTCCCACTGGATTGGGCTGATAGTAGTTCTTTGAGGACCCTCTACCACAGCCTGCCATTTAAGATGTTTATATGCAATATCTAGTCAAATAGGTGGGGGCCCAGAGATGGAAATTCCATTACCGAGATTATTTTAGATGAGGTAGCCACATCAGGAGGAACAATAGATGGAGATGCAATGGGACGCTTTAAATTCGGGTCTATGGGTGTTATGGAGACTGGAGAAGCTCGAGAATCTTGTGTAGATATACGGGTTCTTTTATTTTTAAGAAAGACTTGGATAGATTACCAATGTAGACTGCTAAAAATGGACAATGACATGAAAATGATTGACTGTTTAGTGCCACCACTCAAAAGTCAACATCACCGATCATTAATCCATGTTACTGCCATCGTTTTTTTGGTTGATTGTCCAATATTATCCCACGTGTGGACAATACTGTGTGAACCTCTTCAGGTTTTATTAAGAACACGTGAGATGTGAATACATCTTGCAGACACGTGGGTATCGCCATTAAGTTAGCAGTTGCAGAGCTGAACTCACTGGTATCTCCCATTCCCTCATGCGTCACCACTTGCCCTCTCGCTTCCAGTGTGAGCTGTTTGCCGGGCAGTGAAATCATCCGGTATTGCAGCGTATGACTTCACGCTCTGGCCGGCATATACAGTCAGATTGGATAATGGCTAACACTTGTGGCAGAGCCGCACTAGAGAATCACGCCAGCTGCTTGTCAGAAGCCATTTGGGGCCTGACATTCAGCTGCTGTTTGTTTATGAGGGACAGAGGATGTGAGCGCGTTGCCTGGCACTTAAGAGGTAATATTAACTTAAGTGATCTGAAGCCAGGACCCTGGGGGGCATTTTAAGCATGTAATTTGGCAAGGAGTGGAAGGGAGGTCACCGGAAATTTTGGAATAAGGCATCAAATGGTCATTTTTATTTCTGACTGTCCAAACTGTGACTTTTTGTAGCCCAGGTTGGCATCCATTGTCCGTGACTTGACCATCTCTGATATTTCATCTATACCCTACCATATATTCCATTTTTGCAGGCTGTATTGGACTTGGATTTATTACAGTCCTTTGGTCTTCAAACTATGGGTGAGACCTGCCAAAGCTCCAGAAAAGAAGATATACTGAGGTCTTGCCAGAAGGCCCCAGAGCTTCCATCAGACCTGGCTTAGGTTGAAGGCATCAGTGTCACGCTAGGTACGGGGAAGTACCAAACGAACAGAGAAAGGGAAGGGAAACCCTGTGTCTAGGGAAAGAGAAGATGGTGACCCGTGACCAAACCTACTGCTGGTCCCTGGGGTCCCTCACCACCCTAGATAGGTGCCGGATACCTGACCCTAGGTATCCCTAGTGCTGACCTTAAATAGAGAATGGATGTGATGAGCTCTTTGTCAACCCCACTAAACACTATAGACAACACAAAGAGGACACACAGGGGAGAATGTGTGAACTACTTATCCACTGATGACACTGTTAGAAGTTTAGCAAAATTTTCAGCAACGATACAACAGTACAATCCACCTGCTTGCAACCAAGTCTTTAATTAACTGAATAATATCACCAGCATCAGTCCAAGGAAGGAAGGAAGGGGTATTTAAGCACCAAGAGAATATTGATGATCAGCAGTTGGGTGGAAGGCGAGCTCCTGCTGGGTCCAAAAGGGGAGAGATGAATCCAGCAGGAAAGCTACCTATACCAATGAATACTGACAGCAGGAACAATGGAAAGTCAGGAAGAATTCTGTGCAGCCAAACGCTGTGACCTTCTATGGCCAGAAAACACATGACTATCACCCATGACATACCTGTGGCAATCAGATTCATCATATTTAAGTCAGATGAAAGATACAGAATTCTGTATCTACAAAGGCCAGGAAATGTACAACTTAAGGGTAGAGTTGGTGAAAATCAATTTGTCAAATCCAGTCAAACAGCTACGTCAGTAATCTGGGGGCACTGGACAAGAGCCCTAAGAACCTCATTTTAGATGATGGCATGCCTGGTCTCCTGTTTTCTTTAAGCAGCATGGAGCACATCATCGTAATGAACATGTGGCATCAGACCAGGCCTGCTAGTCAAAAAAAGAGCCAGGAGTACCAATCAGGAAAGAGGCAGTTTCAGGGCTACCTTACAATGCCCGCAGATTACAAATGCACTCACTTGACCATGCCAATTCACACCAAACACACTTAATTGTACCTCTACATGGTGTCATGGGTGGTATGGAGATAACAGGGGATTCTTAGACTGGCCCTCAGGCCTGTTTCCAGAGATACCTAGAGATACCTCTGAAAGTGAGGATGTCTGGGACTCCTTCCTGGCCTGCCCTGATCTAATACCCTCTCTCCCCCTCCACAGGAAAGGACCGGGACAGGAGTGGTTGAGCCCACATAATTAGACAAACTGGACACCAAAACTCAATCACACAGCATGCTCACACAGAGGTATTATACAACAAGTGCTATGGAGAAAATAAGAGCAGGGAGGAAGCAAAGAGAGACCTCCACAACACGCCAAGCAGTATACAGAACAAACACCTGCAAATTGGGACACACAGCACACGGACCGGTTTAGTAGAAGCTATAGTCGGCATGGGAAGACAGATTCTACTATCTTAAAAATGCAGGGAAAAACTGATTATGCAAGTCAGAAGCACCAGACAAACCATAGTGTGGAGTGTCAGAGCCTGTAGTGTGAACAGCGACTGATGCTGTCATGACACTCGGCAAGTTTTGAGCCAAACTCTGTGTGACACATGGTTTGGGTGAAAACTGATCACTGAGGGACTGCCAGCCAGATTACTGATTCTTTCTGAAGTCTATTGAGAGGAGAAGGGGCTGAGAGAGGTTGACAGATTGTGCTCCTTTTTTTATAGTAAGTGTTTATCTCACCCAGAGTTGGATTCACAGCTCCACTGTTCAGTATTGCTCTACAATATCCTCTATGCTGCTTCTTCTGAACAGGTCCTACAGTGAAAAGAGAGCAGGACTCCTCCATGTCTGTGTGTGCTTTAAATGGGAGAACTGCTAGCAGCTAGTTTCTACCCAGTAGCTCAGAGACAACTGAAATTTTGTGATTGCTACTGAAGAGGAGCTATTTTTGAATAAAAATAATATCAAGGCCAGAAATGGTGTTATTACTCAAATACACACACATAAAAGTTTAGTCTACAATGTTACTTGAAGTAAAAGTTATGTTCTAGTGGTAAAAAAGATCTTAAAAGTGTACGTACTGGGACATATAAATAATTTACCAGTGCACATCTCGCATCATATGCCACTCTATAATGAACTTGAGAAAAGACAGAAAACGAAGGAGCATTTAAAGGCTAATTATAAAAATATCAACTTCATTAAGTACAAAATTGTAAAAAAATCCAATTTTTTTCAAAATTACAATATGATGGTGCTAGATGTTATGATGGATGAAAACCCACATGTTACTGGGGGACCAAGGCAACCAACACAAGAATAATGGGAAGTCCAAAAAGGGGCTCTGTATATATATAATATAATATGGCTGACAAAAATGCCTCTAGCCGCTATGAAATCTAGAAGGATTTTAGCTTAATACATATATACCTTCCCTGAAGAAGCTAAAACATCTACTGTTCCGCGAAACGCGCGTTGGAGGGTCTTTCATGTTGGTGTGGGACTTTTGATTGACCACCGCTTGAGTTATGGGTAAGTCTTTGGGCGATTGATCCATCTTTGGCTGACTATTTATGCTGCCTCATAGATATATTTAGACTGACTTGGTCATCTGTACGGAATTGGATGTATTAAGCTAAAATCCTTCTGGATTTCATAGCGGCTAGAGGCTTTTTTGTCAGCCATATTATATTATATACAGTACAGACCAAAAGTTAGGACACACCTTCTCATCTCTAGAACAACTATTAAGAGCAGACTTTGTGCAGCAGGCCTTCATGGTAAAATAGCTGGTAGGAAACCACTGCTAAGGACAGACAACAAGCAGAAGAGACTTGTTTGGGCTAAAGAACACATGGACATTAGACCAGTGGAAATCTGTGCTTTGGTCTGATGAGTCCAAATTTGAGATCTTTGGATCCAACCACCGTGTCTTTATAGAAAAGGTGAACGGATGGACTCTACATGGCTGGTTCCCACCGTAAAGCATGGAGGAGGAGGTGTGATGGTGTGGGGGGGCTTTGCTGGTGACACTGTTGGGGATTTATTCAAAATTGAAGGCATGCTGAACCAGCATGGCTACCACAGCATCTTGCAGCGGCGTGCTATTCCATCCGGTTTGCGTTTAGTTGGACCATCATTTATTTTTCAACAGGACAATGACCCCAAACACACCTCCAGGCTGTGTAAGGGCTATTTTACTAAGAAGGAGAGTGATGGGGTGCTACGCCAGATGACCTGGCCTCCACAGTCACCAGACCTGAACCCAATCGAGATGGTTTGGGGTGAACTGGACCGCAGAGTGAAGGCAAAAGGGCCAACAAGTGCTAAGCATCTCTGGGAACTCCTTCAAGACTGTTGGAAAACCATTTCCGGTGACTACCTCTTGAAGCTCATCAAGAGAATGCCAAGAGTGTGCAAAGCAGTAATCAAAGCAAAAGTTGGCTACTTTGAAGAACCTAGAATATAAGACATATTTTCAATTGTTTTACACTTTAATTATTTCATTCCACATGTCTTAATTCATAGCTTTGATGCCTTCAATGTGAATCTACAATTTTTAGTCATGAAAATAAAGAAAACTCTTTGAATGAGAAGGTGTGTCCAAACTTTTGGTCTGTACTGTATATACAGAGCCCCTTTTTGGACTTCCCATTATTCTTGTGTTGGTTGCCTTGGTCCCCCAGTAACATGTGGGTTTTCATCCATCATAACATCTAGCACCATCATATTGTAATTTTGTACTTAATAAAGTTGATATTTTTATAATTAGCCTTTAAATGCTCCTTTGTTTTTTGTCTTTTCCAAAGTGTACGTACTGTAAGATTAATAAATGCACCAAAAAAATGCTGAAAAAAATAATAAAATATTATTGTGAAAATGCATAATTTTGGAGGGGGTTTGGGAATGCTGCCAAAAAAAGTCTAAATCAGAAGAGGATATGTGGTTTTGCCTGAGCTCTGGTGGTGCGCGCGTTCTCCAGACGTGGAGGTCATACAATGCCACTCCGAATCTCCTATAAATGACTTTTTGCCATAGTTTATTGGAAATTTAATGGTGCTCCACCCATTAGCAATAGGGTCAAGAGTATATAAGCCGCCCAGAATAATTGGGTTTGATAGCTTTGTAATATATCTTGGCAGCAGAGGTGTAACTTGAAGCCCCCCGGCCCATTTCTAATACTGGGGTCTTCTTATGTGGCAGAGGGCCTTTGGGCACCAGACAATAGGGCTTGGGTGTGACTGCAATATAGTGAATTGTTACGCCCCTGCTTGGCAATTGTAATACATGGATAATAAATATCACAGCATCAACCAACTGTTATAAAATATCTATTAGTGTTGGAGGCTATTTTAGTGTTTCTATTTGCAGAAAGCTGCTTTTGTCTTGGAAGAAGCTCGGACATAAATTCCTCCCGCTATCCTGGACTAGGAACCTTTTAGCAAAGGCTTTCTAAGTATAAAGTATAAGCAGAGAGTTTGCCTAAGGGCACGCACAGTGCTAAATAAGGTCCTGCACGTAGCCGAAATTACCGGAGAAGTTATTTCATAAAGATTGTGCACATAAGACTTCCTAAAAAGTCAAGGAAGACTTTTTTTCTTCTTCCCTGCAATGCCTAAAGGGGCAGAAGTACAGTATGATGCTCCTCATGCGATCATCTGACATGTCTGGTAGTATACTCTATACTTGCATTCCTTCAAATTTACAATTCTGGAACATTATTTCTTAGGCTACGTTCACACATCAGTTTCTTGGCATCAGGCACAATCCGGCGGCGTGTGCCTGATGTAACGGATCCGGCGCAGAATATGCAAAAACGGATGCGCCTGATCATTTTTTTGTATGGATCCGGTATACCGGATCTGTCAAAAAACTGATCCGGTGCATCCGGTTCGTCCGTTTTTTTGCTGGATCCATTTTTTCAATAAATTGGAGCATGCTGTCACGCTTCCCGGTCCCCTGGCCCCGCTCTCCGGTCCCCGTGGCCCGCTCCCCGCTCCCCGGCGGCGTCCCCTGCTCACCACTCTGGTCCCGGCCTCCTCTTCCCCGCCTGCGGCCTCCATGCGTCCAGCTCCCCGCTCCCGGCGCTCCTCTGCGACGTGGGACTTCTAGCCGGGCACCCCTGCTTCCTCCGCACCGCTCCCTGTACTGGCTTCTGGTACTCGGGCCTCGCGCATGCGCATTAGGGCGCACGCGCGGTCATTGACCCTTTCTTAAAGGGCCAGCACCTAGAAATAGGAAATTGCATAGACAGGTACAGGGTATTTTAAGATGCACTTTCCTGGTGGGCGGGGCCTGTTCTACGTGTTTAGCAAGCTAGTGTTCAGGTCCCCGTATTGCTTTGCCCTGTGCTTTGCCTTGTATTAACCCTGTCTGTCTCGCAGAGCCTGCCCTGCCACGCCAGCCGCTCCGAACCAAGTCCATCCCTGGACCTTGACGGTGACTTCGGCGGATGTTCCACCACCTCTGCAGCTCCGCCAGTCTCCAGTCCCTGGCTCCGTTCGGTGACCCGTTCCATCGCTCAGCAGGTTCCGGATCCCGCCTGACCCTACAACCCGGCCTCGGACCCTGAGCTTCGTCACCCGGGCTACCGTCCAGAACTTTGTGTGCTCTGCGCCATCCACCTTTCCTGCTCCTCTACGGACTGTCCAGCTACCAATTGTGCTTCGGCTGCCGTGCATCAGGACCCTCTGGAGGGGTGACCGGCCTGGCTGCCTCCTCAGGGGAAATCGGTGTACGGTCCAGTGTTTCCACCACCCGGTCGTAACACATGCTCAGTTTAAAAAAACGGATCCATAGGCTTCCATTGTAAATCATGCCGGATCCGGCGAGATACGTTTTTTTTTCAGAGACCAAAAACGTTCAATGAGACGTTCCATCCGGCCGCCGCATTGAGTAATTACGCCGGATCCGTCAAAAGCCGGATGCAACGCAAGGCCATCAGACAATCCGGCGCTAATACAAATCAATGGGGATAAAACGGATCCAGCGCTGGATCCGTTTTATCCGTTTTTTTCCGGATTGTGCCTGATGGAAAAAAACTGATGTGTGAACGTAGCCTGAGGACT
Organism: Anomaloglossus baeobatrachus; assembly: GCF_048569485.1. Classification (NCBI taxonomy): domain Eukaryota; kingdom Metazoa; phylum Chordata; class Amphibia; order Anura; family Aromobatidae; genus Anomaloglossus; species Anomaloglossus baeobatrachus. The sequence goes on from NC_134361.1 coordinate 43,053,728, forward strand.
TATGGTATTCCTTCTGAAAATGTATGAAAAAGATGAATGCTGGGTGATAGTCTTCCCCTTATAAATGGGACATATACCCACCTACACAAGGGGCAATTGACAAGGGAAATAGTGTTCCCCAGTTATCAGGGGCATTCATACATTTCCAAGAGCCATAATGGAGGAACTTCATAATTCAGGTTTTCTAAGAAAAGATCTTCCAAAATTCCTTTTCATTTTTTTTAAGGAATTGTCACTCACGTGCCTGGAAACCCCCCAGAAGATGTTACAACACACAGGGAACACATGGGTTTCGATACAACGGAGGTCCCTGCCGCTTGAGAGAGGGGTGAGGGGACACCTCCTGAACTCACCTCAAGCTGATTCGTGAGCTCCCTAGTGTCTCTATACAGGTTCTTGCAACCTGTGTGTTACGTCACCGCCGGAGTCTGCTCCAGCGACTTCTGCTCCGATCGCCAGGCGACGCCGTGTTCCTGCCGTGGATGGTGCTGGTGATGGGAGAGGAGTCGATGCCAGCGGCACTGGTGGGCGCAGGCTCCGATCATCCACTGGGCTGGGTTATCTTGGGATCTGCAGTACCACTGGCTGACTGTGGGTGGCGTGTGTCTTCCAGCTGAAGTTGCCAGCGTTCAGCTACAGCCAATGGGAAGACACCACACCCTTCTTATTCCCCCTCCTGTCACATGACCACTGCCAGAGATAGTTCTGATTTCCTGGCTCCTGGTCCGCCCTATTCTGTTTTGGGATTCCTGTGTGCTGACTTCTGCGTGTTTTCTGACTACCCTTCTGCCTGCTGTTTTTGTACCTCGCTGCCCGATCCGGATTTGACCTCTGCTCCGTTTTCTGATTACATCCTTGCCTGCCGATTCTGTCCCTGTTCTGCTATTCCTGGTTTGATCCTGCCTGACGACTACTCTCATCGGACTGCAGCCTTCCACAGGTAGTGATCTCCAGGGCCCTGTGTAATTCCAAATCCCTGTATAGGGGTTAAAGAGTTTCAGGGTTCTGGGGGTCCTGCTTGGTGAGTGGCTTCACTCTAGTCTGTCCATTACATCCCCCTGAGTCTGTTGATCCAGGCAGGCGTTACACTGTGCCAAGACAGATACCTTAGGCCCTTAGCTAGCCCTCTACTCACCCTGGCTAGTGAGCAGGCTGACGAGATCACTAGACTCGCCACTACAATACAGAAACACAAGGGAAGGAATACAAACAGGTGAAATAGACATGCAAGGAAAAGACACTCCAGGCGGCTTCAATGCAGCAAACACCATGACAAACTTGTTCCAGAGCAGTCTCCTTCCAAAGGGGACCACATAGAAATGAGGATTCAGTTTCTATCACAGGCATCATGTGATCAGATTATATGACTTAAATAGTGAAAGAGAGTGATCCCAAAGAGCTGCACCTAACATTGGAAGCTACAGCCTGCAGCCAGGCAGGAAAGGATGCTTATGCTTAACCCTTTTATAGCACTATAAGCAAGGAAATTATTATTATTTTATTATTATTATTTATTTATAGAGCACCATTAATTCCATGGTGCTGTACATGAGAAGGGGGTTACATACAAAATACGTATACAAGTTACAGTAGACAGACTAGTACAGAGGGAAGAGGGCCCTACCCTTGCGGGCTTACATTCTATAGGATTATGGGGAGGAGACAATAGGTGGGGTGTAGGTCAGGCGGCGGCTCCGCACGGTGGTCGGGCGGCAGCTCCGCACGGTGGTCGGGCGGCAGCTCCGCACGGTGGTCGGGAAATGTTATCAAATAACAGTCGTGAACCTGCCAACGGTAAAGCGCTGTGACCTTCCGACACCAGATTCACCCGGGGTCTCAACCAAGCGACATACACTCATGACAGGAATACAATTATTTGCAAAAATAGGCATGTAACAAGAGGTGATTAGAGGGTTATTCTAAAAACAATATCAAATAATCCCCTAACCATGGTGCAAGGGAAAACCTGCTGATCACTTGATGACCAACCACTGGGACCCCCAGTGATCTCCAAAATGGTTTCTAGAAACCGAGAACAGATCTTTGGTGCAGTCGGCAGTCCCATGAACTATGAATGGACATGCGCATCTCCTCTTCAATCAAGATGGGGCATCCGAGCCATTAACAAATTAAGGTAGCCTCTATCTTATAGATAGGGGATAACTTGCTACCTACTTGGGGTCCGAACACTGGGACCCCCAGCGAGCTCCAAAATGGTTTCTGGAAACCAGGAACAGGTCTTTGCTACAGTTGGCAGTCCTGTAGACTATGAATGGACATGCGCGTCTCTGCTGTAATCAGGATGGGGCGTATCAGCCATTTTCTCCCACCGATCAACAAATTAAGGTAGCCTCTATCTTATGTATAGGGGATAACTTGATATTTTGGAAATAAACCTTTAAGTGATATGACTGCCGGGACCTGTATTGACGATGTATTTGGCATTTTCTGGCAGCCCCTTCATGAATGAATTGAGCGGTGATTGTGGATCTGACTTAACGCTTCATTCTAAGGAGGATATTAATGCCGATAAAAGTTTCTTGCTGAGCCGATCTGGGTCCCACCGGTCGGACCCCCACCAATCGATGGTGAAAATTAGTTTTCATTGGACAGCGCCTATAATCTTAAGATATACAGTTTTAGATTTTATTTGCTGATAATGGTGGAAGGTCTCACGGAGCCCTGAAAATTTGATTTTATGGGGTTCTGAGTCATTATGCTCCAATTTATTCTTCAAAGTCTGAGAAACAAGGAAGGGATGTGTAAGAGAAGGGAAGTGTTTTCGGTGTATTTTTTCCACCACGTCCTAGAATACAAATAGCACAAAATAGTTGTCATGGACAAACTGACTTTATGAGGTGGCTCTGAAGACTCCGGAGAGATTGTGTTTGGTTTATTGGCTCAGCTGAAACGCGTGAATAGAAAAATAATACTTTGCTTGACAGTATTATAAATATAAGAATATGGCAGAATCCTTCATCAGTCCAGCAGATATTAGGTAGTGCTCTGTATACAGACATGGAATCCGCCTGTGAAGCTTATGAGCCCAAGTGGGCTATGAATGGCACAAGGATTCTCCCTTTATAGCCTGCGTCATGTATCGCCCCCTAAGGCAAAGTCAGATGTTTGTGTATCGTGACCCGAGTCCGGACTGGCCGTGAATCTCCGGACCCTAGCGTAATGCCAAATACATCCACTCCAAATTGGATTTGGGGATGTTGGCAGGTTGTAGGTGGATCACAGGGATCCCATCCAGCGAGCACAGGATCTGATGTAGCTGCTGGACCAGGGTCTTGGGGATCAATTTGCTCATTAGGGAAGTTAAAACACTCGCTGCCAGGTTCCTCTACCCATTACAAGTAATTGAAATCCCAGTGAGAGCCCTCAAAGTGTGAGGAGCTGAAGTAGTAGCTCCCGGGGAGCTAGAGAGGCGACAGGTTGGGTCGCAGACAGTGGTCCGGGACCAGAGGAGTCGGGGATCGGTTGCAGGGACGTTAAAGAGGGGTGTGACGGACGTAGTCTTGGAGGGACTGTCGGCACCAAGAAGGCACAACAGAACAGACCGTTACCGAGCATGATGGGGTACAAGACCGTAGGTCAGGAGCCGATTCAAGGTCCTGGCAATTAACCTGCAGAGGGAGAGGATCTTCAGGACCTTCCCTGAGAGCTCAGAGGTTGAGGGCATCAGCACACCGCGGGGGACAGGGTTTTCCAAACAAAGCAACCCACTGAAATCCCAAGTGCCAGCTCTCAACAGCACAGCTCCACTACACATAGTGAGCGAGGCCCCCCAACACCTTCAAGCCACAGGGACCACCAACAGTTAACAAGCTGTACACGGAGGCAGGCTCCGGATCACTAAGTGACACTGGTGGGACTGGGTACTTGGACGGGTTCCCCGCAGCGGCACTCAGAGACTTTGGTTTACCTACAGTGTGTGTGACTACTTTATAAACCTCATCCAACACCACGACTATCCGCAGTGAGTACCCTGTTCTCCCAAAGCTGTCCTCCCAAACCTACCAAACCCCAGAGTCCGGGGCGTTCCTTACCTGCGGAGGGACTGACACCTTGCTGCTTCACACCATCTTCCCTGGTACTCCTACCAGCAGCGGCGGTACTCCCATTACCGCAACCCGCAGGTGGCGTCACGAACTTCTCCCTTGTAAATAACCCCTTCTCAAGTTTTGAGTGCTCGCCGAACCCGGCTCCGGACCCCTCGAGCCACGAGCACCCCGGATCCGAGCACCCCGGTCATCACCAGGGCGGCACATTCATATGCCATTAAACTTTGTGGAAAGGCTGCAGTGCAGCCAAACAACAAACTCTTCAGCATTTGGAAGATGCCTGTATGCTGCTGTGAGCAAAATAAATGGAAAAAAAAAAATGACTTGGGGACCCCCTTTTTTGATAACAGCCAATGTAAAGCAGACAAGGGGCTGGTATTATCAGGCTGGGAAGGCCCATGGTGAGTTTGCCTTTCACATCCTAAAAATAGCAGCTGCCCCAGAAGTGGTGCATCAATTAGATCCGCCCATTTTGGCACTTTGCCCAGCTCTTCCCGATTGCCCTCGTGGTGCGGTGGCAATCGGGGTAATACCTTTGGGGTTGATTTCAGCTGTGAATTTACAGCTGGCATCAAGCCCAAGGGTTAGTAACGGAGAGGTATCTATCAGACACCCCCATTACTAACCCGGAAAGTGAAGAGTTAATAAAACACAGACATACACAAATAGTTTATTTGAATAAAGACTCCTCCACACTACCTAGTTCACTAGTTTATTAATTAAACAGAAATCCTCAAAGTCCTGTCATAATCCAATAGTGTAATGTCCTAGAATGAGCATCGAATCCTATGGAGCTTTGTTCTAAGAACGAAGCTCCATAGGATTCAGTGAGCATTGTGGTACATTTTATTGCAATTTTGGCACTGTGGATTGCATGTCTCCAAAATTTTCTGCTGATCCATGGGTAATCTGCATCACTACAATATAATTGTGAATTTTTATTTTCCGTTTGAAGTCAATGAGTACAATCTACCTCCAAAGGGGTTGTCCAGGGCATAACTTTAGCACACCGGGGCACAGAAGAAAACCTCTTTCATAATCAGTTGGAGAGTGGCAAATGGAGGAGGTACTCAGTAGTGATGGGCAGTCTGGCTCTTTTTGGAGATCCAGCTCAGATGGCCAGCTCATTCGGATCCTAAATTGATCCCTAGTAAATAAGTGTTCACCCCAGGGAAACACATATTTAAGATATTAACGCTGCCAAATCCCATGCCCACCCGCTGATAACCCCGCCCACTCACATTGGGCCAATTAAATTGTTGAGTGGGTGGGGTTTAGTTCAGGTGGGCAGGTTTTGTTAAGTGAACGCTTGACTTTTAAGGCGAGAGCCATTTAGAGAATTTAGTGGCTCTCACTGGGATGCCGGCTCCTGTCAATCACAGCAGAGAGTCAGATCTTTGTGTCAGATTCTTCGCGACCGACACATCACTAGTATTCAGTTTAAATTTAGAAAATCCATGGAAAGATCCCCTTTAAGTGGCTTTCATTAGAAAACAGATCCAGCACCTCGATTATGTACTCCTTTAAAAATTGGTGAATTAAGCCTTATATTGGCTCGACATAAATGCCAGAAATACGCCATCATGGCCAGGGGCACCTCCGGTTATGCATGCAGAGGTAACAATTTCCCGAGGTCCCTGGTACATGAGAAGGTAAAATCTGAAGATGTTGATATTATCTGCGTCTTAAAATCCGAATATAGCTTAACAGGAGGTGGAGAATTGGAGAGGGTGGGCTGGCGGCCTGTTGGCTGCCACTCTGTGTTGGCGGGCGGTCGGGTGGCTGTGCGGACTGCGGTGGCTGTGCGGCAGGTGTCCCAGTCTGTCCGCGATCCCGGCTTCAAATGATGGCGCTGGGAGTCAGCACATGTGCATCTGGAGCTCTTGGATGAGAGGTCCATCTGTGCATGCGTCGCTTCGGGCGCCAATTCTTTTAAGCCCGGACCGCGGACAGACTGGGACACTGGTTGTACCACCACACAACCATCGCGGCTTCCGCTGCCACCACTGACCCGCCGCTGCCACCACTGACCTGCCGCCGCTACCACCACTGACCCGTCACCGCTGCCACTACTGAACCACTGCCACCACTGACCCCGCTCCACCACTGCTGTCACACCCCTCGGGTAAGACAACACCGGAGTATAAGACGGACCCCATATTTTTTTTTTATCTCTAAATTTGGGGTGCGTCTTATAATCCGGAGCGCCTTATAAAACGAAAAATACGGTATGCTAAATAAAGGCTGTTGTGGCCATTTCATCCAACTTTGTTGTCTGTGGTTATATTGCGGCGTTGGGTTAAGGGGTTAGATGGAAAAGGTATGTTTAGGGGGTTCACCGGAACTCGACTATACCAAAGTCATGGAGCTGAATCTTGGCCATAATATTACTAAGTGAAGTGTCAGCTTAGAATATTACGTTGATGGGTGACCCTTGTGGCTGATATTGGTTGGAATGAGCACCAGTGTGGGGAATATTGGAGAGGAGTGATCCTTCCGTGCATGGGAAGGAAACATGTTGCTATCTATATTGCCCCTGCTGTTATCTGCACTGAGAGTGTAAAATAAATGTTTAGAAGCAGGGAGTGAATGGGGTTAACGTGAGCCCAACTAATGGCTGACGGGATACCCTTGTAAACATTGTTGTTGGATGGGTGCCCAGTGACTGTTTTTAATTAGTTGATCCACATTTCATATTGTAGCCAGCATGCTGTGTAACTGTTCTCGCTTTCTGTCACTCCCTCATCCGTCCTCTCGCACTCTCCCTCTTTTTTTTTTTTTTTCCTTCCTTTGCTCTAATAAAGTCAGAGTGTCATTCAGTCCCAGTCTCTATTCTCCCGTATTAGGGACCCCAAAAGGAGCCCGTACCCAGATCCCCACATCTCTCTCTCCCCCCCCCCACCACCACCATCATCATCCTCTCTCCCTCCTTTCCCCTTCTACGTGAGAGGCAGGAGGAGTTCAGGAAGAACATAATCTCTGCAAAAAACCCAACACAGCCCCCAAGAAGAAAACTTAACCCCACTCCCTGAGGCCCCCATCCCCCCAAGAGCTAGCAATCTACCGGGGCCTCTGGGAGTAAGAGATCGCAATGGAGGGGAAACTAATTCTTCTTTCTGTGTCTCTTTGCTGCTTGGGGTGGATGCCAGCCTCCGGACAGGTGGAGAAGGTCCGAGTGATGTTCACACCTATGATATGTCGTGTGCACTGCGTGAGCAACCGGTGCACCAACGTGTGCGAGAAAGGGAACATGACCACCGTCTACAGCGACGAAGCCGCCAGGAACAATGGAGAACATGGATTTCGAGCCTGTGAGTATCCATTTATTATGTCACTGACCTGTGGCTTTGTCCAATCTGTTACTACTTATATTCAATGTCTATATTTTCCAATAATTTTTATTGAATTTTCAGTTATTGCTAAGCCTAAAATGTGTTCGCGCTCTGATATAATGTCCTAGCAGCCGCAATATTCAATCACATTAAGGACCATCAGCATTTCACATTTTTTGCCAAATCATTCATCAACGTTAACATTAGAGGAGGCTTATTAATGATTCCAAAGCACGAATGCAAAAAGGGAGCAAATAAACTGCATTAATCCAAATGGTGCAAGCATTATATTTTTGGACCAACTCAACGGACATGTTGGGGTTCATGGAGACGTCCGGGAAACTGGGTCCGAGTGTGGACTGCAGTGCATGGACCATCCATGGGTATACTGATACAAACATGATAGCCTTGTGCTTGGGCTGAGTTTTATGGGCGTCTGCATGGGACCTTTAACACTTCTCTTCTTTTTGGCATAAGTCACAAAAAATGTTTTAAAATGCATGATCAATAGAGTAGAGCAAATGGATTCATAGGACCCTAGTCCAGTGGCCACGTTCTGGACCAGAGCATTGTGACTCTCTTAGTACCTGTGGCATCTCCGCTGCTCCTCTGGTTAAGAGGCCTCCACAACGTCATATGGTGCATTATATCGGGGATGCTGTAGGTAGTAGGGGTTCGCCATGCTCTGGTCCAATGGCCACAGAACCCCAACGTGGCAACTGGACCAGGGTCTTGGGAATCTTTTTGCTCAACTCTAATAACTAACTATCACAAATCCTCTGTGCAGAGCCTTGTGCACACAGGTGATGCTCTGCTGCACCTTCCTGAATTACGGAGCCAGCAGTGACAGTATTTCTTTGTGCAGAGCATCTTGCACACACGTGATGCTCTGCTGCATCTTCCTGAATTACGGAGCCAGCAGTGACAGTATTTCTTTGTGCAGAGCATCTTGCACACACGTGATGCTCTGCTGCATCTTCCTGAATTACGGAGCCAGCAGTGACAGTATTTCTTTGTGCAGAGCATCTTGCACACAGGTGATGCTCTGCTGCGTCTTCCTGAATTACAGAGCCGACAGTGACATTATTCCTTTGTGCAGAGCATCTTGCACACTGTGATGCTCTGCCGCGCCTTCCTGAATTACAGTGCAGGCAGTGACATGTTTCCTTTGTGCAGAGCATTTTGCATTTGGAGATACTCTGCTTTGTTTCTTTAAGCACTAGCTGACAGGTTGTTGACAGCACAGGATTCAAGCATGTTCTAGTAAGTGCTTTTACTCAGGTGTTCCATCTTCCTGGTATTTGCTCTGTTTCATTACTCGTCATGACCTCCCAGAACCTCGCCAGTCATACATTCTGGTTCTGCAGTTGTGCTCTTGGCTCGTGTTTGTGCTTATGTTCTGATCTCAGTTTCTTGACCCCGGACCGTTGTTTCACTCCTCCATGTTCTTGTTGTTTCCCCCTGGCTTTTGACCTTGCACCTTTACCTGACCACGTCTCTGCTCCCTGACTCTAATACGTACTCTCCTTGAATTCTCACTCTCGGTTGTGACTTGACTGCGTTTCTGCTTACTCCCTGTGTCCTGTCGTGTCCTCCTGTTTCCTGACCCTGGCTTTTCTGACTACCCTTCAGTCTATACTATCCGTAAGTAGTGACTAGCATTACTCCAACTTAGCACTTGGCACAAGCTCAATTAATCTGATGCCGTTTACTAGTATTTTCTCTTCCACTGTTTCTGATTGGGATGACTAGTAAAAAGATGAAGTGAAACATTAACGTTCCTTGGTAGGTTTCCTAATATAAATTAATAAAGCTATATAATATAGTTTAGTTATGAAAGCTGCATCGGTTCAGCGTTGATTGCTCCATTCCTTGCTGAGCTTCCTCCTCTTCCCTATGTTGGGAACTTGCAAGAATTGAGGTTGGCTGTCCGTCACAGTTTAGTGGCTAAACCATCCATTTTTTCTGCATCAACCAAAATGAAGCTAATGAACTGAGCCTGACCCGGACCAGCCCAAGGCTGGAACTGCTCAGAGTTGCTGAGCTCAGTGATTGGCTGCAGCGCTGTTAACGAGATGTCAGCGCTGCAAAAAATAACAGATACTGGGAGTAGTGGTGGAGAATTCGTGCGGGACCTGGGGAGGGTGAATAAAGCACAAACTTCAGCCAGAGTATAGGGATTTTTTTTTTTTAAAAAAAAAAAAAACTGGAAAACTGCTTTAAATTACCACTCCAGTGTGTTGGTTTTTTTTTCTAATTTCAGCACTAGTGTGGTGCTTGAAATGTAAGACCCATGTCCCTGGTCTTATACTCGCCTGCCACCATCTTCATCTTTTTCAAACGTCTCTCCGTCAGTCTCCAGCGATTTGTGACCTATCGGCAGCTCCATTGTTTCATGGAGCACGCTGGACGTCACAACTCAATACAAGTCTATGAGAGCCTCATTCTTGCTCTTATAGACTTGCATTAAGTGCTTGTGATGTAACTTTTAACTTCCGGCCAGTCAAAAGTTACGGGTACAGGATTGCACCGTGGGATAGAACCAGCGCCCAAAAAAAGGTGAAAATGCCGGAGGGTGAGTATAAGACAGGTGGCTTAGATTTAAAGCACCACTCCAACTCTGAACAAAAAGGAAACGCTGGAATGGTGCTATTAGACATTTTTCGGGTGGTGAGAAGTGCCTTAGAGCTAAGACACTTCTCTCCACCCCAAAAATGTCTGATAGCACCACTCCAGAGCTTGTTTTTTGTTCAGTGCTGGAGTGGCGCTTTAAATCTAACCCCCTGTCTAGGCTATGTTAACACAGGGCAACTTTTACTGCGTTTTTGGTGCATTTTTGAGGTCACAAATGAGGGGTTACTGTGGCTCGAGGGTCTCCGGACCCGGGGGTTTGCGGCCACTTCGAAGTGTAAAAGGGGGTATTTACAAGGGAGAGTTCATGATGCCACCCATGGTTCGCGGTAAGGGGAGTACCGCCGCTGCCGGTGGGAGTACCCGAGGGAGATGGAGCGGGGCAGCCAGATGATGTCACCTCCACGGGTAGGGTGGACCCCGGGAGTCTTGAGGATAGATGGAGGATGGCATGGTACGGGCTGTGGGGCAGGCAGGACGCAGGGTGGGCAGTGTACTCATTCAGGCCGTGTGGATGTTGGTGCAACCATGAAGCAGACTCTGACACAGAAGTAAACCAAGTCTCTGGGTGCCGCTGCCACTCTGGGGAGCCCATCCGGGAATCCGTCCCCGCTAGTATTGTCTGGTGGACTGGAGCCTGCCTCCATGCACTTGTAGATAGAGGTTTCTGAGTGACCCCTCGGCCTGAAGCTTTCGGGGTCCCGCTCCCTATAGTTAAATAGGGGAGCTGTGCTCTCGATGGCTGACACTTGGGATTTCAGTGGGCCGCATAAGCTGGAAAGCCCTATCCACCTCGTTGTGTGTTGGTGCCTTCGATCTCTGAGCTCTTGGGGAAAGTTCATAAAGAGACTATCCTCCACAGGTGAATAACTAGGTTGCGTGAAGCTACTCCCTGATCTAGGGTCCTGTACCCCGCCGTGCTCGGTACCGGTCTGGTTCCTGGACTTTCCTGTGCCGACCGTTTTCCAGAACTAAGTCTGGGCACCCTTCTCCAATACCCTGCGACCGGGTCTCCGACTCCTCTGGTCCCAGACCACCGTCTGCAACCTAACCAAAGTCTCCCAGGGAGCTACAACTCCCTCAGCTCCTCACTCTCTGAGGGCTACTCTAAGACTGACTATGTCCCTCCCACCAGTCTGCCTGACCCCTAGGCGGGTAGCCCTTTTCCAGCTAGACCAGCCACTGGTGTGCCTGGCAGGGTGTGGTGCGAGGTGTGGTGCTAGGTGTGGTTAGGATTTGAGTGCTGATGGAAACAATACCAGAGTTAGGATCCCAGAACTATGGAGGGCAAGTTCTGCACCATAAGAGAAAGGAGTGCAGTTCCCTGTGACACCCTGATGAGGTCAGGGGTGTCACAGAAAGATGCACCCAAATGCATGCATTTCCTTCCCTCAGCAAAGTCTATGAGATTTCTATTTTGCTGTCCACACTGGGCATCTTTTTTTGGCTGCATCTTGGCTGTGTTTTTGAAGATGCAGCGTGTCAGTTCTTCTTGCATTCTGCGAGTATTTTTGAGCTCCTTCAGTCAATAGACTTGACTTAAAAAAAACGTATTGGGCAAAATGCGGTTAAAACGCGTCAAAAACACATTGTGTTTTTGGATGCGCTTTTGCCGCGGGTGTGTTTTTTGGGACCAAAAATGCTCCATCTTTGTGGTCAAGAAAAGATGAACATAGCCTTATACGTAACCTCCGGCATTTTCACCTTTTTTCGGCGCCACTTCTAGCCCACGGTGCCATCCTGTGCCCGTAACTTTTGACTGACCGGAAGTGTCTGCCTACGTGATCTCCACCTTATCTTCCATATCTCTGTTGCTAAAACCCTACGGAGACGTTTCCATTGATCCGTGTGAATAACATTAGCAGCTCTCTTTAGCATTTAGTATTTGTGCCTCTTTAAATTTCTGCCTTAAAGGATATCCCTTGTCCTTGCTCCACATCCTTACAGGAATTCAGGCTAGGGATACATGCCGCAGAGCGGCGGGCAGACGTACATGTGTGAGGATTCGTGAAGCGCAGCGATATGATGTCATACAGGATGTTTCAGGAAAGGTTGTATGGGATAATGGATGTGAAATAAACAAGTCGCTGGGAGAATAAAAGGCCTCATTACGGACTGACAATCTCACAATAAACAGCGTTCATATAACTGCGTATGAGCATGTCGAAACCAGTCTTCTTTTGGAAGGCATTTGGAAAAAGTATGGGACTACTTATCTAAGGAGGTCAACCTCAGTTCATAAGTGATGAGATACAAAATCTTCCAGTGTCAAGGTAGTCATCTAGTGGATCCTGCAAAACAATATATACTGCATGTATACCGACTTTACTGTGGGAGTCCACGGAGGGGTTACGCACCTGTGTAGGGACAGTAGCACTTTTGAGACATATGTTCAGCAGTGAATGTGCACGGCAAACGGTTCCCCGAGGGGACTTTATGTTTTGTCATTGTATCCCACTGTAGAAGAAAGAACAGCAGGACAGGGGTTAAATACTCGTCACCGGGCCGGTGATGTCTGGTCTGGGATGTCACGGGTGGCCCTGCCCGGCTTCGTGGCTCAGAGGCGTACAATAAAGGGGGTTGAATGGAGGATGGGATGGAAAGGATGAGGGTAGTAGTGGATGAGGGTGAGGAGGATTGTCTCATGATGCCACCAGGGAATTAGCCGCCGCTGCGGTCACTGTCCTCCGGGGTGGATGGTTGTAGCAGCCAAGATGGTTCTGCTCCCCACAGGTGGAGCGGGCCCCGGGTAGGATGATGAAGGTGGTAGTCTATGGTGTTGTGCACTGGGGAGCGGGGCTAAGGACGCCAACAGTAACTGGATGACACAGGCTGGTAGTTTCCTTTACCTTTTACTGGTCAGTTGTTATGATCCCAGGTTACAGTGGTCCGGTCAGCTGGGAAGCCCTGAGGAACCCCTTCTCTGCCAGGTACGTTGGAGGCCTTCCTTAGTGCGCTCTCACTGTAGGTCGCTGTGGCCTGGAGCAGCACAGCGTCCCTCTTCCTAGATGTGATTTTCCTTGTCCCTTGTGGTGGGCAGCGTGAGTCAGATATAAGGCCCGCCTGTATTTCTGTGGCCCCTAGCTCTATTATGCTACTGCACCTTTGGAGTCTCTGTTGGGCCAGGCGGTGTGGAACCTCCTGCCCTCTGGGTTTACTGCTGGGCCTTTAGTACCCAACAGTCGAGGACCCCGGTGTTTTGATTCAACGCTCGGTCCTGGAAAGCTTGAGACAGCTTTCTAACAGCGACCATTCTCTTTCACTGCTACTAGAGTTCGGAGTTTTCTCTTCCTGTTCCTCTCTCTAACCCCTACCCAGCCCAGAATGCACAGGGAAGCTTGCCCCAAACAGGACTTGGGCTCCCCCTTCTGGCCTGGATTAGGAAGTGTTGTGTGTGTGATTGTACCTGGCATATAGGTCTCCCCGCTGCTTCCAGGCATCGCATTGCCCTCCGGTGAGGAGAACGATGCCACTGTGGCTCCCATGACCACTGGGGTGCCACATTTGTATAGGTGATAAATATTTACTCTGGTGCCCTATGATTATTGTGTATGCTCTGCTTTTATATCATTACTATTGGAGCAAGTGTAATTGGTTAATTCTTGTTCCATGGATCATAATTGAATGTTGCATTGTTGCACTCTATCATTGAGCGGCCAGATGTTTCATATTTGGCTGGTGCACAAATGTCTTCCAGGGGGGTTGTACAACATTTGTCTTTAATGTAAGTACCATTCCTCCGTTGTATGAAAATTGACATCTGGTATCCTGCATTACTGATATCTCACCATCCTCTGCGATGTCTGATCTAATTACATACTTCACTATGATACAAAACAGAGCGAAAATCAGCAGAGCAATTGTAAAACGTCCCATTGGAAGACAGGAAATTATAGGTATCGAAATGTAATAAAAATGCATAAAATTACATTTTTATTTATATGATGGTTTACATTTAGATAAGGCTAAGACGATAGCATACCATTACAATTAGTATAAGAAAACTGGAAAAGTCAATGGAGGCACTGAACTGTAAATCCCTGTGTCTGAGCCAAAGCAGACATCCATCTGGTGGGCAATGTAGGAATATCCCACCAGCCGGACAGTCCTAGATAAACTGTGGCCCTTGGCAAAAAATTAAAAGTGGGGCCCCAAATGCTAACAAATTGCATTGTCACACAAACATTTACATAAACCGTTTTCAGACCATTAAACCTGTGCCGATCGATTATATTCAAGTTCTTCTTGTCACTCTCTACAAGGAGAGAAGTTACACCTTTGATCCCAGTCAGTCGCCTCTCACCCAGCCAAATCAGATCTCTAGCATTGCACTGAGGAGGGACAATACCCCGAAACATGTCTGCAAATGAAATATCTGGTTTGGCTTTTATCCTGAGTCAAGGCAAGGCTCATTGAAGGATTGATATTGACTTTTTCCGACGCTATTTTCAGTAGGTGGCACTTGAGATCTAGTCCTCTTCTGAAGGTGGCACTAAAGATCTAGTCTTCATCCTTTCTGAAGAGGCAATCTGTGTACATTGACACGGATATGCACAAGAGCAGTTTTCAAACTGTTAAATGTATGCCAATCGATTATGTTCATGTTATTATGGTTACGCTCTTCATAAGGAGAGAATTTATACCTTTGACCCCAGTCAGAGGCCTCTCATCTAGTCAAATCAGAGCTCTGGCATTGCACTGAGGAGGGACAATACCCCAAAACATGTCTGCAAATAGGATAAAAGCCAAACCAAATATTCTAAGTCAAGGCAAGGCTTGTTGAAGGATTGATATTGACTTTTACAGTTGCTATTTCCAGTAGGTGGCACTAGAGATCTAGCCCTCTTCTGATGGTGGTACTAGAGATCTAGCCCTCTTCTGTAGGTGGCACTAGAGATCTAGCCCTCTTCTGATGGTGGTACTAGAGATCTAGCCCTCTTCTGTAGGTGGCACTAGAGATCTAGTCCTCTTCCGATGGTGGCACTAGAGATCTAGTCCTTTTACAAAGGTGGCATTAGAGATTTAGCCCTCTTCTGAAGGTGGCAGTAGAGATCTAGACCTCTTCCGATGGTGGCACTAGAGATCTAGCCCTCTTCTGAAGGTTGCACTAGAGATCTAGTCCTTTTCCGAAGGTGGCACTAGAGATCTAGTAATTTTTCGAAGGTGATCTAGCCCTCTTCCGAAGGTGCCAGTAGAGATCTAGTCCTCTTCCAATGGTGGCACTAGAGATCTAGTCCTTTTACGAAGGTGGCACTAGAGATCTAACCCTCTTCTGAATGTGGCAGTAGAGATCTAGTCCTCTTCCAATGGTGGCACTAGAGATCTAGCCCTCTTCTGATGGTGGCACTACAAATCTAGTCTTCCTTCCTTTTTGAAGAGGCATTTTGTGTACATATACACAAAAATGCATAAGAGTAGTTTTTAGACCCTTAAACGTATGTCAATCGATTATATACAAGTTATTCTGGTCACTCTCCACAAAGAGAAAAGTTACACCTTTGACCCCAGTCAGAGGCCTGTCACACAGCCAAATCAGAACTCTAGCATTGCACTGAGGAGGGGCAATACCCCAAAACATGTGTCTGCAAATAGAGTATCTGATTTGGCTTTTATCCTAAGTCATGTGGCATAGCTCGTTGAAGGGTTGATCTTGACTTTTACAGTTGCTATTTCCAGTAGATTGCATTAGAGATCTAGTCCTCTTCCGAAGGTGACATTAGAGATCTAGTCCTCTTCCAAAGGTGGCACTTGAGATCTAGTCCTCGTCCGAATGTGGCACTAGAGATCTAGTGCTCTTCCCAAGGTGGCACTAATCTAGTCCTCTTCCGAAGTTGGCACTAGAAATCTAGTCCTCTTTTGAAGGTGGCACTAAAGATCTAGTCCTCCTCTTTTCTGAAGAGGCAATTTGTGTACATATACAAGAACATGCACAAGAGCAGTTTTCAAACTGTTAAATGTATGCCAATCGATTATATTCATGTTATTCTGGTTACTCTGTTCATAAGGAGAGAAGTTACACCTTTGACCCCAGTCAAAAGCATCTCACACAGCCAAATCATATCTCTAGCATTGCACTGAGGAGGGGCAATACCCCAAAACATGTGTCTGCCAATAGAATAAATAACAAACGAAATATTCTAAGCCATGTAGCAAGGCTCGTTGAAGGGTCATTATTGACTTTTATGATTGCTATTTCCAGTAGGTGGCACAAGAGATCTAGTCGTCTTCCGTCCTGAAGAGGCAATTTGTGTAGTACAGACAAACATGCACACAGTAGGTGCTCTCCTCTTCAGTTCCTCCAGATTCTTGCAGTGTGAAAGACAATAGGTTTCGTGACCTAAGGTCCTTCTATACTGCTAACCTCTGAAACTGCACTGTCAATGCAGAACAGGTATTATCAGTGCAGTTTCTAGCTGGGGGCCTTTTTGGGGATGTGGGTCTTGGGTAATTGCACCATCCCACCCACCCCTCACCTCCACCCATACAAGTAAAATAACTTTTTTTTACAATATTGTAAATCCCAACTGTTTGGTGTTCTGAAGGTGGAACTAGAGATCTGGTCCTCTTCCGAAGGTGGCACTAGAGATCTAGTCTTCTTCCAAAGCTGGCACTAGAGATCTAATCCTCTTCTGAAGGTGGCACTAGAGATCTAGTCCTCTTCTAAAGGTGGCACTAGAAATCTAATCCTCTTCTAAAGGTGGCACTGGAGATCTAGTCTTCTTCTGATGGTGGCACTAGAGATCTAGTCCTCTTCTAAAGGTGGCATTCATCATAATGCTGGAGGATTCATCATAATGCTGATAGAATTATGAAGATGGATTGCAGAGGAATCAATTGTCAAGGCACAAATAAGTGCAGATCACTAATAAAGAAATTACATGAGATGGAAGGTATTTCAAAATAGATTTAATGTCCCACTGTCACAGTCTCTCTTTCGGATTGGACCACACAATTGCATTAAACAGGCCCCCCAATGAGGAGCTAATTGAGGGTCATCAGATTTTTAAGGCCTTTCCTGCTAAATCATCTTTTATTGCTGGGGAGGTAGGCGATTCATTTTCATGGAGCAATATATGAGCAAGCTGGGACCCCCAAATGGAGAAAGGCTCTTTGTAGCAGCTCTGGCTATTAAAGGGTGTCCCACGTAGGGTTGTAGTCTAGTCTTTATTACATCCATATGCCATAATAAGGCATATGTGAACCAGACAAACATCCTTTTTTTTTCCAAAGATGTAAGGTGTATGAAGTTCTTTCAGAACTAATCTTTTTTTTTTTGGTTGCAGAATTTTCATTAAAGATTACCTGACTCCAAAATTAGAAAAGTTTAGTGGACTTACGGAAGAAGGATGTCTAAAGGAGGCATATAATGAAGGGGCAGGAACGTTACCATTCAGGGTGGAGGGGTAGTTGTACTTGAGCCTAGGGGTATCCCAACGATCTCCCTCCAAGAAGACACCAAGTTTTATAAATTACTTTTTATCGATACCCAAGAACATTCGGGACATACAGTAATTAAGCTCAAGAGCAGTGTGAGGTGTTTCCTTCTCCTTGAGGTACTCACAAAGCCAGGAAAAAGGGAGTGAAGTATCACAACTCCTTAAAAAAATGTTCTATTCTCCAGTTATTCTATTTCTTGAAGAAAGATTTGATTAAAACGCACACGAAGGTCGAGCCCTCGTGTCTTTCTGTCTGCCAAGTTTCGGTCAATTGTTGGAAATCTCTGCCAACACAACCTACAAGACTCCACTGTAAAAAAAGTAATACAATTCCTGTGTGAGGCCTTATTGTTTTCTTCTTTGACCTGAAATGGCATCCGGGGTCGATCATTAATGAAAATTGGCATTCTCCGGAGATTGAGATATTTATTTATTTATTTATTTTATTTTCTTGAGGAGATGATCCTTACTTATGTTTCTTCTGATCCTCTGAATGTCTCGAGAAGAAGGTTTCACAATGTCAATGCCTGGAGAGGTGGACTGATATATTTATAGAGGTTACGTAGGCTTAAAGTGAGAGGTCATGGAAGTATGTCTCTGGTCAGACAATAATGAAGGTAATTAAGACAGGAGAGAGTCTAGTTGGCGTGAAAAGTCTGACTTCAGCTGTACTGGATTCCAGGTGTGAGCACGATCTCCAGGTTTCAAAGGAAATTCCATTGGAGTGAAGTTCACATCATGACAATAGGAATTAATACTTGGACTGGATTACATGCCGTCTTCGGACACATTGGACACATTTTATATTCATAGATGGATAGATAATTGGCTTGCTATGAAGCTGCAGGTGTTCTTCAAGCTGTTTGCAAGGAAATACAGTATTCATTTGCCAGATTACAAGACTACAAGTCACTTCTGCCTTTGTGTAGTGTGAGTGGCATACACATCATACTAAGTGAGCAGTCATTGGAGAAAGACATTATTATGGTTGGAAGAATAGAAGGAAAAAGGCAAAGAGGAAGACTAGCAACCTGATGGCTTGATACTATCAACATAACGACGGAGAAGACCCTGGTGGACCTATCAAGGTGGAGAAGATCCTGATGGACCTATCTAGGTGGAGAAGATCCTCATGGACCTATGTAGGAGAAGATCCTTGTGACTTATCTAGGTGGAGAAAACCCTGATGGATCTATGTAGGAGGAGAAGACCCTGGTCAACCTATCTAGGCGGAGAAGACCCTGGTTGACCTATCTAGGTGGAGAAGACCCTGGTCGACTTATCTAGGCTGCACATGAGAGAGTTCATCCATCAAGTCGCCATGGCTTGAGATCGAGCTGAAGGCCATTAATAAGAAAAAAAGACCTGGCATACAGTCAGTATACACCACTCTAAGGGAATGTTTACACAGATTTTTTTTTTACTGACAAAAATTATGAGTTTTCTAGTGGAAACTATGTCAGGAAACGCTCCTATTTTGGGGTATGGTCTTTGTCAGTTGGATTCCGCCTAGAATCCGCCTGAAAAAAACATTACAAAAAGGCAATAAATATGAACATAATTGTCAGGCTAGGAACAGGGAGGTACCAAGCAAGTGGCAAAAGGTAAGGGAAGAGGACCCCTGCGTCTAGGGAACGGGGAGATAGTGACCCCTGACAAAGCCTACTGCTGGTCCCTGGGGTCCCTCACCCAACTAGATAGGTTCCGCACCTATGCGCCAAGCTGGATACCTGACTCTAGGTATCCCTAGTACTGGACCCTAAATAGGGAACGGGTGGGATGAGTTGTTCGTCAACCCCACTAAGACAACAGATGACACACAGGGGAAAATGCATGAACTATTTATCTACAGATGACTTAGGCAGGAATTCAGCAACGGTACTACTGATGAGAACAAGCCAACTGCTTGCAACCAGAACTTGAATAAACTGAATAATATCACCAGCATCAGTCCAAAGAAGGAAGGAGTATTTAAACACCAAGAGAATTCTTATGATAAGCAGTTGGGTGGAAGTCGAGCTCCTGCTGGGTCCAAAAGGGAGAGAGATGAAAATCCAGCAGGAGAGCTGCCTAATACAATGAATAACTGACAGCAGGAACAATGGAAAGTCAGGGAGAATTTTGCCCAGCCAACCACTGTGACCTTCTATTGCCAGAAACCACATGACTGTCTGTCACCCGTGACAATAATGCACTGCAATGTCAAAACGGCATGGTGTGCACATGTTCCGTTTCACAAGACATCTTTTTAATGCTTCAGAGTTCAGAAAAGTGGTTAAAAGAAGTGGTGCGTTCATTCTGCGGGCGGCTTTCGCCAAGAAGCCATCTGCTCTCTATACTTAATAATATAGAGTAAGAAACGCTTCCACGAGCATGACAGTGAAGCTGCCTCAGGCAAATGATCACCAGTGTTTTCCTGGAGCAGCTATGACTGGGAAAACTTGATAACTGTGCCTAAAAGACACCGTGTGTGCATAGGTTTGGAGGGGTTTTGCATCTCCTGAAAATTAACTAAAAAAATGCATTGTGTGAGCATACCTCAACACCACTTCATACACATGGACCCTGGAGCGGATTTACAGTTACAGCCATAGGAGGTAAAGGGATTGTCCCATAACCAGACCAGACCGCAGCTAAGGGGTTGCTCGGGGATGCTCGGATCCGGGGCTTTACTGTGGCTCGAGTGGGAACCGGACCCGGGCTCGAGCAGCGGTCCGCCACCCACAAGTGAAAAAGGGGATATTGACAAGGGAGATTTTCTGTGACACCACCCGTGAGTTGCGGTGATGGATGGTGACACCACCGCTGCCTAGATATGGGGGTGCCCGAGGCTGATGAAGCGGGGCAGCAAGGTGGGATCCCCTCCACGGGTAGGGGAGTTGAAGTCCCGGGGCCCAGTTGGGAGTTGTGGTGATGGCAGGGATTACAGGGAATAGTACACACACAGCTCGGTTGTCCTGGTGCTGGATGAGGTTGTATTGATGTGGACGGTCAGTAAACACAGAGTCTTTTGTAAACCAAATTGCTGGTAACTGGTGCCCTCGGCTGCTGTGAGGACGGGCCCCTCACCCAGGGGTGTACTACAGGTGCTCTTCTCCTGCCTGAGGTCTGTGTCTGCTCCGTGCACAGGTTCGGACCGGGTCCCGACAGTCGGCACCGGGGGGCCACTACCCTGTCCCGGTCCACTTCGGGTCCCACAAGCAGCTGGCCTATTCCTGAGGCCCTTACTGCCCCTCTTGCAAAGCTCCACACAGGAGCTCCTTCCAGACTCTACGCTTCCTGCAGACTGACTGCTCACTGCAAACTGGAAACTCCCTATATAGTTCCCTCCCAGACACTTCAGACCTCTAAGCTCCGCCCACTGGTGTTGTGTGTCACTGTGTTAGAAACTCCCCAAGGGAGAGTGAGATCTGCACCAGAAGATGGATGCAAACCTCTGTGACACCCTGGTTTTGCCAGGGCGGCACAAATGCATGACAGCTGGAGGCTTAGCTGTAATACCAGACACAGCCCACGGCCAAGAGTGGCTGAAAAGGTGTAAAAACAGGTTAGGAAACCTGAAAGCAAAGGGTGGCATGCAGTTCCCCTAAATTGCTGTATAACTCAGCCACTTGCCCTCATCTCCTTACCTTGATTCTCTTTTGGGAATCCATTTGCAGGTTCTCACCACCTCTTAAAAAGGATGCTGTGAACTTGATCCAAGTTCCCCATACAGATGACATGGTGACCACTCTTGGTATTATGCTTTTACCACCTAAGACAACATTTTTAAGTTCCTGGCTCAATGTGAAATCTGTTTCTGAGCCCTCAAAACTCACATACTGCCACGCCAGGTACAGGAAAGTACCAAGCGAACGGCGAAAGGGAAGGGAAAATCTGCGTGTAGGGAAGGGGGTGACCCCTGACCAAACCTACTGCTGGTCCCTGGGTTCCTTCAGCACCCAAGATGGGTTCTGCACCAAAGCGCCGAGCCGGATACCTGACCCTAGGGATCCCTAGGACTGGACCCTAAATCAGGAACAGGTGGGATGAGGTCTTCGTCAACCCCATTAAACACTAAAGAAAACATTGAGGTTACACAGGGAGAAAATGCACAAACTACTTATCCACGGATGACACAGATAAAAGTTCAGTAATGTTTCAGCAACGATACCACAGAGGAGTACAAGCCATCTGCTTGCAACCAGAGCTTGAATGAACTGAATACTATCACCAGCTCAGTCCAGGGAAGATGGGAGTATTTAAGCATAAGGGGAATACTGATAATCAACAGTTGGATGAAGGAGAGCTCCACTGAGTCTTAAAGGGGAAGAGATAAGAACCCAGCAGGAAAGCTACCTAATACAATGTATACTAACAGTAGGAACAATGGAAAGTCAGGGAGCATTTTGTGCAGCCAAACGCTGTGACCTTCTATTGCCAGAAACCACAGGACTGTCTATCACCCGTAACACACCTGTGAAACATACATTTTATAGCATTTTGCATAATGTAGAGAAGTCTTTGGGGCTCCACATGCAACAGGACCAGACTACGGCAATATTCTGTGTAATAGCCACAGCTTGGCCACGAGACGTTTCTTACGTATATGTCTGCAGACATCTGTTTTAGATTGTTCATACGGTAATTGGTGTAGTTGTCGCGGGCGGAGGAGGGGACGCTGCGTTCTCCCACTGCTCGGGTCTGGCCGCTGCTGCTGCTGCTCGGTGGTGGCTCGAGCGGTAGGCCGGATCCCGGGGACTCGAGCGGCGCTCCTCGTCCGTGAGTGAAAAGGGGAATGATGGTGGGGATTTATTGTTATTGTCCGTGACGCCACCCATGGTTGTGGTGATTTTGGTGATACCACCGCTGCTCTGGACGGGGATCCCGGGAGCGGTGACAGGGAGCAGCTTGGTTGTTAGTTCTCCCCTCCGTGGGTAGGGGGTTGGTTGTCCCGGGGCCCGGTGATGGGGTAGGGATGGATGGCAGGCGGGTTACGGGGCCTGGTGAGGTGCAGGGTCGCAGGGGCAGCGCTGTGCCGCACGGCACGGTGGTACTCACTCAGCCCAATGATGAAGACACAGTTCTCGGTAAAACACTCGGCTGGATGGACGGGTCCCACAGACGGCTGCGGTGTTGTTTCTCCCGGCAGGTTGATGGTGACTGCCTTTCCCTGCACCTGTGTACGGTTGTTGGTTCCGATGGGTTCCCACCGGTAACCCAACCCGCTCCCCAGCTTGGATGTGGGCTGGAGGAGCCCCTTTTTGCCCGCAGGCTCTGGCCCTGAGAAACGGTTGCCTTGGCGGTGGCGGTGTCTCCCTCTGTTGGTTGGACTGTTGCCTGCTGTCGGGACTTAGCTGTTTGGAAACCCAGGAGGTCCCCTTCACTAACGGATTCGGCAAATTCACGGCGACTCCTAGCCTTGCCGGGGTCCAAAAGCCCCTGCCAGATGGTGCTGGCTTCTCTTTGTGTACCGGTCCGATACCGCCAGGCCACCGCCCGTCCACGGTCCTTACGGTAACTCTGATAGGCCACTCCAGCAGACGGTCACCACCGTCTGCCAACCTTGCTGTCTCGCCCGGGCCACACACCCGGACGCTGTCAGTCAGTTGCTCCTCTACTACACTTTCCTCCTTCCACTTTCACTGTCAAAACTAATCTGAGTTCTTTTCCCGCCTCCAGGACTGTGAACTCCTCGGTGGGCGGGACCAACCGCCTGGCCCTCCCCCTGGTGTGATCATCAGCCCCTGGAGGAAGGCAACAAGGGTTTTGTGTCTGACTTCGGTGTGCCTGACCGGGAGTGTGGGGTGTGTGGGTGTTGTGCTCTGTGGCCCCTGGCTTGTCCAGGGCGCCACATTATTTCATGTTTTGGGTGGGATACAGTGGAGAGAGAGGGTTAAAATCTGGTCTCCAAATTCCATAAATTTACAGCATTTAGTGTGAAGAATGAAATTTCTAATATCTGCTTAAACATCATTTTTTTTTAACATATTTTATTTGATGTCAGCAAGCACATATCATCATTTTTACATTACTATACTTTGATATATCCCACCGCCTGCACCCACCATATTCTATTTTCCAGCTTCATCCATAATCGGGGTCTCGAGTTTATTTTTGATGTTCGTGTGAAGATTATTAACTGCAGAGCTCACATTCTCCGAACATGTAGGAAAGGACTTTCATGTTCCCCACTTGTTAGCTGGATATAACACACGCCGTGTCCCTGTGGAGTATCAGCGGTGTGAGCTCATAGCTGGAGACGTAGCACTTAGCCGCTCTGACACTATGATGGGCTGCCTGCCAGCTATGTCGCCCCTCTGCCCTACACCATACACGACATGGGTTACTCCCTTTAAGCCAATCAGATACATAACATAATATATAGGGAGGGTGCCGGCACATGGAAACCACACGTTGGGCGTCTCTGAGTTTCCATGTGCTCACTTGCTCGCCCAGTGGGCATTAATTTGGTGGAATGGGTGGAATGTCACAGTTGTAATGAGGTACAGGACCTCCTGGAGCATGTGTCTCTCTGCAGGAGGGAAACCTTCACTAAAGCTCAAGTGTACCCTAATCATAAGCAGATCTACAGACTGTAACATGGCTCTTGTTTACCAAAGGCAAAGATTTAGTTTGCGGTCATAAAGAAACTGGGTTAAGACAGAATGAGTTGTTGGTGATGCCGGCACGTGGTTCACATGTCCAGCAGACCCTTTCACTCATTGCTATGCCTCTGCCACAAACCCTAGCTTAAAGGGGTTGGCCACTACTATCCTTGGGATAGGTCATCAATGTCTGGTCGGCCAGGGTCCGACACCTACCACTCCCGACGATCAGTTGTTCTTGCTGCCTGCGGCGGTAGCAGGAAGCTGGAAATAGTTGTGGAGCTGCCCTGTTAATTGTTAGTGGCCGCGGCCGGGTACAGGAGGTGGATGTACAGTACCCAGTCTCGGCTGCTATCAGAGGATGGGGCCGCTCCGGAACTGTGCGCTTCCGGCCACAGATTGCCACCGATGATGGAACGATACAGGTTGGACCATTATACCTTGGACAACATTTCAAGTCTCTAACAACAAATAAATATTAGCAGAAATACAATATTGAAGCAGTGCTTTTTACAGGTCCTCCTGAAACTGGGCAGATGGTAAGAGAGTAGATTTTTGGCCAGAATACGGAAGGATGTACCATTATTGCATTATATCTGAATATGCTCTTTCTGGATTGCCATGAACAAGGGTCATGCTGCTTGCCAAATATCTGCCATTGTCTCATAATGTAGAGTCACATAGGACCCGAGGATCGTTAGATCTAGTCCTGTTTACACAAAACGTCAATATGACTAAAGAGGAACAATGATTAAAGGGGTTGTCCACTACTTTTATATTGATGGCCTATACTTAGGATAGTTCATCAATGTTTGATTGGCCAGGGTCCGACACCTTGCACCCCCACCAATCAGCTCTCTTCAGTCTTCTGATAGCAGCTGTGGCCGGATACTACACATCCGCCTACCATTCTAATCAATAGGAGGATGTGCAGTACCTGGCCTTAACCCTTATCAGAAGACGGAGCAGCTCCGGAACTGAGCATTTCCAGCTGTCAGCGCCGGAACCGAGAACAGCTGATCGGCGGGGGTGCGGGATGTCGTACTGTGACCGATCAAGCATTGATGACCTACCCTAAGGATAGGTCATCGATGTAAAAGTAGTGGACAACCTCTTTAATGAAATTTCTTTTTGCTCTTTGGATGTCTTCATGTAGACCTCTGTTCATTTAGAGTGCCACCTTCTCTCCTGGGAGGGCAGTGTTTCTGTAGGAAGAGCAAAGCAAGTCATCAAGTCTATAATAGAAGTGAACATAGGACTTAAGGGGTCCTGTAAAGACTACTTTTGAATAACAAAGGGTACTGTCATTCCACAGAGTACTTTACTGTTTGTGTGGATGGGAGTGAAGGGAAAACAGTAAGTGAGAGCAAACCTCCCACTTCGCTGTTCACATTGACTTCTTTATTTTAGGGGTCACCACTTTTATATACCAAACGCACTAGTTGTCAGGACTTGTACCCAGAGACACCAGGCAGAACCTCGTGATTTCCTAGTTGACTCCAGCCTCTGATCTCATGATTGAACACCATATTTAAACCTGGTTTTCCCTTCCTTCCTTGCGTGATAATTGAGCTCCCGACCTTTAGTCAAGCTCTCCGTCTACCTGCTGGTTCTCCATGCAATACTGCTCCTCCTGTGTACCTACCGGTGACTTCCCTGACTACGCCACCTTCCTGTGGTTGCAGTACAAATTCTCCAATCAAGGCCCAGACCATAACAGAATAATCTAGCTCAAAATGATGTCCATTGTAACCACCTTGAGGCAACAAGTTGCTGAACTTCAGTATCTGGTTTTGTCCCTCCTGATACTGACCCAGCTTTGTTTGACCATCCATGCTTGCTTGCTTTTGCGGCCATCAGCTACTCTGTGAATGCAACCAAGAGGACCCTTTTGATAGTCCAGATCCTTGTATATGGATTTCCTGTGGCATCTACTAGATGGAATGGCATGAGCCAAGTATGTCCAAAGTAGGACTGACAGCTTTTGACAGACATCATATTTTAGCCAATTTGCTTTGGGAGTGTGCAAAATGTAGCAAAAATATACAAACTCCTACTGGCCATTTCTTGGAGTTGTCCAGTAGTTTACTGTTAAATGGACCTCTAATTAGAGATGGGCGACCCGCAGATGTTCAGCGGGTCCGTCCGGCCTTTAAAAAATAACAAAAAGTCCAGTTCGGGACCGGACTTGAACTCGAACTTGAGCCCAAACCCCATATCAGTCTATGGGAACCCGAACTTATGTGCTGTAAGATGGTAGTAGTAAGGGCTATGGGGCTACAAAAGGAAGCAGAACAAGGAATAAAGCAGGACAGTTAAATGTTCCAAGTCTCCGCACAGCTTCCGGGTCCACTCATTAAAGCTTATGAATATTCACTGCTTCCCCGCCCACTCTCTGTGACAACGTCTTTTGATTGGTTGCAGTCAGACTGCCGGAGTATGTGATTGGTTGCCCTCACACTAGCTGGCTGGGTCCACAGAGTGGAGAGTAAAAAATAAATAAATAATTGGGAAAAATGGCATAGGTTCCTCCATATTTTGATACCCAATGCAAATGGACCATTACCCACTACCAAACTCGGGCTTGATGACAGCTGTGATTTTTTTTTTTTATAAATCACAGCTGTCATTAACCCTTATTACCTCGATTGCCATAATATGGTGGCAATCGGGAAGAGTTGGGTAAAGCACCGAGATTGGCACATCAAATGGATGCGCCAATTTTGGGGCAGCAGCAGGCTGCTGTTTTTAGGCAAAGAAGGGCCCAATAACCATGGACGTCTCCAGCCTGAGAATATCAGCCTGTCTGCTTTATCTTGGCTGGGTATCAAAATTAGGAGGGACTGCACTCTTTTTTTTTTATTTATTTAAATAATTTAAAAAAAAAAAAGCCACATGGAGTCAATTGTATTTTGATGCACAGCCAAGATAACGCACACAGCGTTTTTACACTCCACTCTGGGGAACGAGACAACTAGTGTGAGGGCAACCAATCACAGATGCTGGCAGTCTGACTGCAACCAGTCATAGACGCTGTCACAAAAGATGGGTGGGGGAAGCAGTGAATATTCATGAGATTTAATGAGCACATCCGTATGCAGTGTGACAGCTGTGCAGAGACTGTCCTGCTTTAATAAAATTTTTGCTTCAGTTTTCTTTTTTCTTGTTTTTCTTCTTTTTTTTTCCAGGTGGCCGAATCCGAGCAGTAACACAGACTACCCTGAGTAGTCCATTTTCAGGGTTCTGTGCAGACACTAGGTGTCCGATATGAACCCTGAACTTTACAGTTAGGGTTCATACATCACTACCTGTAATATATCCCTCATTGTTACCCTTAAAGCATAAAATTAATTACAATACACTAATGTGACGTGGCTGATTCCTTTCCAAAATATGGCTTCAAATACAACCATTTAGAGCTTGGCACATGGGTACTATTATATCACTGCATATTTCTGAGTTATTTACATATACGGAACATTTTATATATATAATCACTTGCATATCCAATTGCTTACATATTCAGAACTGTTAGCAATTATGTGCATATATTAAATTATACGTATTTACTAACGACCTGAATATGTAATTGTATATATACAGAAAATATTTATACTGTGCATATCTGTTTAGCAGTCTCTAGGGCTTTAGAAGGAGTCAGGCCCTTGTACTTGTCCATCTTGGACCTAACCTTGAACTTTAAACCCTTCTACATCAGATGGAGTCAGACCCTTGTACTTGTCCATTTTGGACCTTTGCTTGATCTTTACACCTTTCTACATCAGATGGAGTCAGGCCTTTGTAATTGTCCATCTTGGACCTATCCTTGATCTTTACACCTTTCTACATCAGATGGAGTCAGGCCTTTGTACTTGTCCATCTTGGACCTATGCTTGCTCTTTACACCTTTCTACATCAGATGGAGTCAGGCCTTTGTACTTGTCCATCTTGGACCTATACTTGCTCTTTACACCTTTCTACATCAGATGGAGTCAGGCCTTTGTACTTGTCCGTCTTGGACCTATGCTTGCTCTTTACACCTTTCTACATCAGATGGAGTCAGGCCTTTGTAATTGTCCATCTTGGACCTATCCTTGCTCTTTACACCTTTCTACATCAGATGGAGTCAGGCCTTTGTACTTGTCCGTCTTGGACCTATGCTTGCTCTTTACACCTTTCTACATCAGATGGAGTCAGGCCTTTGTACTTGTCCGTCTTGGACCTATGCTTGCTCTTTACACCTTTCTACTTCAGAAGGAGTCAGGCCTTTGTAATTGTCCATCTTGGACCTATGCTTGATCTTTACACCCTTTTACAGTAGATGGAGTCAGGCCTTTGTACTTGTCCATCTTGGACCTTTGCTTGCTCTTTACACCTTTCTACATCAGATGGAGTCAGGCCTTTGTACTTGTCCATCTTGGACCTATACTTGCTCTTTACACCTTTCTACATCAGAAGGAGTCAGGCCTTTGTACTTGTCCGTCTTGGACCTATCCTTGATCTTTACACCCTTTTACAGCAGATGGAGTCAGGCCTTTGTACTTGTCCATCTTGGACCTATGCTTGATCTTTACACCCTGTAGAAGGGTGTAAAGATCAAGGATAAGTCCAAGCAGGGCATATAGCAGACGTACAGACCTGCTACAAGTACCTCAGCATCCCACCGGAGTATGATAATCATGATGAAGAGGCAAGAAAAGCAGCAACATCCAAATACCATCAGGGTAAAACAGATCCTGAAGAGCCAGCTCAATGGGTAGTATAAGATACACGCTATTACTACATGCGCTCTGCCTGCTATTAGATACCCTTAAGCCATTGTGTGCAGGCCAAAAGTAGAGATGGAAGCTGCAGATGTGAATACCCGGAAGCTCCTTACAATGTATGGAGGTTTCCACTCTAAATCGAACACCCAATGATTGTATACCAACAGATAGGAGGGTAGTTGGGGTTTGAATGATGTCCAAGCCAGCATCACAGGCGAAACAAGGAGCATCCAAAAATACATCAGAAAAATGGCATCAAATGATGAGATGCTAAGTGACAGCCTAAGGCCCCCTTCACACGTCCGTGAAAAACCATGAACGTTTTTCACGGACGTGTCAGAAGTGCGTGTTGCTCTCCGTGACCCGTGTTTATTGCCTACGTGTGTTCTCCGTGTGTTATCTGTGATAACACACGGAGAGCGAGTACTTTCTACTCACCTGTCCCTGGTGTCGCTGTCCGTGGTTCTGATCGTCGGTCTCCGGTCCTGCCGACTCCCCGCAGCTGCTGCTTCCGGCAGTGAAGTGAATATTCAATAAGCATAATGAGCGTCGGTAGGCAGCAAGTGACAGCAGCGGCAGAGACAGGAGGGCTGGAGAAGGTGAGTAAAGTTTTGTTTTTTTTATCTCAGACACATGTGTTTTCTCCGGCGCGGGTCACACGGAACACCTCCATGTGGTCCGTTTGCGTTCCGTGTGACACCCATGATGCGGACATGCTCCCGTGCTTCACGCACCAACAAGCGTATCACGCACACGGACACACGGACCATATGGAAAAATGCACGTGTAACTCCATACATTGATTAACATTGGAGTACGTGTGCCCGTGTCTCCGGTACGTGCAGGAACGGACCTAACACGTACCGGAGGCACGTGCGTGTGAAGGGGGCCTAAGGCAGCGATAACAGCAGTCCTAGAAAGAAAGAACAGGAACATGGAGTCCCATGGCAAGATAAGCCGCTGCATGGGATGTACCATCGACAGATAATGAAGGTGGCTGACATGGAGAAATCCTACCAATGGCTGGAAAAAGCTGGACTTGAAGACAGCACAGAGGCACTAATCAGCGGCACAAAAGCAGATGCTAAGTACCATATCCGCAGGGATCTACCACACAAGAAAAGACACAAGCTGCAGACTATGGAAAGACACCTTGGAATCAGTACAACACATAGTGGCAGGATGCAAAAGCATGAACACCGTATACCGAACGCCACAACCAAGTAGCGGGAATTGTATACAGGAACATCTGTACAGTGTATGGGCTAAGTCCAGGTGGTAGACCCTAGAAAAGGTTGCAGAAAATGAAAGGGCTAAAATCCTGTGAGACTTCAAGATCCAGACTGATAAGCAGGTGGTGGATAACCAACTAGATATAATGATAGTAGACAAGGATCAGAAGATGTGGCAATGCCAAATGATGGTAACATCAGAAAGAAGGAATATGAGAAGCTGGAGAAATCGAAGGGTCTCAAAGAAGAACTGGAGAAGATGTGGAAAGTGAAGGCAACTGTGATTCCAATAGTGATAGGAGCACTTGTAGCTTACTGGGGCGTTCTGGAGCAGGGTCAGAGGAGGCAAAAGCAATGCTGGGGCTGCGGTGGCTGTGCTGCTGGAGGTGCGGACGGTGAGGGCTTCAAATAATGGCGCCTGGAGTCGGTATGTGTGTACCGCGCCAGCAGCCAAGCCGCCGCTCGGATCCGGATTCGCGGTGGCTCGAGGGGTCTCCGGACCCGAGTGGGGTCGCGCGGACACTCGAACTAAAAGGGGGGTATTTACAGGCGATTTTGTGGTTAGAGTTCGTGACGCCACCCACACTGTGTGGTAAGATGGGATACCACCGCTGCTGTTGGGAGCGCCCAGTGGCGGTGGAATGGCAGCCAGATGTTTAACCCCTCCGTGGGTAGGGGGGAGATGCCCCAGGACTTGGTGATGGTGAGAGGGGGGCACTGTTGGAGAGGAAAGGGGCACTGCGTACTCACTCAGTCCAATAACGCTGACACCGACAACTTGTAAACCAGAATTCTTAGCACCGCTGCAGCAAGGAGGGAGCACGCTGGGATCCCGTGACCTATGGTGTTGCCTGTTAGCCTGTGACCTTGACCTTGGCACCTCTGTCTGTAGTTGCTCCCTCTCAGCTTGAAACTGAACGGGTCCCGCTCACCCGTATGGCTAACGGAGTGAGTTCGCTCTCAGGGTTCACGCTTTGGATTTTCTGGACTGTATATTGGGAAAGTCCTATCCCCCTCGTTGCGCTAGTACCCCGATTTTGGAACGGGTGGAGGACGAATCGTGAAGTCTTCGCCCTCATCGGGTAAATTACCAGGATGCGTGAAGCTACTTCCCGGCCTAGCGTCCACGTACCCAGTCGTGCCCTGGCCCCTGCCCGGAGGTGGCTCAAGGCAGCCGGCTGCCCTGCTCGGCAGTTCCGTGCCCCTTGACACGATCCCCTGCGACCAGGGTTCCAGCTCCTACCAGGCCCAGACCAACGTCTGCCACCTAGTAACTGAGGAGCCCAGCTCCTAACCTCCTCCAATGGCTTGTGACCTCTCCTCTCGAGAGTCACCACTTGACTGACTACTCCTGACACTCCTGACCTCCCCTTACCAACCCCCCAAGTGTCCAACCCTATTCCCTTCAGGCTGTCCACTGGTGTGTCTGGTGGGTCTGGTGCAGAGTGTTTCTAGGATTTTGATTAGCTTGTTCTTAGCAACACCATAGGTTAGGGATCCATAACCAAGGAGGAGATTGACCCCATGCAGAAGGGCAGATTGCACAATGTCCTGTGACGACCTGATAGGCCAGGGCGTCACATTTGCGCAGATGGAGCTCTCGGCTCAAGATCTCATCTGCTCACGTGACGCCTTTGGTCCATTGATCTCTCAGCAGCGGACTTAAGGAAAATGGCACCCAGAGGTGGCGCGTGCGCAGATGAGATCCCGGCATGTCATTGAGCCGATTGCTCATTCTGCGCACACGCCGACCAACATCATCTGGGACACCTGCCGCATCGGAACACTGGGACAGCATCTGGGACACCCACCGCAACCCGACGCACCACCCTCAGCATCACCCTGCTCTACCACCGCCTCTGCCTTCTGTGACCCCACTCCACCACCGCTACCGCCCCCACCCGGTAAGAGACCACTGGATTATAAGACAGACCTCATTTATTTTTCACCTTTTTTTCTCTAAATTTGGGGTGTGTCTTATAATTCGGTGTGTCTTATAAACCGAAAAATAGGGTATACTCATATATTTTAAACTCTAAGAAGTGGTATGATACCCACATCCCCAGCTCTTTCTTTACCTCTGTAGCAGTATACATAGATTTTATTTTTTTTCTCACAGGCGACCTTTAAGTGATCGCAACTAAATACTACTTGCCATTAGACATGCATTTTTATATCTGGCGCCATTAGCATTATTGTACTTGGCATCGGGCATGACATTATTATATCTGGCAATGATTAGTGTTATACTTGGCAGTAGTTACAGCATTTTTTTACATGGCAACGGCACTGAACATGAGACTTAGCACTTTTATTTAGGGTGCCTCTATTATAGGTGATAATAGGCACGGCAGTATTTTTCTAGGTGGCAGTGTTATACTTGGCAGTGATGAGAGTAGTACGACTAGATCGACATACATCAGGGTTGTGACTGAATTGCTAACGGCAATGCAAAAATGTGATTGGAATAGTGCAATGACCCAATATACTGCATGTCATACATGTCGGTGCGCGCTAGATATATACTAGTACCATATATTTAGCATCACATCTAGTTCAAAATTTGACTGCATAAAAATTTTGAAGTTCCCCGCAAAAGGATGCTTATATCTGATAACTCCTGTGTCTTAAAAAAAATGGGGGAATGTTTGTCCCGGAGAGCGCCAAGTTGGCATGGGGAGACTTATAAGCCAGACAGTGCTCCCTGAGAAACAGAAATTGCAAGTTAGCACTCTTCCAAAAGGAAAAAAGCAAGTTTTTATTACCAACGATGTAAAGTAGCCGGCCTGTCCATTAAAGGAGTCTCCTTGAGCAACCAGCATCCTACCCTGCCTCCGATTCTCTGGTGGCTCGTCTGTGCGTTCTCTCCTTCCAGGGCAGGGGGGGGACTTCTCCTTAATCAACCCGGGGTGCTTGTCTCCTCTGGATGGCGTCTCTTCTCATTTTTGGAATCAGGATCTTCCCAAACCGGTACTGGTTCGGCGGACATCAGGGCTCTGTCATGGTCCGGCTTGCAATGTCTCTCGCAGCCCGGGACTGTAGCTGTCTCCTAACCGCCATTCTCGGAACGTCTCTCTGGTAATCTCTTCAATCAGGTGACCCAACGTTTCCTGTTCCCACCCCAAACTCCTCTCCCACTTTTTCTCTCCTTCCCACACTTTTAGGGAAGGGTTCGTCCAACTGCACAGTTCAGAGGGGAGCGCCGACTCTGCCGGCTAGTCTACAGGTAACCACTGTCTCTTAAAGGTGTAGCATGCTTAACCGTTCATAGGGGTAACACCCCTACATTGTGGTGAACATAAGAGGAACAATCCTAAAGGCGAATATGGGGCCTGAACTTGAAAAATTGAAAACACAACGATGCACCATCAAGTTAGTATATAAACAATAACTTGTAGTAGGTGGAGGGGGGTAGAGTTGGATACACAACTCTATCCAATGGTTTGGGTTGAGTAGTAGACAGATGCTGTCAGTGATGGATTG
Organism: Anomaloglossus baeobatrachus; assembly: GCF_048569485.1. Classification (NCBI taxonomy): domain Eukaryota; kingdom Metazoa; phylum Chordata; class Amphibia; order Anura; family Aromobatidae; genus Anomaloglossus; species Anomaloglossus baeobatrachus. The sequence continues at coordinate 43,087,262 of NC_134361.1, forward strand.
ATGCCACTGATGCTTCAATCCCTTAGAAGCCAGGGTCCACCAACCTTGCCGGGAAATACAATGGACTTGATTGTTGGGTCCAACTGAGGTGATGCCAGTGAAAAGATGAGTACATGAAGACACAAAGTTGGAAGTTTTAATAAACTCTATTGCGTATTACCATCACGGTGGACATTCTTAGCTCCTTCACATACTCATCTATTTACTGGTATCAAATCACTTGGATACAATAATCTAGTTCTAGATCTCCTGACTGGCTTTTCCACCAAAGACCCTCTTCACGTTGTTTCCAGGTCCTGTTAATTAATTCCCAATCAAATATGTTTCTAATTCTTAAGCAGAGACGGAATCTTTGACTTACGGACTTTTGTGAAGGAAAGACTATATCCAACTTTCCGGATAGGGTTTATTATCTGCTGCGTCTACGGTATCTACGTTCTTGCCTAGTTGGTACCCAACAGGCCTCCTTGGCCTAGTAAATTGCTCAGATGCCAAGCATCTACAAACTCACAACACTGTTTTCCATGGTTGGCATTTATAACATTGGTTAGAGCCGGTCGGTTCCAGGCACTTCATTTTACCAGTCCAGATCATCTTCGTGTCTGATTAAACCTGTCGGGATTGTTACACTAAGCAGGTGTCTGTCTTCTGGAGCCAATATTTTAGTGGTAGGAGTTTATCAGAATACATGTAGGCAGCCATTACTCACGTAGATTAAACTTGTCAAACCACTCAGACATTATTAGAGTGACCTTCGTGAGAGCCAGACCCCCACCAGATCTCTCACGCCTAGGAATGAAAATAATGCAGAGAAGTTGGCAAATCCAATCCCGTCTGAAGCTATTAATAAAGACTTCTTAATAATTCCTTCAAGCGTTAGTGCTGTAATCATTGCATATTCATAGCTTTTAACAACTGTGGAAATGTACAAAGATGTATATACATATATGCACATATTATATACAGCCGGTAAAATAAATTTTGAACAGATCACCAATTTTCTAAGTTAAATATATTTCTAAAGGTGCTATTGACATGAATTTCTCACCACATATTGGTAACAACCCATCCAATCCACACAGGCAAAGAAATCAATCCATGGATATCCATAAATTAAGTTATGTGTAATAATTAGAAATGACACAGGGAAAAAGTATTGAACACATGAGAAATAGAGGTGCAAAAAGCCATGGAATGTCATGACATCAGTAATTAGAAAGCAATCCTGCCACTTAGTGAAAAATAACATCAGCTGGTTCAACTGATGGCCTACAAAAAGACGTCTTATTGCCAAGGTGTCACACAAGAAACATCTCAAGAAGGGTAAAACCAGTGAGCTGTCTCAGGACCTTTGCAGCCTTATTGTTGCAAAATATACTGATGACATTGGTAATAGAAGAATTTCTAAGCTACTGAAGGTTCCATGTGAACTGTTGGGGCCATAATTCGGAAGTGGAAAGAACATCATTTAACCATACACCAGCGATGACCAAGTGCTCCCAGCAAGATTTCAGGCAGAGGAGTGAAAAGAATTCAGAAGAGTTATTCAACAGCCAAGGACCACCTGTGGAGAGCTAGAGAAAGACCTGGAATCAGCAGGTACAATGGTTTCATAGAAAACAATAAGTAATGCACTCCTCTCCATGGCCTGTATGCGCGCTCACCACGCAAGACTCCATTGCTGAACAAAAAGCAGGTTCTAGCTCGTTTAAATTTTGTTCAGCAACATTTAGACAAGCCTGTAAAACACTTGGAGAATATAATCTGGTCAGATGAAACCAAAATCAAACTCTTTGGATGCCATAATACACACCATGTTTGGAGGCCAAAAGGCAGCACTGCATATCACCCTAACGGGTACTTTGCACGCTGCGACATCGCTAGCCGATTGTAGTGATGCCGAGCGCGATAGTCCTCGCCCCCATCAGAGATGCTATCTCTTGTGATAGCTGCCGTAGTGAACATTATCGCTACAACAGCTTCACACGCACTTACCTGCCCTGCGACGTCGCTCTGGCCGGCGACCCGCCTTCTTCCTAAGGGGGCGGGTCGTGCGGCGTCACAGCGACGTCACCTGGCAGGCGGCCAATAGAAGCGGAGGGGCGGAGATGAGCGGGACGTAAACATCCCGCCCACCTCCTTCCTTCGCAGGTAAGGAGATGTTCCTCGCTCCTGCAGCGATGTGTGCTGCCGCAGGAACGAGGAACAACATCGTACCTGTCGCTGCAGCAAAATTATGGAAATGACCGACGCTACACAGATCACCGATTTACGACGCTTTTGCGATCGTTTATCGGTGCTTCTAGGCTTTACACGTTGCGACGTCGTTACCGGCGCCGGATGTGTCACTTTCGATTTGACCCCGACGAGATCGAAGTAGCGATGTCGCAACGTGTAAAGTACCCCTAAAAGTCTGTTAGCATCTACCAGGATGATGAAGATGAAACGAGGGAAGACATTTCATCAAGACAATGATCTGAAACACCCGGCCAAGGAAACTCAATTGGTTTCAGATAAAGAAAATAACACCTACAGCCTAAGGCTATGTGCCCACGTTGCGTTGTTTCCCGGCAGAAATTTCTGCAGCGATTTGAACAGCACACGTGCGCTTCAAATCGCTGCAGAAACACTGCGTGAAAAAGCCGATTTGATGCGCTCTGGATGCAGCCCCCACCATAGACAGAATGGGAGCTGCATGCATAGCGCACGAAAGAAGTGACATGTTGCTTTTTAGAATGCAGCGATTTGGCAGCATGCTAATCGCTGCGTTCTAAAACGCAATGTGCGCATGGATTATGCACAATCTTCATAGATTGTGCTGGGGACGCAGGATGCATGCAGTTACGCTGCGGTGCAGAACGCAGCGTAACTGCATGCAATACGCACACGTGGGCACAGAGCCTAAAGCGGGCTTTACATACAGTAACATCGCTAGCGATGTCGCTGGTGAAAGCACCCGCCCCCATCGGTTGTGCGTCACGGGCAAATCGCTGCCTGTGGCGCACAACATCGCTTACACCCATCACACGCACATACCTGCCTAGCAACGTCGCTGTGGCCGGCGAACCGACTCCTTTCTAAGGGGGCGGTTTGTTCGGCGTCACAGAGGCATCACTAAGCGGCCGCCCAATAGAAGCGGAGGGGCGGAGATGAGCGGCCAAACATCCCGCCCACCTCCTTCCTTCTTCATTGCCGGCGGCCGCAGGTAAGGAGAGGATCCTCGTTCTTGCGGTGTTACACGTAGTGATGTGTGCTGCCGCAGGAACGATGAACAACCTGCGTCCAGCAACAGCAACGATAATTGGGATTAGAACGTGTCAACGATCAACGATTAGGTGAGTAATTTTGATCGTTAACGGTCGTTCCTGCGTTTCACACGCAACGACGTCGCTAATGAGGCCGAATGTGCATCACGAATTCCGTGACCCCAACGACATCTCGTTAGCGATGTCGCTGCGTGTGAAGCCCGCTTTAGACTATGTTTTGGAGCAGATTTACTTTAAAATTTTGTAAACTGCATGAAACATTCTTCCTACTCATTTCTATTGGAAATCCAATTTGCTGTTCATATAAGGAGGGGTTTTTTTTTTTTTTAGCTTTTGTTTCCTCTTAAAAAGGTTCTTAAAAATTCCTGTTGTAAAAAAAGAAAAGAAAAAAGGGGTCATCTCACTTTTTTGAAGCAAATCGAACAGAAAACCTCTCCAAACTGGGCACTATCACATCAAACTAAAGGCTAAAAAGAACACTTCAGGGGGAAAAAAAAAACTATTGCAAAACTACAAGAGCTTGTTCACACTACCTCTTTTTTCAGTGGTCAAAAACCTTTGCTTTCTGAGCGGAAGAGTCTTCAGGGATTTCTTTTTTTTTACTGAGGATTTCTCAGCGCCTTTTAATCCTGAATGCTTTTTTTTTAGAATTTTTTTTTGTCCTGGGCAGTGCCATTTTCTGAAGTAATGACTAAGACATCAACGTTTTATTTTTTGTGAGCAAATATGCTTACTAAACGCTCAAAAAGACATCTAGAAGTCTTCCAGGATTTTTATTATTTTAGCCTTATCATTGAATTGTGTTGTAAAGTATGGTGCAGCTTCTTACTGGAAAAAAGCTGAAGAATGGTCAAGTAATTTCTTTGAAATACTTGGAAGTTTTAAAATCGTAAAGTGGGCGGTTAAAGGGAATTTGGTTTTTGCTCCCCCATCTGAGAGCAGCAAAATGTAGAGACAGAGACCCTGATTCCAGCAATGTGTCACTTACTGAGCTGTTTGCTGTCATGTTTTTTCTTCTGCAGTTATGCAGAGCTCATGAATATGCTGGACTACCTGCAGAACGCCATGTAGTCCTGTAATGATAATCTACTGCTGATTAAACAGTGATTTTATCAAAACTACACTAAGCAGCCCAGTAAGTGACACATCACTGGAATCAGTATCTCTGCCCCTATGTTATGCTGCTCTCAGATTAGGTGACAAAAACCTGGTGACAGATTCTCTTTAAATGATATTTAAGAGAATGATATTTGAAAGCCTGAAAAAGTGGTTTGTGTTTAGAGATGAATAGGATGATTGTTTTGAGTATTTTTCAAGACCTTATTCCAGTTATTTTTGAACGTGACTTGTCAAAAAATGCCGTAAAAATTAACCCCCGCAGTGTGAACATATCATAAAACTGCTCCAACAATAGAAAACTCTTCCTCAAAAATGGAACGTTTCCTGAAAAAGTTTTTAAACCTCGTTTGAAAAAACTAGTGGTTTCAGAATGCCAGAAAAAAACTCACTCAGTGTGAACATCGCCTTACCTTTCCTGCCGCGGTCTCTGCTGCATTCCTTAGCATTTGGTTAGCCAAACCCGGTGTATTGGCTTTGGGCCAGGATAGTGTCATACTGAATCCTGTCAACTTGCAGCCCTCTCTCTGCTAGGAAAATACATTGATATAACCTACATCTAAATCTAAACTTACTATATATATATTTTTTTTTTAAATGTTAATTATACAGTGATCAGTACTACGGTACCAAATATCACAGACTTTATCTTTAGTGTATGAAACTATTAACAAAAAAAAAAATCACCGTATATCCAGGAGTTGAAGGGTTAATCAGCCCAGGAGGAAGGGGCCTCGATTATTCATGTAAACAGCTCCAGTCTCCATCTGGATCCGAGCCTCGGAAAATAAAATGTGCACTGTTATGTGTTCCCTTGTTGATGTGTATACAATAGCAAAGCTTGGAAATGGTACAGGGAGATTGGGGGGATTTCGAGGGCGGCCCCATAATGATGTCCATTTGCAGAATAAACATTTAGCAGGAAGCGTCCTGGCAACAATTCCCACTAGACCACTGCCGGCTGAAAAGTTTCTCCGAAGCCAAAAAAGTTTTAGAGGCGGAAAAGCATCTGAGCGGTTACAGCACTAAAGGGGGCTTTACACGCTGCGGCATCGCTAACAATATATCGTCGGGGTCACGGTGTTTGTGACGCACATCTGGCGTCGTTAGCGACATCGCAGCGTGTGACACAAACGAGCGACCTAAAACGATTGCAAAAGAGGTCAAAATCGTTTGCCACGGAAGGGTCGTTCTGAAACAAAATATCGTGGTTTGGGCACTAGCGATGTTGTTCCTCGTTCCTGCGGCAGCACACATCGCGGGCGGTGACACCGCAGGCGCGAGGAACATCTCCTTACCTGCGGCCGCCGGCAATGCGGAAGGAAGGAGGTGGGCGGGATGTTATGTCCCGCTCATCTCCGCCCCTCCTCTGCTATTGGGTGGGCGCTTAGTGACGTCGCTGTGACGCCGAACGCACCTCCCCCTTGAGGGAGGGATTTTTCGGCGGTCACAGTGACGTCGCTGACAAGGTATGTGCGTGTGACGCTGCCGTAGCGATAATGTTCGCTACGGCAGCGATCAACACATATCGCACGTACGATGGGGGCGGGTGCTATCGCGCTTGACATCGCTAGCAAATGCTAGCGATGTCGCAGCGTGTAAAGCCCGCTTTACTCTATAGGGGGCTTTACACACTGCGACATGGCTAGCGATTGCTAGCGATGTTGCGAGCGATAGGACCAATCGTTGGTGCGATATTTGGTGATTGCTGCCGTAGCGATCATTATCGCTACAGCAGCGTCACACGCACTTACCTTCTGTGCGACGTCGCTGTGACCGGCGAACAATCCCTCCTTCAAGGGGGAGGTGCGTTCGGCGTCACAGCGACGTCACTAAGCGGCCGACCAATAGCAGAGGAAGGGCGGAGATGAGCGGGTGGAATATCCCGCCCACCTTCTTCCTTCCGCATTGCTGGTGGACACAAGTAAGGAGATGTTCGTTGTTCCTGCGGTGTCACACATAGCGATGTATGCGGCCGCAGGAGCGAGGAACAACATCATACCTGCAGCAGCAACGATATTAAGGAAATGAACGACGTGTCAACGAGCAAAGATTTTTCAAGTTTTTACGCTCATTGATCGTCATTCATTGGTTATTCACGCTGCGATGTCACTAATGGCGCCGGATGTGCGTCACTAACGACGTGACTGACTCGGCCACCACAGGGCCTTAGGTGACTCGGTGTCGGGCCGGACTAGTCCGGGGTAGTCAGCGGTGGCGGGTCCCGACTCCGTGACCCTGGTGGGGTCAATTAAAGTGGCCGTATGGAGGGGTGATGATCAATAATAAAGTTTGTGGAAATATATATATTCGTGACGCCACCTGTGGATTGCGGCTATGGAGCCGCCGCTGCTGGATAGAGCCTCCGGGGCTGATGTAATGGCAGCTGGGATGGTTCTGCTCCCCACAGGTGGAGCGGTACCCCGGGGCAACCGTTGGTGCTTATGAAAGTCTATGCAATGGTGGGGGCGGTGCAGGGCCAATCAGGTAGTGTAAAGAACCGACACAAACAACAGTCTCTTCACCTTCTTTTCCTTGGCAACAGTTTAGTCCTGGGAGACCGTCACAGGTGATAAGGGTGATCCAGTCGGCCTGGAAGTACCTGGGGTGATCTCCTTGGCCAGTCGAGTAATGAGGCCTACTCCCTGCTCCTTCTCTGCTTCTACAGGACCGTGCAATCTTGGTTTAGCAGTGGCCCTCTTGCTGCTGGGACTTGTGGTACGTCCCTTTCCCCGTGTGGTAGGCTGCGCAGGCCCTCTCTGGTGTTTCTCTGCTGGAGTCCACACCAGGCCCCTGTGATGCAGCTGGACCTTCGGGTTCTTTATGGGGCCAGGGGACCTGCAGCCCTCCTGCCCGTCGGATTCGGCTACTGGGGAAGGGTTTTACACCCTGGCAACCACAGACTCCGATGTCTGATGTTTTGTTGCGTGCTCTTCCGAGGCGAACAGGTTCTGACCCGTCCTCCTCTAGCGTCTTCTCTACGTGCCTCGCTACGGCTCCTGCTTTCCTGGGTTGAGCTCACCTAGCTCCACACCCCAGCTCACAAGACTGTACTACTCAGCTCCTCTCTCCTTGAACTTCCCTCACAGACTACCTAACTCCGCCCCCAGGTCAGAGCTTAAGCGATCCTCCCTGGAACTCCAAGTTTAGAGCTCCCCCTGCTGGCCTGGGAGAGGAACGGTGTTGGATGTTGGTACTTACTGGCCAATAGACTTCCCCAATTACCTCCAGGCTCAGCATTAACCCTTTGGAGGGGCAACACTGTTGTGGCAACCAGATGCTGGGGCGCCACATGACCCCGATGATATATCATTACCGATGTCGCAGCGTGTAAAGCACCCTTAAGAAGGAGAAGAGATCACAGATTGGTGGAAATTACAGAACAGGGAAAGGCACAGAATGGCTCGTTTAGTAAGGAGACCATAGGGTTTTCTATGAAGCGCGAGGATGTGCATCATCCCAAAATAAGGAAGGCTCCTGGAATATAGGGGAAGACCTTACAAGCTCCTGGAAGACTTAGCAATAGTGATGAGCGGGCACTACCATGCTCGGGTGCTCACTACTTGTAACTAGTACATAAGTATAAGGCTGCACATCAAAGCTAGATAATAGTATAATGCTATAAGCATACCGAAAAACATTGAAGCATACAATGAAAAATGCCACTTGCTAACTTCAAAGTGTGAATAATGAATTGCATACCTGCCATGAATATTAGGAAAAAGGAGATATTTAGCAATCGCATTGATCAATGTAAATGAGCCCCAAAACCTCGTCAAGGTATATCTCTATATTGTTGCCCCTAGCTCTATGACCCTAAAGGTCCAGTCACACTAAACAACTTACCAGCGATCCCAACAATGATAGGGATCGCTGGTAAGTTGCTAGGAGGTTGCTGGTGAGATGTCACACTGCGACGCTCCAGCGATCCCACCAGCAACCTGACCTGGCAGGGATCGCTGGAGCGTCGCTACACGAGTTGCTGGTGAGCTCACCAGCAACCAGTGACCAGCCCCCAGCGCCGCGTGGAAAATGCTGTGTCGCGGGCGGAGGAGGGGACGCCGCGCTCTCCCACTGCTCGGGTCCGGCTGCCGCTGCTGCTGCGGCCTGCTGCTGCTCGGTGGCTCGAGCGATGGGCCGGATCCCGGGGACTCGAGCGGCGCTCCTCGCCCGTGAGTGAAAGGGGTTTGGTTGTTGGGATAGTTTATTGTCCGTGACGCCACCCACGGTTGTGGTGATTGTATGGACACCACCGCTGCTCTGTATGGGGATCCCGGGAGCGGTGACAGGGAGCAGCAAAGTTGTTAGTTCTCCCCACCGTGGGGGTGGTTGTCCCGGGGCCCAGGGATGAGGTGGGGGATGCTGGATGGCAGGGCCGGTGCAGGGCTTGGTGGGGTGCAGGGACGCGGGGGCAGCGCTGTGCCTCACGGCACTGTGGTACTCACTCAGCCTGAGACGGGGACACAGTTCTCGGTAAAACACACGGCTGGAAAGACGGTTCCCACGGACGGCTGCAGTTGCTTTTCCCCAGTAGTTGACGGTGACAGTCCCTTTTCCTGCACCTAAGATGATGATGGTAGCGATGGGTTCCCACCGGTAACCCGCTCCCCGACTTGGTTATGGGCCGGAGGAGCCCTACTTTGCCCGCAGGCGCTGGCCCTGAGAAGCTGGTGCCCTGGCGGTGGCGGTGTCTCTCTCTAATGGTCGGACTGTTGCCTTCAATCGGGACTTGGTTGTTGGGAGACCCAGAAGTCCCCTTCACTGACGGATTTGGCAAAATCACGGCGACTCCTAGCCTTGCCGGGATCCGAAAGGCCCCTGCCAATGGTGCTGACTGCTCTTCGTATACCGCTCCGTCCACGGTCCTTCCGGCAACCTCCAAGCAGCCTCTCCTGCAGACAGTCACCGCCGTCTGCTGACCTTGCTGTTCTCAGTCCGGGGCACACACCCGGACCAACTTCAGGCTTTCTTAACTGTCACTTTTCTGTCACTCTTACTCTTCTCACTAGCTCCTCTACAACTTCCTTCTCCTTCACTCCCCTAGCTTGAACTGCCTGGTTTCCCCGCCTCCAGGGCTGTGAACTCCTCGGTGGGCGGAGCCAACCGCCTGGCCCACCCCCTGGTGTGGACATCAGCCCCTGGAGGAAGGCAACAAGGATTTTTGGTTAGCTTTGGTGTACCTATCTGGGGTGTAGGGTGTGGTGGTGTTATGACCTGTGACCCCTGGCTTGCCCAGGGCGTCACATTCCCCCTTAGCAAAATGCAGACCGTCCGCGGGCTGCCCGTCCAACACGGGTTTTATTTTCTGCAAAGATATAAAAGGTAAACATACAAATAAAATAACTTCATCCCACATCGGGAGGTTCATTTCTTAAACGTTACTAACATTTTAAACGGTTGCAGCTGCCGCTCTCTCCCACCCAAGTAACCTGGCCCTGATGCTGCCCCTAAAACCCAGGCAGCACCCCTTGACCCCAGTCCTGAACCAGTTACCCGAGGGGCATCTGTCCTTCCCCTCCAGAGGGTAGCCACCGGTTCCTGTGGTGGCTGGGCCCCAGCCTGCTCCACTGCGGGCCCTCCCTCCATCCTGCCTCTCCGGAGGCGGTAACGGTTAGCTGCAACAACATATTTTATTTACAAGCCACTAATGTTTGTGGTTGCCCTGCAAGTTCACGGGCTTGTCCATAGAGAGTTCCCTATGCAGCTAGATGGTCCCCAACGGGGACTGTGCAACGGTGCTCCGCTGCCCTACTCAGAGTCCTCAGCATAACCTGAGGGAGGGGGCTCAGCGCTCACACGGGACTCCTGGCTGCCCCTTAACTTGGCATCCAGCGCGAACCACCCCCTCTCCCCACAGTGCCGGGTGTACTGGACCAAGTCGTCCGGCATCAAGTTCCGACCAGGGTGCTCCTCTGGCAGGTGAGCATTCACATCCCGTTGGGCTATAAACACTTCGGCCTCCAGGCCCGGTTCATAAATAAATCCATAGCCCCGGCGGACATCAAACCGCCTCACCTGCCCTTCATACAACGGGCCCCGGACACGGAAAGTTGCCTGACGGAGGTTCTCTTTTTCCCGGATCGCACGTGCCACCAACTCCGCCTTCTTCCTTTCCCTCTCTTCAATCTCCAGGCCCAACGGTACCGGCTCCCTGTCCCAGTACGGCGCTGCTGCGAGCTGCGGCGCACGGGTCGGGCCCCGCGGGACATTTTGAACGCTGCCCACTGTTAGGGATCTGGGCGGCAGGTCCCGCGGCTTCTTGGCCTTGGACGCCGCCTTGCAGCGGCAAACCGGCGCAACTTCAGCCGAGGTGTGGGGGATGGGCACAGGGGCTTTCCGCGGTTGGGCCTTCGGCACGGAACGGGTTATCAGCTCCGGCTCGGGGGACTTCTCAGGGAATGCCTCCGGTTCAGACTTCGGGGCCTTCCATGGCAGCACCTCCAGTTTGCTACGGGCTCCGGCTACAGGTCGGCCCGCCGGGGCGGGCACGCTGGGTATCGCTACACCGGTTGCGGTGGCAGCGGGCCTAGTGGCGGGGTCACGGCTTCCGAGACGGGTGGCGAGGGAGGTAACAGGGCGAGAGGGTTTAGACCGGGTCCCGCAGCCGCGATGACCGGCCCTTCAAGGGCATCGGGGCGTGGGTCACTCACCCTCCCTTCCTCAGCTTCCTCCTCACGTCTCCGCACGGTTGCTATCACGTCCGCCATGTCGGTCTCCCACTCCTCCATGAGGAGCTGCATCTTGACCTGCAGCCTCTGGTAGAGCTGCGCGGTCCGGATCTCCACCCACGCCGCGGTTCCCGGCGCGGGGGCTACGGTGCTGTGGGACGGCATCCACATGTTGCTGGCGGCTTCTCCCAGGAACAAGATGGCTGCAGAGTCCTGGCGTCCCTGCTTTTATAGCCGTGGCTACATGCACTCAGTCGCCATTTCGTCCCCCTTAGCCTCTTTCCGGCCCCTCCTCTATCGGGGCGGGGTCTTGGCCTTCGCGCCTCCGCTACTCGAGAAGACGCTCGAGCGGGAACTTTTCGCGCCAAAGATGGAGACTTCTGAAATTTTGCGGCCGGACACCTCCGGCGGTAACAAGGCGCACCTCTACCCAACGGCAGAGCGGTAAGATCCTGTTCGTGACGCCAAGTTGTCGCGGGCGGAGGAGGGGACGCCGTGCTCTCCCACTGCTCGGGTCCGGCTGCCGCTGCTGCTGCGGCCTGCTGCTGCTCGGTGGCTCGAGCGATGGGCCGGATCCCGGGGACTCGAGCGGCGCTCCTCGCCTGTGAGTGAAAGGGGTTTGGTTGTTGGGATAGTTATTGTCCGTGACGCCACCCACGGTTGTGGTGATTGTATGGACACCACCGCTGCTCTGTATGGGGATCCCGGGAGCGGTGACAGGGAGCAGCAAAGTTGTTAGTTCTCCCCTCCGTGGGTAGGGGGTGGTTGTCCCGGGGCCCAGTGATGAGGTGGGGGATGCTGGATGGCAGGGCCGGTGCAGGGCTTGGTGGGGTGCAGGGACGCGGGGGCAGCGCTGTGCCTCACGGCACTGTGGTACTCACTCAGCCTGAGACGGGGACACAGTTCTCGGTAAAACACACGGCTGGAAAGACGGTTCCCACGGACGGCTGCAGTTGCTTTTCCCCAGTAGTTGACGGTGACGGTCCCTTTTCCTGCACCTAAGATGATGATGGTAGCGATGGGTTCCCACCGGTAACCCGCTCCCCGACTTGGTTATGGGCTGGAGGAGCCCTACTTTGCCCGCAGGCGCTGGCCCTGAGAAACTGGTGCCCTGGCGGTGGCGGTGTCTCTCTCTAACGGTCGGACTGTTGCCTTCAATCGGGACTTGGTTGTTGGGAGACCCAGAAGTCCCCTTCACTGACGGATTTGGCAAATTCACGGCGACTCCTAGCCTTGCCGGGATCCGAAAGGCCCCTGCCAATGGTGCTGACTGCTCTTCGTATACCGCTCCGGTACCGCCGGGCCACCACCAGTCCACGGTCCTTCCGGCAACCTCCAAGCAGCCTCTCCTGCAGACAGTCACCGCCGTCTGCTGACCTTGCTGTTCTCAGTCCGGGGCACACACCCGGACCAACTTCAGGCTTTCTTAACTGTCACTTTTCTGTCACTCTTACTCTTCTCACTAGCTCCTCTACCACTTCCTTCTCCTTCACTCCCCTAGCTTGAACTGCCTGGTTTCCCCGCCTCCAGGGCTGTGAACTCCTCGGTGGGCGGAGCCAACCGCCTGGCCCACCCCCTGGTGTGGACATCAGCCCTTGGAGGAAGGCAACAAGGATTTTTGGTTAGCTTTGGTGTACCTATCTGGGGTGTAGGGTGTGGTGGTGTTATGACCTGTGACCCCTGGCTTGCCCAGGGCGTCACAGCTGCGCTTGGTAACTAAGGTAAATATCGGGTAACCAACCCGATATTTACCTTGGTTACCAGCGCATGTAGCTACACGTGCAGAGAGCAGGGAGCAGCGCACACTGAGCGCTGGCTCCCTGCTCTCCTAGTTACAGCACACATTGGGTTAATTACCCGATGTGTGCTGCAGCTACATGTGCACAGAGCAGGGAGCAGCGCGCACCGGGTGTAGCTGCACAGGGTACATATATAGGGTATAGAGTACAGGGTGCAGCTGCACAGAGCAGGGAGCAGCGCAGAATGCTTAGCGCTGGCTCCCTGCTCTCCTAGCTACAGCACACATCGGGTTAATTAACCCGATGTGTCCTGCAGCTACATGTGCACAGAGCAGGAGCCGGCACTGACAGTGAGAGCGGCGGAGGCTGGTAACAAAGGTAAATATCGGGTAACCAAGGACAGGGCTTCTTGGTTACCCGATGTTTACATTGGTTACCAGCCTCCGCAGAAGCCGGCTCCTGCTGCCTGCACATTTAGTTGTTGCTGTCTCGCTGTCACACACAGCGATCTGTGATTCACAGCAGGACAGCAACAACTAAAAAATGGCCCAGGACATTCAGCAACAACCAACGACCTCACAGCAGGGGCCAGGTTGTTGCTGGATGTCACACACAGCAACATCGCTAGCAACGTCACAAAAGTTGTTCGTTAGCAGCGATGTTGCTAGCGATGTTGCTTAGTGTGACTGGGCCTTAACTGTGTGTCATCTCATTGCAATTAAAAACTGATGTGTGTGGAGAGGGGTAACCAAGGACTTTCTTATATAGGAAATGGAAAAAACATGGCCGAAAGGGGCGGAGCTGTGTTCACATTCAGAAAAAAAACTTCATAATAAATCGCATTGATCAATGTAAAATCAATTGATCAATGCGATTGCTAAATATCTCCTTTTTCCTAATATTCATGGCAGGTATGCAATTCATTATTCACACTTTCAAGTTAGTAAGTAGCATTTTTCATTGTATGCTTCAATGTTTTTCGGTATGCTTATAGCATTATACTATTATCTAACTTTGATGTGCAGCCTTATCCTTATGTACTATGTATTTTTTTGGCTTGCACTCATAATATATATTAGTGCTCACTTCAGTTATCCTATTCAGTACTTGTAACTAGTGATGAGCGGGCACTACCATGCTCGGGTGCTCGGTACTCGTAATGAGCAGTCAGACGCTCAGATGGGCGCAACTCATGTACCGAGCATAATGGAAGTCACTAGGGAACCCGAGCATTTTTCCGGAAAATCTAGTGTAGGGACCGCTCATCACTAGTTACGAGTACTGAGCACCTGAGCATGGTAGTGCCCACTCATCACTAGTTACCAGTACTGAGCACCCGAGCATGGTAGTGCCCGGTCATCACTAGTTACCAGTACTGAGCACCCGAGCATGGTAGTGCTCGCTCATCACTAGTTACGAGTACTGAGCACCCGAGCATGGTAGTGCCCACTCATCACTAGTTACCAGTACTGAGCACCCGAGCATGGTAGTGCCCGCTCATCACTAGTTACCAGTACTGAGCACCCGAGCATGGTAGTGCCCGCTCCTCACTAGTTATGAGTATAGAGCACCCGAGCATGGTAGTGCCCGCTCATCACTAGTTACGAGTACAGAGCACCCGAGCATGGTAGTGCCCGCTCATCACTAGTTACGAGTATAGAGCACCCGAGCATGGTAGTGCCCGCTCATCACTAGTTACGAGTACCGAGCACCCGAGCATGGTAGTGCCCGCTCATCACTAGTTATGAGTATAGAGCACCCGAGCATGGTAGTGCCCGCTCATCACTAGTTATGAGTATAGAGCACCCGAGCATGGTAGTGCCCGCTCATCACTAGTTATGAGTATAGAGCACCCGAGCATGGTAGTGCCTGCTTTTTAAGTGTGTACCTGGAGTAACTTGCTAGAAAACCACTAAAAGTGAGTAATGCACAGCCTGGTGTGTAGTAAAAAACGGCAGGTTAGAGTTCAGCGCAGAGAACGACAATCTGTTCTGCATCATTATACATGTGGATATGGATAAACCTGAAACACATGGTGCCATGAAATCCACTGCAAAACAAATGTGCAATAAGACGACCGGTTCATATATTTTTTTTATTATTCCCCTATGAGGGAATCAGCGGGAAAGTAAAGGGGCTGCAGGCGACGTTCACTATAACGGTGGGCCAGATTTACAGCGTTTTTTCCCTCTAAATCCATACTTGGTTAGAGCAAAATGTGCCAAATTTACGGGTTCAGCAAATTAACAGAAAACACTGGCTATTTGTGATGAGGGACCTTGTTGGGATTGATGATCACAGGTTTCCTTGAAAGGGTAGGTTCACATGGGGCGGATATGTTGCAAATAAATTGTTTCCCCAAAAATAAGACAGAGTCTTATATTATTTTTTTCTCCGAAAGATATTCTAGGGCTTATTTTCGGGGGATGTCTTATATTTTCCAATTCACATTTATTCAAATCTAATCCTATCATGACATTCCAAAACAGCGACATTTTGCATTAATCCTATTACTGGATCAGATTCACATTTTCTTATCTGATCTTCTATTTTCATGGTGCAGGACCAGTCCTATAGTGGAGGGTACAATGGTGTAAATTACCTGCTTAAATGTATTATTCTCTATGTACTGCTAAGTTTAGCCAGAAAAGAAAGCAGACACCCCCTAAAAGAATCGCACTTACCAGACCCCAAACAATTAGAGTTGGTAAGTGAATGGGCTCTCACATACAAATCTGCATCACTGTGAGGTCCCCTGTGTTCTACAGCAGATGGCTCCCCCTGGTGGTTGGAAGCAGTATCACTCACGCGGAGTGATCTTGGTACCTGATCTGTGTGTGAGAGCTGCAGTGCAATACAGCTGGAATGGAAAGGGACCTGACAGCGATGCAGATCTCTGTGTGAGAGCCCATCCACCATCAGCACTTGCCAATTGTAATTGTTTGGGGTCTGATGAGAGCGATTTTTTTTTTTGATTTTTTTTTCTTCCTTGGGAGGTGGGGGGTATCTGCTTTCTTTTATGACGAGTCCTACTGTGTTGTTTAACTTTTTTAGCTGCTTGGACACTTTCTTATAGAACAGCAACTAGGGCTTATTTTTGGGGTAGGGCTTATATTATAGACATACTCAAAAAAGCCTCCCAAAAACCCTACTAAGGCTTATTTTCAGGGCAGGTTTTCTTTTGGGGAAACAAGATAATCAAAACAGGTTCCTTATCTTTATTCGTCAAAATGTGTGCACAATATTGGATGAGTTGGTGCAAATTCAAAGATGTTTTTTCTCCTCCCTTTTTTTACTTTGTGCCCACGATGAATTTTTAACCCTGCGTATTTTAACTTTGTAAAACGTAGCAAAGTTGATGGGATTTTTTAGAAATCTCCGGCCCTACGTGCTATTTTTTTTTTTTACGCAACGTAAACTGTTTAAAATCTGCAACGTGTCCATTTTTCTTTGTATTTCTCTTGGTATGCTGAGTTTTATGTGCAGATTAAAGAAAACTCCTATGTGTTTTTGAGGCTTTTTCGATACGAAAATGCACCAAGACCACATGTAATCCGTACATAAGTGTATTGCCAAACTTTTTCAAAAGCCAAATACCAGGCAGTATTAAAAACCAAGCAGTTTTGTTGAAAACAAAAAAAACAGCGTCAAAAACTCAATAAAAATGCACTCAAAAATACAAGTGACCTAAGTTACATAATTGTTTCAGAAAATCTGCAAAATCAAAGACCCAACAAAAGCTCATGGTGGGGACGGAGCGTAAAGCCCAGCTGCAAGTGATGATCTAACATGTTCACTTTTCAGTATCTAGAGTCCTATTTGTGGACTGTTGGAAGTATGTTACTGTATGTGAATATATTCCCTGCACATATACTCATTATCTATCACCTTATGGAGAGCGCAGGTCTGGAATGACCCCGGAGGGATATTACACTCAGAGGGTTTATTATTATAATTAATGGCTTATACAACAAATCCAAGAATGATTAATCCCAGCGACTTACACCGGAAACCAGCGTCTTAGGGAGAGAGCGTGATCTGGTAATGCAGGGCTGGAGGGAGGTATGTGCAATGCAGGGGGCTAATACATGACGATGGGGATGGGGGGGGGGGAGTATTTTTCCGCACCAGGAGTATGTTTTCCTTTATATTGAAGGTTGGCATTTTTAGGGTGTGAGTTTGTGTGTGTATATATATCTAAGGTACCCCACAGATCATGTAGTTCTTAAACGGTTTGTCCATTTTATTCTCGAGAAAGTAACTGTTTTTTCAGAATTTGTTACAAAATGCCATTCTTATAGCTTCATGCATCGCTCAATGACTCCAGTTCAAAACATTAACCATGACATACAAAGCCATCCACAACCTGTCTCCTCCATACAACTGTGACCTAGTCTCCCGGTATCTACCTGCACGCAACCTCAGATCCTCACAAGATCTCCTTCTCTGCTCCTCTCTTATCTCCTCTTCCCACAATCGCGTACAAGATTTCTCCCGCGCATCCCCCATACTCTGGAACGCTCTACCTCAGCACATCAGACTCTCCACTACCGTGGAAAGCTTCAAGAGGAACCTCAAGACCCATCTCTTCCAACAAGCCTACAACCTACAATAGCCCTCAGTCCAGTAGACCACTGCGCAACCAGCTCTGTCCTCACCTATTGTACCCTCACCCATTCCCTGTAGACTGTGAGCCCTCGCGGGCAGGGTCCTCTCTCCCCCTATACCAGTCTGTTTTGTACTGTTAATGATTGTTGTACGTATACCATCTTTCACTGTAAAGCGCCATGGAATAAATGGCGCTATAATAATAAATAATAATAATGTATACGTCACAGTGTCAATCATGTCCGTACATTAGAAAGGTTATGGTATGCAGTACGGGTAGATGATGATGGTCAATGGTAGGATGGATAATATATAACTATTAGAAAGACCACCACACTGTTTAGTTGTACGGTAGTGTAGAAAACTACATTTATTGATGCATTGGCATGTCATTTTGAGGGGTTCCATCATTTTCAAGTTGGCCAAGGTTTTGGTCAACACTGACCTTGGTTGCAATATCTTTGGGACAATGTAGTGGACGCTCTTTGGAGAGGAGGACGTCATGTGGTATCTGACTGCCGCACCATTAAAAGTCCATTATACTGCATCTAGAAGGTCATGGCTAGAGTTCGTGTGAATCGTTTCCCAGAACCAGGTCCCTCGGCCACATCGGTAATCTGTGACAACTGGATGGGAGCCCTAAGAGTTGCCACCTACCTCCTTGGAATCTGTGACACTTCTTGAGATGTGATGACACATCCAAACCAAGACTTTGCTCTAGGCCAACCAATCACAAGAAATGCCTGGTATGTTGGGAGGTAGGAGGTGTTTCTCAGGACACAGATTCCTGACGTGGCTGATGGACTGTGTCCTGAAAATTGATTGGAACCTACTCTGATCATCACGTTAGTCATCTTGTAATAGGCCATGACCAAGGTCCTGGTGGATCAAAACGTTGGCCATCTTGTAAAATGTGGACCCATTGGACATGACATGCTAACACATAAATGAACCTAAGCTACTGCTCATATAGAGAGGTAATGAGTCCACTCCTGTACAGGAGCCCACCAGGAGATTCTCCTGTACCCCTGTGGGCCAGTCTGACACTGATTATGTACAGTACAGTATATGACAATAGGGGAAAATGAACTTCACTCTCAATCATTGTGCTAAATGTTATAGGGCCTATACGATCCCACACATGGGTATGGACACAAGGAGTATTTTGAGGAGTCTTTTGGAACACGTCTGATCCAAAAGACGCCTGAATGATCATTAAAAAAACACCTCAAATACCCCTCTCATTCATTTATTATGTAAAATCGCTTTGTAAGTCTTTTCAGCATTTTTTCCGCTTCAGGTTTCAAAAAAGGCCTGGTTGGGAGAAGAAGTGCATGTCACGTCCCTGAAGTGTCTCCTGGTGGGATCAGTACTGATCTAAGCACAATTCAATCAGAAGCCTGCAAACAAAAAAATCTTAAGGAAAAAACTCTCCAAAAATGTATCAGGAAATGCTTCATTAAAAGGGAACAACTCCTCTAAAAAATTCCCCAACTAAGGAGCATTTCCTGAAGCAGTTTCCACTAGGAAGCCTGTTGTTTTTTACCCCCTGAAAGAAGCTTTGTGTGCACGTTGCCTTATCCTCACCTTTGATAAACCAGAACCTCATGTCCTTGAACATGTCACTGCCCCGTCTTTTGTATATAACATACATACCGCTCCGTCAGCAATCACAGATGGCTTCACGTGTTATATATGTTTCATTCTCCCGTGCCTTTCTTTCTAAATCCCCCTGTCCTCAAATTCCCCGTGCTGAGATGTAAGCCAGCTTTACCCTACACCAGTAGGGAGTGTCTATCAGCCCCGTATTCAGACTTAGCCTGCTTTAGGCTCTATGCCCTACAGGGTTTGTGGAAAGCTAGGTGACATTGAGAACTGCTATGGTCTTTATTATGTTTGTAAGGTATTTTTACTTATAGGGGAAAATTAGCTTTTAGTTTAGTCTGTCATCACCACATAAATGGAGAGTTTCCATTGTCTTATAAGCTCACACTTAAAGGGAATTTGTCATCAGATTTTTGCTATGTAATATGAGTATAGCATGATGTAGGGGCAGAGAGCCCAATTCTAGGAAGGTGTCACTTTCTCAGCAACTTGATGTAGTTTCAATATAACCAGTGTTTTATCAACAGGAGGTGATCATTATGTGGTGCCCCTGAGGCTTCAGTCGCCACAGAGGTGCTGCACCTCAGCCAGAGATGTGGTATTCCATCCACCGGTTCACACAAAACACACAACACTCTCAGTTGGCAGCTCCCACCGGGTCAGGGTTGGAGCTTGGTGCCATCAGTCTATGTAAAGCCACTGTGAGTGATGGCACCTCCCTCTCCCTGATCCAACGGCCTTGGGGTAGAGTCTAGTGTATGAGGGAAGTCTGTAGGAGAGGAAGTCAAGAAGGAGCAGTGGAGGAGTGAAGACCTGTGGTCTGGAGCTGGTGCAGCTTGACCCAGGCACAAGACAGAAGGGGTGCTAGGGCCCACAGGGAGTGCGCCAAACCCCCGTGGACTTGTTCCACATACAGAACATTGGAGTGGAGGGACTTGGCCGCAAACGGGGACCCGGTCCCTAGACTAGTGGAGAAGAACCAACGTGCTCATCTAGTAAAACTGTAGGCCTAGGTAACTTTAAAGGCAAAGCCAAACCCGCACACAAATCTGCTGGAAGGTGACAACAGAGGACCAAAAGGACCAGGCCAACAGACTCCCCTTGTGAAGGATCCGCGGACACTGCCACAGGGCACTGTGTGCGTAGGCACAAGACAGGACGGCGAGTAGTCAGCATAGGAAGGCAACCAGGGAAGGAAGACATGAAGGGTGCACCGGTATTGACCTCCGAACTATCCGGGATCGACTGGAGCCCATCACAGTGAACCCCAGCATTCCAAGGGCAGCATTTGATCGTCCGGACGTGATAATCTGGAACCTGCCTCAGTGAGTAAAAACCTTTGAGACTGCATCCCTGTGTCTCTCCGTTATTCGCCTGCGCCTCCGTCCCTGCACCCCCGCCATCATAGACTACTACTCCCATCCGCCCTGGGGCCCAGCTCTATCTGTGGAGAGCTATACCAACCAAGCTGCGTCACCATCTGCCCCAGAGGTCTCATCCCGCAGCGTCGGCTATCTCTGTCCGAGTACCATAGAGGTGGTGTCACGACAAACTACCATCCCCATCATCTTCCCCCTTTTAACTGTCACGGAACCGGGCCTTACCACCGCAGCGTCCCAGAAGCAGAACCGCGGCCCAGTGACGAGAGCCCCGCGGCTCCGGTGGGAGCGTCAATTACAGGACAGGATGTTGCGTGCATTCTGGTCACCTGCTGTGTGTAACCCCACCCTCACCACTAATTGATAGGTTTCTGACAATATACAGTGTTAACAGGAAGCTGTCAATCAGGGATGTCGGTGCGGATACACACAGCTCAGCATTCATAGCACTACTACATCTACAGCAGAGAAAACCGGTATTGTATCAAAACTGCACCAAGCAATCCAGTAAGTGACACATCACTAGCATCAGGCATCAAGTTCTCTGCCTCTATATCATGCTACTCTCAGATTATGTATCAAAACCCATCTGATAGATTCCCTTTAAGTGCTTCACAACCTTTAACATAGTCACACAGAGGTTCACTATCTATGACGTAAACTTATGTCACGGCGACCACACGGGCACAGGAGCTGTGCCTGCACAATCGCTGCGGGAGCTCGATGTAAGTTATAGCCAAGCTGTCACAGCCGGGGACGGTGCTCCTTGCCGTTTATACAACTAAATGGCGTGATTAATAGCAATTGCAGCATTTCGGAGGCTGGGAGAGGCAATTGTCGCGGGCGGAGGAGGGGACGCCGCGCTCTCCCACTGCTCGGGTCCGGCTGCCGCGGCTGCTGCGGCCTGCTGCTGCTCGGTGGCTCGAACGATGGGCCAGATCCCTGGGACTCTAGCGGCGCTCCTCGCCCGTAAGTGAAAGGGGATTTTTGGGTGTGGGGATTGGTTATTGTCCGTGACGCCACCCACGGTTGTGGTGATTTGCTGACACCACCGCTGCTCTGTATGGGGATCCCGGGAAGTATGGTATGGAGCAGCCAGTTGTTGTGTTGCCCCTCCGTGGGTAGGGGTTGGTGATCCCGGGGCCCAGTGATTAGGTGGGTGATGCAGGGCTTGGTGGGGTGCAGGGACGCGGGGGCAGCACTGTGCCTTGCAGCACTGTGGTACTCACTCAGCCTGAGACGTTGACACAGTTTTCGGTAAAACACACGGCTGGAAAGACGGTTCCCACGGACGGCTGCACTTGCTTTCCCCAGTAGGTGACGGTGACGGTCCCTCTGTCCTGCACCTAAGTTGATGATGGTTGCGATGGGTTCCCACCGGTAACCCGCTCCCCGGCTTGGATATGGGCCGGAGGAGCCCTACTTTGCTCGCAGGCGCTGGCCCTGAGAAACTGGTGCCCTGGCGGTGGCGGTGTCTCTCTGTAACGGTCGGACTGTTGCCTTCAATCGGGACTTGGTTGTTAGGAGACAGACGTCCCCTTCACTGACGGATTTGGCAAATTATGGCGACTCCTAGCCTTGCCGGGATCCGAAAGGCCCCTGCCCTGGTGCTGACTGTTCTTCGTATACTGCTCCAGACCGCCGGGTCACTACCCGTCCGCGGTCCTTCCAGCAACCTCCGAGCAGTCTCCCTGCAGACTGTCACCGCCGTCTGCTGACCTTGCTGTCACTGTCCGGGGCACACAGCCGGACCAACTTCAGGCTTTACTACTCTCACTTTTTCTGTCACTTCAGCTTTTCTCTTTAGCTCCACTACTACTTCACTTCCCTCACTTAACTTCACTGTTTACTCCTTCACCTCCCTAACTGAACTCCACTGTTTACTCCTTCCACTTCCTCCTCCAAACTCTATCTGCCTGGTTCCTCCCGCCTCCAGGGCTGTGTACTCCTCGGTGGGCGGAGCCAACCGCCTGGCCCACCCCCTGGTGTGAACACCAGCCCCTGGAGGAAGGCAACAAGGATTTTGGTAGCCTAGGTGTTCCTAACTGGGGTGTAGGGTGTGGTGGTGCAATGACCTGTGACCCCTGGCTTGCCCAGGGCGTCACACAATCAGCTCATTTTCCCATCCGATTGAGAGCCCCGTGATGTGATCATGGGGCTTGATCATTGCAATAGTTATCTGAGGTGAAATGGCACCCTCTGGGTTAGTTGGCCTACGGTATCTTGTTAGACCATGCCAGCAGCATTGTCTAACAGGAGATCTATCAGTGTAACAATGACAGGTATAATGTTTTTGTGCCGCCCCCGTGCCAGCAGCCGGCGCTGCTTGGATCCGGGCCTGCTGGGGTAGTGGCTCGAGGGTCTCCGAATAAATGGGGGTACGTAGATGTACGGGCTAGGCCGTATTAAGTTCGTGACGCCACCCACGGTGTGTGGTGAAGTGTGACACCACCGCTGCTGTTGCAGGGCACCCGGGGGAGATGTTGTGCAGCCAGTTGTTAACCCCTCAGTGGGTAGGGATGGTGGCCCCGGGACCAGGTGACTCGGTGCAGGGCATAGCGACCGCAGGGAGTGTTTGTGTACTCACAGTTAATAAACCACACAAGCCTCTGGTAAACCAAGGTGATTGTGGCTGCTGCCGCGTCCGGTTGCATTCGGGTCCCCCACCTGGTTGGTGGTCTCTGTCCTTTTCCTGCACTGTTTTGTGTAGGTGTACTTTCCTAGTGTGAAACTCAAAGTCCGCTCCCGGCTGGATGTGGCCTAAGGAGTCGTGCCCGCAGACGCTGGCCCGTGGGATCTATGGGCCCTGGCGGTGACTTCTTATCCCAATCGGTGGGCTGTTGTCTTCTATGAGGGACTTTGGGTGGGACAGGACCTCTAGTCCTGGCCTCAATCGGTGAATTAACCAGTCCGCTTGGTTCCGGTTTCTGACTTCAGGGTCTGAGTACCCCCCTTTGTGCTACGGTTTCCGGGTCGGTTCCCCGTGTCGGTACCGGCGGGCTACAACCCTGTCCCGGTCCACCTCGGTTCTGCTGAGCCGTCTTCCCGTCTTCTGCTGATGGAGACCACTGTCTGCCACCTAGCCAAGGCACCAGGGCTCCTACCCTGGTACCGTTCAACTTGGACTTTCCTGCTGGAGCTACACTTAGCTCCAGCCCACACTCCTCTCCAAACTGAATTCCAAACACTTTCTCTGCTTGTTTTCCCGCCCCGGGCTGTCTAGATCCCTGGGTGGGCGTGTCCAACTGCCTGGTCCCGCCCACTGGTGTGTCTATCTTTCCCTAAGGGGGGGTGACTAGGGTTTCAGGTCGGCTGTGTGTTTCCTAAGTGAGGGAAGGGTGTTGTGCAGGGGCCTATCTGTGACTACCTGGTTTTGCCAGGGCGTCACATATTACAATGTATGTGCATCACAATACATTATACCAGCAATCAGTGTTTTAAAGGTTAATGTCTCAAATAGGGACTAAGTAAAAAAAAAGTGGGGAAAAAAATTGAAAAATTTTAAAAAATTCAAAAAATAAAAAAAACAATAACAAAAAAAAATATACACCAATATTTTTAAGTAAATACAAAAATAAATAGAAAAGTACATCTATATCACTCTCCGGAACAACGCAATCTATAAAACTGTTACACTAGTTAATCCCCTCAGTAAACCCCATGAAAAACATAAAGAACGTAGCAAAAACTTTGTCTTTTAATCATACAGCTGACAAAAAATTGGAATAAAACGTGAAACAAGTAAAATATTGAAGGGTTCCAGAGTTTTTACCTTAAAAATTGACGCTGGTCAGAATTGTAAAATTTGACCTGGTCAGTAAGGTGAAAGCAGGCTGGGTGGTGAAGGGGTTAAGATAAAGGCACCGAGGTGATATAATAAAATACCTTAGGTATCCACCTTCTCGGTTTGACTCTTCTTGGCACATGGCTCTCCATATTCATTACGTTCTGTAATCTTTTCCGCCAGCTCTAATTGTCAGGCACACATCCAATATAACTGTACAACCGGAGACGTAACCCTAAACATCTATAAAAAAAACAATGTAAGCTCGAAGCTCAGCCCAAGTTCATCGACAACCACCTAAAATAATGAGACCTCAATTATCCCTTTACCTCTTTTCTTCCACCGTCTAAGAACACTACCTCTCAATATCTGTTCCTACCCTAATATCACGCTAGGTACGGGAATGTACCAAGAAAACGGCGAAAAGGAAGGGAAGGGAAGAGAAACCCTGTATCTATTGGTCAGGGGTGGTGACCCCTGACCAAACCTACTGCTAATTCTTCGGGTTCCTCACCACCCTGGATAGGTTCTACACCTATGCACCGAGCCGGATACCTGACCCTAGGTAACCCTAGTGCTGGACCCTAAATAGGGAACGGATGGAATGAGCTCTTCATCAACCACACTAAACACTATAGACGACACAGGGAGGACACACAGGGGGAAAATGAAAGAACTATTTATCCATAGATGACACCTGTAGAAGTTCAGCAAAGATTTCAGCAACGATACCACAGAAGAGATCAAGCCATCTGCTTGTTACCAAGGCTTGAGTGGATTGAAAAATATCACCAGCGTCATTCCAAGGAAGCAAGGGGTATTTAAGCACCAAGAGAATACTGATGATCTGTAGTTGGGTAGAAGGCGAGCTCCTGCTGAGTCCAAAAGGGGGAGAGATGAATCCAACAAGAAAGCTACCTATACCAATGAATACTGACAGCAGGAACAATGGAATGTCAGGGAGCATTCAGCCAAACGCTGTGACCTTCTATGGTCAGAAACCACATGACTGTCTGTCACCTGTGAGACCTTATCAATCTGTTGCATTTCTTGTCATTCTTAAATTTCCACATTCAGATATCTGCAACTTTTATATAAGTTTCGGCAGGGTAAAAATAAGGCATCTATGGAGGTATATGGGCCAACCATCAGCCAAACAAGTGATCATACGAACAATTTTTTCTGATTGTTGGTAGACCTCATTCATCAGCTGATTGCATGTTTTATGCTGGCTAAAAAATGAATTTGTACACAGTCTGTTTCCCAAACTCATACAAATTGTAAGGGGAGGAGCAATTAATATCAGCCCACATAAAGAACGTTTAAACCAATCGATCGGATATATCGTCGTCAATTGACCCTCATCAATGGCAGAAATCCACCTGCGTAAATCCATCCTACGACCTCCAATGGGCCATGGCCCTCCAGCATTAGTTGTAGCCTTCGAGCTTCATGTATTTCCTTGAGTGAAGTTGTTTAATATTAATGATTTCATTTCTCATCTACTTTTCCATCCACCCCCATGAGAAAACCCAAAGTGACACCAAAAGAAGCTAAAGGGGCAGTGCCAAAAGAAGACATCCAGAGCTACACGAACCCTTTACCGGCACTCCCAATAAAGTTTATCATCATGGGTGCTATTCAATAATGTGTTCACTTCAAAGACTCAGCACCCTGTCAAAAAAGTAGACATGACAAAAAGGGCTACCAATATGAACTAGCCAATATTAGGATGGCAGATTGGTCCCCCTGAGCTCTGCTCTTCCTTTCAGAATATACCCTTCCATCCACCCTTCTTTACGCCTTGTGTAATCATGAGCAGACCCCACCATCACCTGCGGGCCACGGTTCTCCTGACCCAAACGCAACAGCCTCCCAGTCAAATATGAAGCTCTGGGCCAGTTCGTATTTGGACCTTGAAAGTTGGTCTTGTGGAACCGATCTTATATGTTTTCCTGTCTCTTCATAATCCTCCAATTTAATTTATCTACCGGATATAACATGCTTTGTGGCTGTTTGCAGCAGTCTAATTTAAAGTTGGTGGAGGTACAATAACTTATTCAGTGATTCATCAAAGTGTTTTTCTGCCAGAAAATTGTTGTTAAAAAAATTTGAAAAATTGCAAGATTTTGGTGCAATGTGGAGTTTTGCAAAAAAATGAAGACATTTAGTGCTGTCACGCCAATAACAAGAAGCTGTGCCAAAAAGGGGTGGAATTAGAGAGTAGCTTGGATGGGCCATGGCTACACCTGACAGTCAATTTCAGAAAGTAGTGGCATTTTTTTTTGTTTTTATGCCAGAAATGTTACTCTAGTTCCTAAAAATATGCGGCGATTTCATTAAGTGGTGTCTGTTAGTAAAATCGGTGCTTCTTATTCTTGATGGCCACCATTAGGACTGCTGCATAAAATAATGGTCTTAAAGAGGTTGTCCACTACTTTTACATTGATGGCCTATCCTTAGGATAGGTCATCAATGTCTGATAGGCCAGGGTCCAACACCCCACACTCCTGCTGATCCGCTGTTCTCGGTCCCAGCGGTGGAAGCAGGAAGCCAGAAATGCCCTGTTCCGGAGTTGCCCCGTCAACTGATAGCGGCCGAATAATGCCTCCTATTCAATCGAAGTGTAGTACCCTTCTGCTCCATGGGAGGTTTCTGGCCTCCTGAGCTTGCCTTAAGACACCTGCGTTACGATTTGACAGGTGTACTGCCCCGCTATGAGTTGACGGAGCAGCTCCGGAACTGATCATGTCTAGTTGCCGCCGGCACTGAGATCAACTGATCGGTGGGGGTGCGGGTTATCGGACCTTGGCTGATCAGACATTGATGAGCTATCCTAAGGGGAGGCCATCATTGTAAAAGTAGTGGCCAACCTCTTTAATGAATCAGAGCCATAATATTTGATCTTCATGCAGCAGGTCATAGAGCAGAGGGAGCTGGGTAGGTTGATATGTAGTTTGTAGATAAGTTTTGGTCTAACCATAATTTTTTTACTTTAAATCCATTCTCCTGGAGTCAAGTGGGCAGCTCTACTTGTTAGTTGCCAGCTATCTGTGTATATATAGGAAATGCTGCCAATTACTGGTTAAGAATGTCTACTGGACTCCTATGTCGATAAAGAGCAACAATTAATTGGAATAAAATACAAGTTATACTGCATTTTTTTTTCTACAAAAGTATATATCAATCCGCTCGGCGCCTCCTGCTCTATAACGTGCCGCTCGCAGATCACACACCATGCTCAACATGACAGGTTCCCTTTAGGCTGGAAAACATCCAAATGGACATCTGTTCACAGTTAAAGTGCTTCTCTCTGACTGTGTGAGATATAGATGGACACGGTGTTGACTCCGATCTTCCTATGCATGCGTAATTCTTGTACAAATGTTGTACTTTGTACACCATAAGAGTTAATCAGGCGTCCTTCCTCCCTGGACGCACACTCAACCTCAATTATGCATCGCGTTACTGTTCCTGTGAGTGTCTGCTTTACATCAGAAGTTGCTACACGGTGGAAGATCCAGGGGGTGTTTTGGACCAAGATCTAGCAGACCAGGAATGTCCTGGACCTACCCTAGGCCTGTCTGTTTCTGCTCACTGTCACAAAATGCTCAAGGACCTGCGTCTTTGCGATGACCATGTGGGTGGAAAAGACCATGTGGGTGGATCAAGGCCGATTCGCAAGGTGGCCTACAGCAAAGTTTGCTTTGTCATAGCTATCTCGAATATGTCATTGCTTCACATGTGGGTGGGCAGCTGTGACGCTCAAGTTAGGCAACGTGCTAAGAGACTGCCAACTTTTCTGTCCCAGAGCTTGCAATAAAATGACAAATGTAAAACATCCTTCCCCACCCAATTCATAGCTGTGATTCATTGACCTCCTGCTAGAGATGGCTGTTTGATATACAGTAATATACTGTAGTAATGCAATATATTAGGCAGGTCATACTCTAGAGATTATAGATGACTAAAATTACTGATTTAGACCACTTTCTTCTTACTGTTGGTTCCTATTCTTGGCACAAAAGAGAATGACCAAAAGCAATTATTAATAAAAAGGTCCATTTGCTATATTGGATTTTTCCAGCTATCGTCAAGCGCAAATGTTTCCATACTCGGACAATTACTCGTGACAAATGACAGCTATACATCATAGTGCATGCTTGTTTATATGATGAGACCACCCTCCACAATACTTCCTTACTTTATTCCTAGATTAAAGGTCCACATAAATGTTGGATAATAGTTGGCAATACCAGCCGATTTTTGGTGGGAACGGACAACCATCTAATGTGTATGGGGGCCTCCCATCTCTCTCCGATGATGTTTGGTGAGACACAGATCCGACCTATTGAATTTCAAAAGCCGATTCTTTTGATCTTTGGGATATAAACCTTAAAGAACTCATAGAGAACAGGAGCACTAAGCCGAGCGGAGTATTTTTGTGTATGGGGGAAATAAACATTGGCCTAATTATCTAATGACTTTGGCCAATTTTTCAAGGAAAAAGGTAGAGAACAGATGATAAAGGTGTCATGATTGACTCCTGGCTCAGCTGGAGCTGAGCCTTTTTTTTAGTTTCACTTCTGATGCAGGTCACGTTAGGGGTTAATCCTTTCTGCCTCGTTCTGGAGGTCAGGCTGCTTTATTAGGGCACTGTTTCTCTTGGACTTCGCCAGTGATACTTCTGGCTCTGCTGTGTTCTGCTCTTGAGTGACCTGTTGTCTGCCCTGCCCCCTCCTGACCTCCATGTTCACCTGACCTGGTAACCTCCTCTGTTGTCTGTTTCCATCAGTGTCTCTCCGGCTGTCTCCCTGTTCGTTCCTTATCTGTTTACCTTTATTCTGTCTTGTCTTCCCACTCCCCCTCGCTTCTAGGCTCTGATTTCCCGGCTACTGACTATTTGCTTCCCTCTGACTCTGTTTAGACTTTGCCCTTGTGTACTTACAAGACCTCATGTTGTGACACGGCTTTCTGACGATTCTACTGCCATATGGTGGGCTTGACTAGTATTACCTCTGCTAGGGAATTCCCTGCTCATACGTTTCCTCCACTTTTACGCCCCCTAGTGGTTTACCAGCTAACTACCTTCTCAGATAGTTTCAGGAATCCTCTCAGTCCCACATTACTGCGCTGTACTGCTATTGTACATCTTAGAGTACAGCGTGACAAAAGGTTTATCATTTTATTGGGGTTGAACAGGGTAGCTGATCTTTATGTGACCCCACTGTTGGGGCCTCCGCTAATTATGAGAATAGGGATCCTGTGTTTCCCAGCATGGCTCTTGCATGTACAATACCAATTCATTCATAGTCTACGGTGGTAATGGACGACTTCATTCCAGAGTGTAGACTTTGCATGAAATAACATTGTGCATACTTGATCACCACTCTTGTTATCGGTGAGGTCCCAACAGCAAGATCCCCATCGATCACGCACTGTTGGGGCCTCCGCTAATTATGAAATTGAGATCCTGTGTTTCCCAAAATGGGTCATGCATGCACAATACCACACCATTCAAAGTCCACGGTGGTAATGGCTGAGCTCAGTCCGGAGTGTAGACTTTGAATGGAATAGCATTGTGCATGCTTGATCACCACTCTTGTCCTCGGTGAGGTCCCAACAGCAAGATCTCCATCGATCACGCATGTATTGTCTAAGTTACGGATAGATAAATGTTAAGGGGCCGCCTCATTTAGCATTGTTATTCAGGATGACCAGTTTCATGGACCAACTTACTTTAGTGAGTGGCCATCAAACATCTTTAGTTGATGCCTAGCTATCTCATTCCTTGCAGGTCAACCGGCCAAATAAAAGTTAAGAAGAGATTACTAGTTCTATCTCCAGTGACGCATGAATTTGCGATATACAGAAATCCTAACCTCTTAACTGCCTTTAAATTTGCCATATGACATATGTGGAGAAACTTAACTTGCTCTTACATCATAACCAATATACCAAGTCCGCAGATGAGCTGTACAAATGGGTGCTTTACACGCTGCGACATCGCTAACGATATATCGTCGGGGTCATGGTGTTTGTGACGCACATCTGGCGCCGTTAGCAACATCGCAGCGTGTGACAGCTAGGAGCGACGATCAATGATTGCAAAAACGGCAAAAATCGTTTTCATAATATCATTGGTGGTGCATGCCGCTGGTTGTTCGTCATTCCTGCGGCACCAAACATCGCTATGTGTGACACCGCAGGAACGACGAACATCTCCTTACCTGCGTCCACCGGCAATGAGGAAGGAAGAAGGTGGGCGGCATGTTCCGGCCGCTCATCTCCTCCCCTCCTCTTCTATTGGGCAGCCGTTTAGTGACGCCGCTGTGACGCCGAATGCACCTCCCCCTTGAAGGAGGGACTGTTGGTCACAGCGACGTCGCTGAACAGATTTGTGTGTGTGACGCTGCCGTAGCGATATTGTTCGCTACGGCAGCGATCACCAAGTGTCGCACGAACGACGGGGGCAGGTGCTATCACTCGC
The DNA here is from genome assembly GCF_048569485.1 of Anomaloglossus baeobatrachus. Lineage (NCBI taxonomy): Eukaryota > Metazoa > Chordata > Amphibia > Anura > Aromobatidae > Anomaloglossus > Anomaloglossus baeobatrachus. Next base: position 43,117,917 of record NC_134361.1, read on the forward strand.
AACATCGCTAGCAATCGCTAGCGATGTTGCAGTGTGTAGAGCACCCGTAAGACCTAGCATCGAAACACGTAGATCTCACTGAGATCTATATCATGAGCTGTTATGCTGGATTTTAAGAATTTTCTAATAAAGTGGAGTATTTTTATTGGACAGCGCTGGAATTTTCTCTTTGCAAATGGATGAGGAATCAATTAGAGGATATATTTTTGATGAATAAACTTTTTTTTCTAATGTGCTTTAAACAGTGTAATAGCTGTTAAGAAGATGGGGAAAACGAGAGGAGACGAGAAGGGAAGGAAAGGCAAGGAACGATAGGGAGATGCGGCCATTAATGAGCCATACTTAATAAATTCTTGAAAAGACAATCTTGTTGGGTTATCTGGTGCAAAAAGAAGATTTAAGAAGACCTATAAGGATAATTTGGACTGGAGTAAAAAGTAGAGTTCTTTATCTGGTAATTTCTTTTCTCACAGCGGAACATTAACATTTGCAGCCAGATTTCCTTGCCTCTATAAAAGGAATATCTTCAATATATCCACATTTAGTTTACAAACTGGAGGTGACTTAGATTGTAATGTGCATCTCAATAAATTAGAATATCATCAAAAAGGTAATTTATTTCAGTAATTAAATACAAAAAGGGAAACGCATATATTATAGAGTGATTACACACAGAGGAGCTATTCCTATATATTATATAGCGTTATTACACACAGAGGGATCTATTCCTATATATTATATAGAGTCATTACACACAGAGGGATCTATTCCTATATATTATATAGTCATTACACACAGAGGGATATATTCCTATATATTATATAGTCATTACACACAGAGGGATCTATTCCTATATATTATATAGCGTTATTACACACAGAGGGATCTATTCCTATATATTATATAGAGTCATTACACACAGAGGGATCTATTCCTATATATTATATAGAGTCATTACACACAGAGGGATCTATTTCAAGTATTTTTTTCTGTTAATGTTGATGATTATGGCTTACAGCCAATGAAAGAAACAAAAGTCATTATCTCAGAAAATTAGAATAATTGCCAGAAAACACCTGCAAAGGCTTCCTAAGCATTTAATATGGTCCCTTAGTCTGGTTCAGTAGGTTCACAGTCATGGGGAAGACTGCTGACTTGACAGATGTCCAGAAGGCAGTCAATGACACACTCCACAAGGAGGGTAAGCCACAAAAGGTCATTGCTAAAGAAGCTGGTCGTTCACAGAGTGCTGTATCCAAGCATATTAATGGAAAGGTGAGTGGAAGGAAAAAGTGTGGTAGAAAAAGGTGCACCTGTATATAATTGCAAAGAAACAAATATCCAGCTCACCCCAAGACGTCCGCACTCCTGGCGGTGTTGAAGCACGAGATCCCACTGCTGTTCAGCGTCTGAGGCACAGGTGAACAAAGGAATGATCCAGCTTCACGTTTCCATAAAAACACAACTTTAATGAAAAACTTTTTTTAAAATACAAAGAATACTTTTCTTGTAATAAAGATAAGCCACAAAAGTATATTATCTCTGAGTCAGAAAAAATCCGAAGGTTCTTTAAACCGCATACCAGACGCGTTTCGAAAACATGGCTCTTAGACCTGTATATACCATTGCCTAGCAAACGTCTTTTGATCCTAATGAGCTGGAAGCAACCAGTATATTTACCGATCTTTCCTCTTTTCACAGTTCTTTGTCCTCTATTGTGTAAGAATGGAGGTGTATGCATTAAAAAGGACAAGTGCCTCTGCCCGCCAAACTTCACAGGGAAGTTCTGCGAGACTTCTTTATCCGCCAGTCCAGGAATTGCTGCATACACAATCAGAAACAGTAGTTTGGACCACAATGTGAAGACATACACATTGCCTCTGTCCAACCATCAGCCAGAGAAAGACGGTAAGAAGAACGATGGCAATGACCGCCATGTATATAGGTTCAACTAGATTCAATTCCTAAATATAATTTCTCTTTTATTTCCTCACATCCTTCAAGATTTCATCTTTCTATAATGAGGAACCTTCGTTGTTTTTTTTCTCTAGGGGATGACAATCTGTCCTGGTTGTGTGAAGGACACATAGGTACAGGTCTTGTTACAGATGTGTCTTGTAATGAGCAGATCACCGGTGTGTCCATCCCGTGACAAGGACAGATCTATATTCTGGAAATGAAGGACAATGAATGATAAGCGGATGGCAAGCACAGTAGTGATGCACGAAGACCTCTACAAAATTAAATGGACCCCAATATCAATCAAAGGGATTTATTGGACCCCATTGGAATTGTTAGTACCCATTTACACTAGCCAGTTATTGAAAACGAGCATTCCTGATAACCAGCCTGTCTAAAAAGGCTGACAATCGCTCGAAAGTTGGGTTAAGTTATTTTTACACTTGCTCTCTGCAGCACATTGTCCTGTGCAATCAGGACCTGTGCCGCCGAGAATAATTTATGCGCACAGAACAGTCGTATGAAGGATTGTCCAACTTCAAAAAAACACAGCACAATGTGGTATCCATCGGTTTTAAAGAGGTTGTCCACTACTTTTACATTGATGGCTTTTCCTAAGGGGCACTTTGCACACTACGACATCGCAAGCCGATGCTTGCGATGTTCAGCGCGATAGTCCCCGCCCCCGTCGCAGCTGCGATATCATGGTGATAGCTGCCGTAGTGAACATTATCGCTACGGCAGCTTCACATGCACTCACCTGCCCTGCGACGTCGCTCTGGCCGGCGAACCACCTCCTTATTAAGGGGGCGGGTCGTGCGGCGTCATAGTGACGTCACACGGCAGGCGGCCAATAGGAGCGGAGGGGCGGAGATGAGCGGGACGTAAACATCCCACCCACCTCCGTCCTTCCGCATTGCCGGCGTGAGCCACAGGACGCAGGTAAGGTGATGTTCCTCGCTCCTGTGGCTTCACACACAGCGTGTGTGCTGCCGCAGGAACGAGGAACAACAGTCCTTCCTAAATTATGGAAATGACCGACGCTACACCGATGATATGATTTGGACGTTTTTGCACTTGTAAATCGTATCAAAAAGGATTTACACACTACGATATCGACTGCGACGCTGGATGTGCGTCACTTTCGATTTGACCCCACCGACATCGTAGCTGTGATGTCGTAGTGTGCAAAGTGCCTTTTAGGATAGGTCATCAATGTCGGATTGGCCGGGGTCCAACACCTCGCACCCCCGCCGATCAACTGTTCTTGGTCCTGGTGTGAGAAGCAGGCAGCCGAAAATGCTCAGTTCCGGATCTGCTTTGTCTTCTGATAACGGCCGGGTACTACACATCCACCTCCCATTAATATCAATAGGAGGCGGCTGTGCAGTACTCGGCCACAGCCGCTATCAGAAGACAGAATAGCCCCGAAACTGAGTATTTCCGCCCGCCTACTGCTGCGGCAGCACTGAGAACAGATGATCAGCGCTGGTGTCGGGTGTCAAACCCCTGCCGATTAGCCAATGATGACCTATACTAAGGAAAGGCCATCAACGTAAAATTTGTGGCCAACTTCTTTTAAGTCTGATGGATAACATTGTGCTTTGACTGTTTTTTGTAACCTGACGTCGAAAAGGGAATGTATCTAAACGACCTATTGTCTAAAACATTAGATTTTTGTGTTAAATGTATTTTAGAAACATTTTTGTAGGGATTTTTTTTTTTCATTTCACAATCTGCCAAAAAATGTTTTTAAACTTCCAATTTTCATAGAATTGTGCTTGGCCATCTTCCTATCTTCAGTGCCATAGGCTTTGGATAAAAAGGCAGAGCACAAGCACCACTTGTCACTTGAAAACCTGGGTCCTTCCTTCTGGCATTGGGTAAGGTAGGGGGCTACGCCAATAGAAACCACTCCAATCCAACAGCCACTTATCCAGTGGCTAGTTGACAATTCCCTTGAACCTAGATGAGAACAAACCCTTGTATAGAAATGTGAACGTATTGACTGCTATCTGTGTATAGATCACTATGGACCTGTACTATACATTCAACATACATGGACAAGTTTAACCTGACGCACGTGTTATATCCAAACTCTGTTTCTCTACAAACAGGAGGAACATCCATTGTCAATGTCCATGTAAAACAGCCTCCGGAGGCTTCAGTGAGCATCCATCAGGTGGAACGTGTGGACAGTCATGATGGCTTTGCAAATGCTAACCGTAGGGTCCTCTCTCGCACCCCGGAGAATGGAGTCCCTATGTATAGGATACAGGCTCAAAGCAGCCCTCGAATCAATGGCTACACTGAAAACTCCGGCTATGGGTACTGCTTCAGAAGACTTGAAAATGGCCAGGTATGAGAAGTGTCTAGTCTGAGACACCAGACATTTTATCACTATGTTCTCCAGTCCAAGTTAAGTTTATTTCCTAAATATATGGGTGTCCAAAAGGGTCAAGAAAGCACGGACATGACCAACAGAGGTAGGTGGAAATCAGAGACTTCAAAATACCTAGTTTTAGGTTACAGACCTTTAGACCGATCCCACCTGCCAACCTCAACCAAACGACCCTGTGAGTTCCAGAGTAGTGCCAATACCCCTATTGCTTTGGTGGAAAATTCCTTCTTCAGGCCTAGATTCAGTTGTAAAATAGGTCCAATTGTGTGTCCAGGTGACATTTGAAACTATCTTACCTAAAAATAGTCCAGTCTAGGTCATTAGGTTTGTAGAAAGTCTTTGAAGACCATGAAGTGATGATAATTTTTAGTATAAGGTTGAGTTTCCAAATTGTGCCTAAGATTTACACAATTAAGTGCAAAGCTGGTGCCCATAGGTGCATGAAATTTTGTCTTATCTGCTTCTAGGACCATGAATGGGATCTATTCCAAAGCACCTATAGAATCAGATGTGGCATCTCTTAACCTTCAGGGTCTCTGGGGAATTATGGATGGAAACGAGCACTAACACCTCTTACAAAAATCTGTGTTTCAAGTCTGTGTTCTTCCCATGTTTTTCATGGAAAGACAAATGTACCCATTATAGTCTATGTGGCAGTACACATATCTGGTTTATTTTATGGACTTAAGCCCGCTTTACACGCTACTATATATCTTACGATGTGTCGGCGGGGTGACGTCGTAAGTGACGCACATCCAGCATCGTAAGTTACATTGTAGCATGTAACAGCTACGTGCGATTGCGATTGAATGGTAAAACGTTCATCGCATACACGTCATTCATTTCCTAAAAATTGAATGTCAGGTTGTTCATCGTACCCGGGGTAGCACACATCGCAGTGTGTGACACCTCGTGAACGATGAACAGATCTTACCTGCATCCTGCGGCTCCCGCTGGCAATGCGGAAGGAACGAGGTGGGCGGGATGTTTACGTCCCGCTCATCTCCGCCCCTCCGTTTCTATTGGCCGGCTGCAGCTTGACGTCGATGTGCCGCCGAACGTCCCTCCCACTCCAGGAAGTGGATGTTCGCCGCCCACAGCGAGGTCGTATGGACGGGTAAGTACGTGTGCCGGGGGGTTATTAGATTGTGCGACACATTCAACAAATTGGCCGTGTCGCACATACGATGGGGGCGGGTACGATCGAATACGATATTGTATGCTTAATTGCAAGGTGTAAAGCAGGCTTAAGTGTCTGTAAAAAGAAACCAAGTGTCACAGGTGACTAGGGGACGCAGGGAGACCTATGCTAGCCCTAAGACTAGGGCACCTGTGCTCACCTTCAATCCAGAGGTACCCTTAAAGGTAGAGAGGTCTGGGCCCCCAACCTGGCCCTGTCTCTTGTCTGGCCCTGACCTAGTACCCCCGCAACCCCCACCCAGGGCTGGGCTGGCGACAAAGCAATAAACCTCCCACAAGTCAAAGACAGGGGTGTAAAACTGAAACTCACGCACACTGAATAGATCCACAGAAGGGAGACAAAAAAACAGTGGAGGGGATAAATCAAAGGGGAAGGAGAAAGTCACACCAAGGAACTTTCATAGACTGCAGACAATAAGTCTCTGGTCACCAAAAGGAAGATTGCCATGGATGGTGGAATATCGCAACAGCTAAGCAGATACTATCTTCGGCGATAACTCAGAAAGCTCCCCAAACGTAAGTAGGAGGAGACCAGCTAAAAGTGGTGATTAGCAACCTGGTTCTCTGAGAAGCCAGACACTGCTCCAGGAGACATTAACTCCTATAGTGCCAAAAGAAGTGGTAATGAAACAATCGACGCCTGGCAGAACAGAGCTCCTCAAAAAAAGCCATGTTGCTTGTTGGATTCTGAAGTGTGTACAGAGTCCATCTTTGTAATAGCAAACTGCGGGTAGTGCATGATAGGTTGTTTGTCGGACTCAGCAGTGAGGACAGAGTCCGTCATGGTAGTAGTGATCCGCAATCGTGGATCTGAACCGCGCATGACACCGAAATGTCTGTTTTGATTCTATTAATGGTTCTTCCCATGTTTTTCACGGAAAGAACATGTATCCATTATAGTCTATGTGGCCACACATATCCGGGTTGTTTTGTGGATCGAGTGTCTGCAAAAAAAATGAAAAACAGAGACATTAACGTTAACAACCTCACCCATACAAGTCTATAGGTCTGAGAATAATTCAGGCTGCACGCAATGTCATCCTGGATATATCCTACAGCTGTCCGTTCTTCACTCACCTCCATTAGTGTTTTCTGAATGCATGAAAAACTGATGGTAAACATTGACAAACACTAATTTTTTTTATTGATTTTTTTTTGCATGTACAAGAAAAAAAAACAAATGAGATCTAAGGGGTACTTTGCACGTTGCGACATCGCTAGCCGATGTTAGCAATGCCAGGCGCGATAGTACCTGCCCCCGTTGCACATGCGATAACTTGTGATAGCTGTCGTAGCGAACATTATCGCTACGGCAGCTTCACACGCACTTACCTGCCCTGCGACATCGCTGTGGGTCGTGCGGCGTCACAGCGACGTCACACAGCAGGCGGCCAAGAGAAGCGGTGTGGCGGAGATGAGCGGGACGTAAACATCCCGCCCACCTTCTCTCTTCCACATAGCCGGTGGAGGCAGGTAAGGAGATGTTCATCGCTCCTGCGGCTTCACACACAGTGATGTGTGCTGCTGCAGGAACGAGGAACAACATCGTATCTCCTATTGGTGCGACATTATGAAAATGTCCGACGCTACACAGATCACCGATTTACGACGCTTTTGCGATCGTTTATCGGCGCATCTAGGCTTTACACGCTGCAACGTCGTTACCGCCGCCGGATGTGCGTCACTTTCGATTTGACCCCGACGATATCGCAGTAGTGATGTCGCAACGTGCAAAGTACCCCTAACACTATCCGGCACAATTGCTTTCTCATGGCACACTAGACAACACAGAACTTAGAAACAAAAGGAATACAAAAACAATAGTAAATATTTGTCAAAACAGGATTTATACAATTAAAGCATAAAATGCAGAGAAAAACACAGGAAAAAAATTAACTTTAATAGAATCCAGTCAAACTGAGCTTAACTGGTCACCAGAGCGTCTCTTACACAATCCTGTAAAGCAGTCACAATGTGAACGTTTTCTTTATCGGTTCTGACACCAAATATAGGCAACGAGGAGCTGCTCACACATGGCTTCAATCAGACCCCTGCAGGTGCAATTACTTTGGCGTTTTGCCCAAAATCTCATCTGGATCTGCTTTTCTCTGCTTTTCATTACATTTGTGAAAATTCATAGATAGATCTGGAACGTAGTACGAGATGAAATCTCACAAAACACCAGAGAGCCGAGCCGGCCGTAGATGTTAGAGGGAAAGTCTGTAGGACATAGATAGGCAATTGTTCCCAACATCATAAACGTCGCTGCCGTTCTTTGAAGTCTTTGGTGCCCGTAAACAAAAAAGTTCACCAAAACGCTGATTAAAAATTGGGCACGTTCTCTGGTCACAACTGTTCATCGTCATTTGTGAAGGCCAAGAAAAAGCTGAACAACCATAGATGAAAGTCTGGAAATGAATCCATCCAGGCCAATCAGATATCTGTCAGTCTTGGAAGTGATGAGGTTTATTTAATAGTTGGCCAAAGCTGTCAAAACCATTGTAGCAGATTATCGACTATGTCATTACTTCACGATGCTGCCTTCTAACACGTATTAGTGGTTAGCTCTTGGCCGATTAGTTGGCATCGTCTCCGAGGCTAATAATTGACTTCTCAATTTTATGACTAATGGAGAAAATGTGTTTTCCAAAATATGACCACAATATTCTTGGGGTGTTAGCAAGGAGCCTTTTCTTCAGGACGGTTCAATATGACAAATCAACCTAACGTCATAGAAAAGCACATAGATGAGTGTCCGTCACTGAGAACAATACCACCATTATAATATTTGGAAAACTTTGCCTGACTTAACTCATTTCATAAATTTTGATGCCAGAACATCTGCGTTTCTGTCATTTCCATTAATTAAGATGTATTCTTCTTTTCCAGTGTGGATCACCTGTCCCCGGCCTGCGGACTCAGGATACCTGCTGCCGGGGGACTGGAGTAGCCTGGGGGGTCTATGACTGCACACCCTGCCCTGCGCTCAATGGTAAGATTTTCTTTCTATGAGATCTGCATCTTGGCCCACTCTGCTAACAATTAAATTATGTAGTCTGACATAGTATCCTCTTTTGGCCTGTCATCTTGCACCTTTTGTGCAATATGTGAATCCATAATTTTATTTATTCTTGGAGAATACGTTAACCTCCCGAAAATGAACCTAATAAATATGGCTATAACCTGCAACATCCCTCTTGCAAAGTGTGTGTGTATATGTTTGTGTATATATATATATATATATATATATATATATATATATATACATGGTATGTATGTGTGCGTGTATATATACAGTATATATATATATATATATATATATATATATATATACATATATATATATATATATATATATATATATATACATACACATACACACACACACACAGTGATGATAATTAGTATTTTATACACTGCCGATTTTGCAAGTTTTCCATCTACGAAGAATGGAGAGGTCAGTGTAATTTTTATCCTACACTTAAACTGTGACAGACACAATAAAAAAAATGCAGAAAGTCACATATAATTTTTAAATAATTAATTTGGATTTTATTGTATGTACCGTAATAAGTATTTGATACAATAGAGAAACAGAACCTAATATTTGGTAGAAGCCTTTGTTTGCAGTTAGAGGTCGGACGTTTCCAGTAGATCTTGACCAGGTTTGCATACACTGCAACAGGGATTTTGGCGACTGCTCCATACAGATCTTATCCAGATATTTCAGCTTTCGGGGCTGTCTCTGGGGAACATTGGTGTTTCAGCTCCTTCCAAAGATTTTCTATTGGGTTCAGGTCTGGAGACTGGCTAGGCCACTCTAGGACCTTGAAATGCTTCTTAAGGAGCCACTCCTTACTTGCCCTGGCTGTGTGTTTTGGGTTATTGTCATGCTGGAAGACCCAGACACGACCCATCTTCAATGCTCTTAATGAGGGAAGAAGATTGTTGTCCAAAATCTAACGATACATGACCCCATCCATCCTCCCTTCAATACGGTGCAGTCGTCCTGTCCCCTTTGCAGAAAAGCTGCCCCAAAGTATGATGATTCCACTGCCATGCTTCTCTATTGGGACGGTGTTCTTGAGGTTGTACTCATCCTTCTTCTTCCTCCAAACACGAAGAGTGGAGTTGATACCAAAATGTTCTATTTTGGGTCATCTGACCACATGACCTTCTCCCATGCTTCCCCTGGATCATCCAGATGGTCATTGGCAAGCTTCAAACAGGTTTGAACATGTGCTGGTGTGATCAGGGGGACCTTGCGTGCCTTGCAGGATATTAATCCATGACAGCGTAGTGTGTATTAACGGTAAGCTTTGAGTCTATGGTCCTATGCCCCCTTCAGGTCACTGACCGGGACCTCCCATGTAGTTCTGGGCTGATTCCTGACATTTCTTAGAATCGTCCTTACCCCACAAGGTGAAATATTGCATGGAGCCCCAGACTGAGTAAGATTGACAGTCACCTTATGTTTCTCCCATTTTCTAATAATTGCGCCAACAGTTGTTGCCTTCTCACCAGGCTGCTTGCCTATTGCCCTGTAGTGCTCTGTCAAGCATCCGATCATGTGTTTTGGTTTATTGGGGCAAGAGCGACGTATATACTGGGCACTAGGCGTAGTGGCATTAAATGCTGTTTAATAAATATGTATATTAAGGTGCTGCACCCTTGGCGAGAGCCAGATCTCGGGGTACCATTCCCCGGGATACCATCCCCACCCCCTATATTTTGTGTGGACTACTCATTCCGCAAAATTATAAGGACATATGAACAGCCCCATAGACTACAATGGGTACAAGTTCTATCTATGAAAAGCACCAAGAACTTGTATGTAAAAAAACTGAGGTCTGAATGAAGTCCAACTGGTGCATCAGTGTAGCGAGGAGCCGCGGCTGAGAAGTCTGTGTGTGTGCACAGCATCGGCTCCAACTAACAGATTCTGTTCAGGCAGCGCACGCTACAGGCAAGTGAGCGCTGTCAATCAAGGTACAGGGAGGTAATTCAAGGGGCAAAATGATGCACTGAGCTTTGGGGGCCACGACAAGGGTGCAGAACCCCAACTTCCATATTGATTAAACAGCGTTTTCTAGACACTAAAGGCAATAAGGTTTTGCCTTTTGTAGGGCTGAAGTATGTTGAGGGGTGAGAGGAGTTGTCCACCCTTTTGAGACATTTTTTGTTTGTTCCTAAATGCATGTATTTTGGGCTAAATGTCATTTTTGTACATTGTGCTTCATTAAAAATGTTGCACCATTTGGCTTTTACAGTCTCTTCATTGTCCTACACATTCAACTTTGATTTGGTCAAAAATCAGCTTAGAGGAGCTCAGAAAAAGAGAGAACGAACTCGCTGATGATTCTTAGTTAACTCACTCTGCAACCAGTAATAAACAGTGCAATAATGTCACACGGAGTTTTACACAAAACTCGCCGACTGTCATGGTGGCAACAGACGCTGATTCTAACACAATGCCCGATGGTTCTCTGGTGTTTCTGATCAACTCAGGCAGACTCGGCCATCGACCAGCAGTGTGCTCAGTCATAGACAGGCTAGCAAGAGTTAGGCCGGATTCATACTAGCAAATGACTCGCGCGAGCCTCGCATCGGCATCACCCAGTGCAGCCTGCCACCCTCCGGACAGGAGTGTCTCAGCTACATAGAAATTCATGCAGCAGACCTGCTCCTATCATGACAGTGTGAGGCCGTGTCGGGTGATGCGATGTGACACTCGCACGAGTCACAAGCGAGCCACTTGCAAGTGTGACTTCAGTCTTAACCTCGGCTAGCCTGCTTGTTAGGCTTCTGTGATCACATGTTCACATGATCACATGTGATCACAAGGAAGCCAATGACATCTGTTCCTCTCATATTTATGTTGGAGGAAATCTTCCACCCATGGCAACTATAGTTGCTGCTGTGTTGGTCTGTGTGCTGTTGTGTCCCAGATTTGCTGGAGAAAGTTGGCTAGTGCTTGGTGTTGTTATGGAGTTTACCCGTCATCTTGTTGTTTCCACCCTACTCTTGTTTTCCTCCTAATTTCTTCGGTGTGTGTGTGTGAGTGCTGTGTGACAAGAGTTTTGGTTTTCCCTGTTTGTCTATTTATATGGGTTAAATCACAATTCTGTTCTCGCCTACACTGGGGGAGGGGGTAAAAGATCAGGGCTGGTCAGGAGCAGCGCCAGGAAGGAGACTCAGACATCACCACCATTAAGGGTATCTCGAAGAATAGGGATATAACAGAGCACCGTAGTCTGAGGGTCAGCTTAGGGGCCCCAGTTTTCTGCTATCACCATAAATCTAGACAAAAAAGACTGACGGCACTCCCAAAATAGCAATGTGAACAGGTGCATAACTGAACATGACACAAAATGACAAAAAAAAGACAGTTGCACTCTGAAATGCTAAAATTGAAAACCACGAATGTAAGAATATAGACATGCATTACTGCTAAAGGAAATTTAGGAAAAATTGAGACATTTAGCATACAAAATGGCCATTTTCAGATTTGCCCAGTAGCCACGTCAAGGCATACCTTGTATACTACCGTAGAAACCTACTTTGAACTGAAGCCTTTCTCTAGGTTTAAAAATAAGCTCCTGTGTATGGGCAAGTAGGAACCTGCTATAGAAAATGAAAGTTCAGAGTAGGTACCTAGTATATGAGATATGCCTTGACGTGGCGACTGGGCAGATATGAAAATGGCCATTTTTGTATGCTAAATATCTCAATTTTTCCGAGATTTCCTTTAGCAGTGATGCATAGCTATACTTTTACATTCATGGTTTATGATTTTCATACTTTAGCATTTCAGAGTGCAACTGTCTTTTTTTCGTCCTTTTCCCCGCTATCCTCATAGTCCCAGCATGACAAATAGAGAGACAATAGAAGTCAAACTGTAAACGTTTTAATGAAACCCAAAACTTCTACACGCATTTAAGTGAAGAAAATAAATTGTATGCAAAAGGTGGATAACCCCTTAAAGTTCTAAAGTGCAGTAACATGGCGCCATTCGTTTTCATCCAACTTTCAACCTTTGTACTGTATGTTCCTGACTGTGCACTATGTGTCAATATTTTTTTTTTTTTTTAAAAAAAAAAATGAGATAGGAACAGTTTGCGTTTCTAAGTGTAGCCCGTCGCGTTTTACAGGACCGGGCCGCCGATATTAACATGTTTATTTCCCACTGTAATGTGATCATTTTAAGGATTAACTGGAATGACACAATATGTACTTAACCGATAAGTGATAGGGACAGGCTGAACTTGCGCAGAGTACGGGATAACTCTGCAGCGCCATCAGTCATTGCCTCTGGCGAGACGTTGCTGAGTTGGGGAAAAAAAAAATATGCAATCAATCCTTCGAGGGGGAGCGAGCATCTTCCAAAAACCACCCACATCATTATACTGAGAGAGTGATGCCAAGCACACATCTGTCCCATCTGTCCTTACCCAGACGGCAGAGATCTGCTCCATCTGTGATAGATAAATGTGATTACAAAACAAGAGAAAACTTTATTGGGTTCACGGGAGTTCTTCCACTCATAAGTCTTAACCATCGAGAACGGCGAGCCAATAACACGCACAAAAGACCCCTCTGTAATGCTGTAGTTTGGCAAAGCCGCGGACTAATATCTATCATCTCAGTCACAAATTATGTTACTAATGTAGTGCAGTTAGTAAAGCTTGGCAAGAAGAAAGGTCTACTGTTTATAGGAATTGTGGGATTCATTGTTGTAGTGATGTTATAAATAAAGTAGGTTTTACCTCTCCAAAAGTGGCAAAGTATACATCCATGAATCCATCCATCAATCCATCCATCCATCCATCCATCCATCAAGCCCTCTCTGCATTTATTCATCCATCCCGCTCTCCATCCATCCCTCTCTCCATCCATCCATCCCTCCCTATATCCATCCCTCCCTATATCCATCCCTCCCTATATCCATCCATCCATCCATCAATCCATCAATCCATCAATCCATCCATCCATCAATCCATCCATCAATCCATCCATCCATCCATCCATCAAGCCCTCTCTGCATTCATTCATCCATCCCGCTCTCCATCCATCCCTCTCTCCATCCATCCATCCCTCCCTATATCCATCCCTCCCTATATCCATCCATCCATCCATCCATCCATCAATCCATCAAGCCATCCATCCATCAATCCATCCATCAATCCATCCATCCATCCATCAAGCCCTCTCTGCATTCATTCATCCCTCTCTCCATCCATCCCTCTCTCCATCCATCCATCCCTTTCTCCATCCATCCATCCATCCATCTATCCATCAATCCCTCTCTGCATTCATTCATCCCTCTCTCCATCCATCCCTCTCTCCATCCATCCATCCCTCTCTCCATCCATCCCTCTCTCCATCCATCCCTCTCTCCATCCATCCCTCCCTATATCCATTCATCCATCCATCCATCCCTCTGTCCATCCATCCCTCCGTCCATCCCTCTCTCCATTCATCTCTACCTCTCTATATCCATCCATCCCTCTCTCCACCTCTACATCCATCCATCCATCTTTTAAAGACTATGTACAACCTATGTACAACTTTCTAAATAGTCTTAGGGGCCCTTTGCACACTACGACATCGCAGGTGTGATGTCGGTGGGGTAAAATAAATCGAAAGTGACGCACATCCGGCCTCGCTGTCGATATCGTAGTGTGTAAAGCCTTTTTGATACGATTAACGAGCGCAAAAGCGTCGTAATCATATCATCGGTGTAGCGTCGGTCCTTTCCATGATTTGGAAATGACCGATGTTACGATGTTGTTCCTCGTTCCAGCGGCAGCATACATCGCTGTGTGTGAAGCCGCAGGAGCGAGGAACATCTTCTACCTGCGTCACCACGGCTCACGCCGGCTATGCGGAAGGAAGGAGGTGGGCGGGATGTTTACGTCCTGCTCATCTCCACCCCTCCACTTCTATTGCCATGTGACGTCGCTATGACGCCGCACGACCCACCCCCTTAATAAGGAGGCGGGTCGCCGGCCAGAGAGATGTCGCAGGGCAGGTAAGTGCATGAGAAGCTGCCGTAGCGGACATTATCGCTACGCCAGCTATCACCATGATATCGCAGCTGCGACGGGGGCGGGGACTATCGTGCATGGCATCGCAGCATCGGCTTGCAATGTCGTAGTGTGCAAAGGGCCCCTTAATCATTTTCGATCATTTTACAGTAGCAGAGCCTTTATCTAGCTGAGTGTTCTGCAAAAATGTTACAAATCCATCCAATCATACTTCTGCCAGCTCTGTGCTTACTCTCCACCTGCCTTCTCTAAGGGGTACTTTGTACGTTGCGACATCGCTACTGCGATATCGTCGGGGTCAAATCGAAAGTGATGCACATCCGGCGCCGGTAACGACGTCGCAACGTGTAAAGCCTAGAAGAGAAGATGAACGAGCGTGAAACAGTCAAAAATCGCTGATCTGTGTCACGTCGTTCATTTTCATAATGTCGGTGCGTCCGCAGGTACGATGTTGTTTGTCATTCCTGCAGCTCCACACATCGCTGTGTGTGAAGCCGCAGGAGCGACAAACATCTCTTTACCTGCGCCCGCCGTCCACCGGCTATGTGGAAGGAAGAAGGTGGGCGGGATGTTTACGTCCCGCTCATCTCCGCCCCTCCGCTTCTATTGGCCGCCTGCCGTTTGATGTCGCTGTGACGCCGCATGACCCGCCCCCTTAGGAAGGAGGTGGGTCGCCGGCCACAGCGACATCGCAGGGCAGGTAAGTGCATGTGAAGCTGCCGTAGCGATAATGTTCGCATGTGCATGTGCGACGGGGGCGGATGCTATTGCGCTCAGCATCGCTATCATCGGCTAGCAATGTTGCACCATGCAAAGTACCCCTAAGGGTTAGAGATAGGAGCAGTGAAGGGGCTTTACATTGATGTCCACATTGTGGATGTATAGTCTCAGAGAGGGTAAAGAAAACAAGCTACAAATAAGGAGGAAAGCACTGGGATAAGTAATCGGTGCTAAGCTGAAATACTGTATATTACAAAGCAAGTACACCCCTCATGTTTTTGTAAATATTTTATTACATCTTTTCATGGGACAACACAGAGGATCTGACACTTGATTTTGCTATATAACCTACAGCCAGTGCTATACTGGCACTATCAGGCTGATTCTAGACATATCTTTAGTGGTCAGCTCGGATGTATAGGTTTTGAATCACAAGCAAGTAAAGTTTGTAAAATAAGCAGCTTTTTGAATGACAGCAGCTGAGGATCAACCCATAGCTGGGGTGGGTTTTGATAGTGATTCCCGTCTCCTGCCTGTCCGTCCTCACCCTGTTATTTATGCTAATTCTATTATAGAATTGTTTTACTATCTGACTAGAAGGACCAGTGATGATGTCATACCTATGTGACCAGAAGGGGCGGAGCCTCAGCCAACATAGCTGATACCAGGAAGCAGCATTATTTTTCTGTTGGCTGAGGCCCCACCCCTTTTAGTCTCATGGGTATGAAATCAGCACCGGTCCTTCTAGTCATATAGTAAAACGAATCTACGCCCCATCACATGACAAGTTACATCATATCGGTCATTCTAGCATCTACCATAAAAGGCAGGGGGGCGGGAATCACTATGAATGCCCACCCCAGCTATCCGCTGATCAGCAGCTGCTGTCATTCAAAAAGCTGCTCCTTTTACAAACTTTACTTGCTTGTGTTTCAAAACCTATACATCCTAGCTGACAACTAAAGGTATGTATAGAATCAGCCTGATAGCAGCAGTATAGAATGGCTGTAGGTTATATAGGAAAATTCTGGTGATTGGTGTGCTTTAATGTCTAAACAAAAGTGAGTACACCCCTAAGTGAAAGTGGCCGACTGCATCTTCTAAGTATATTGATACGCCCGCACTGTACTCCGACTGCATCTTCTAAGTATATTAATACGCCCCCAGTACACTCTGAATGCATCTTCTAAGTACGTTGACACGCCCCCTGTGCACTCCCAGCCTAATTTGCATATGGTTTCCACACTAGATTTCTCATGATCTCTACAAATAAAATATCAACTTTTACTGGGGGACCAGCGCCAACACAGCCATACCACTACTGCCATATGTAAAAACGTGCTGACAGGTTCCCCTTAATGCCAGAGTGGTCCGAATTTGTGATAGCAACACTAAGCATAGAGTACATACATTGCAAGTAATTCTAAAAGCTTAGAGACAGACACTGAATTGCAAGCTGTGTTTTCTGTCCATCTCTTAGAAAAGTATATATTAAATAAATAACCCCATCCCCCCCAGACGACTTTCTCTGGCTCCGCTACTATAAAATATACAACTGTCTAATATATGCACTTGTGCTGAGATATGTCCTGGCTGTTCTTGACAGTATGCAGTTGTAGCTCACAGAAATGTATGGGACACGATGTGTCCTCACTCCTAGCGCTGGCTGCTCTCCTTAAAATAAGCCATTAATATCAGATTGGTGGGTATTGACCCCCAGCGACCTCGGCAATCATCCAACTGGTGCTCTAGCGGGTGCTCCAACCACAGCGCCATACACTTTGTAGTGGCTGTGTTAGGTACTGCAGCTCGTTAAGCTGTTTGGCGGACAGAACCCCACCAACATGATATTAATGGTCTATTCAATATTCCCGTGCAAATAAATCCTGAATGTCAGTCTCCTGTTTTAGTGTAAGATTCTGCAGGTAAAGAAAAACTGGGCACCTAATTGTAAAAGCTGCCATGTTAATTTTCATCCAGCTAAGGGCAGAATCAGTGAAGTTTCGGACTCCATGTGTGTCACGGGTGTACTTTCGTGAACCCAGGGAAGCCTATACTGGCCCAAAAACTGGGGCCCCTCAGCTCACCCTCACACCCTGAGGTACCCTTAATGGTAGGGAGGGCCGGGCCTCCAACCTAGGCCCTATCTCCTGTCCTCGTCCCTGATGTTATGAACACCCCCTCCAAAACCCATCACCCGGGGAGAATGGGCAATAACAGAAGACTACACCCCACCAACAAATATGGACAGACAGGGGTGACAACAAAACAACTACTCGTACATATGGCAAACACACACAAAAGGAGCGACTAAAGTACTGAAAGTAAATTACTAAAGTAAATGAGGGAAAACAAACTACTGGAAAACTAGCATACAATAAGCAGGCAAACCTGAAAATGCTGCAGCAAACACCTATGCTGCAGCCCAAAGCACAACAGAAAGAGAGCTCCACAGCCCCTTCCACTTCCTGGCCAAGCTTAGAAATGAATGGAAATAACCGGCACCCTCTGGTGGAAGTTGAGGGTATATATAGGGCCTGAGCGTGGTCCAAACCAGAATCACCGGACCAGGAGTCAGGAGCTGTTGGAAGGAAACCTGGCATTAATCCTCTCCTCCCCAAAGGAAAGGGATTACATTTAATAAGCTGAGTCCCATAAATCAAAGTAAGAATCCTTCACACGTCCGTGTCTCCGGTACATGTTCAGGCCGTTTCCTCACGTGCCGGAGACACGGGTACACGTAGACCCATTAAAATCAATGGGTCTGTGCTCACGTGCGTGTTTTGCCATGGCCCGTGTGTCCGTGTGGAGCATACGTGTGCTTGTGTGCGCAACACGTAGACATGTCCGTTTATCTCCGGCATCAAGGGTGTCACACGGACCGCACACGGACCGCACGGATGTGATCCGTGTGACACGCATTGGAGAAAACACACGTGTCTGTGAATTAAAATGAATTTCTATACTCACCTTCTCCAGCGCTGCTGTCTCTGCCGCTGCTGTCACTTGCTTCTGACCCCTGCTCATTATGCTCATTGCATTTTCACTCCACTGCGGGCCGGAAGCAGCAGCAGCAGCGGGGAGTCAGCAGGACCGGAGACCATAGATCAGAACCACGGACAGCAACGCCAGAGACAGGTGAGCAGAAAGTTCCTGATGTCCGCGTGTTATCACGGATAGCACACGGAGAACACACGTGTGCCATAAACATGGCACACGGAGGGCAATATGCACCTTTGACACATCCGTGAAAGAGGTGCTTGATTTTCACGGACGTGTGAAAGAGGCCTCAGACTCAGAACCAACCATCAAAACCTGCAACCGAGGAAAGTCCATCACAATGTGGTAAAGATTATGGACCCCTTAAAGAAAATGTCCTTTGGCATAAATAGGTATTTTTTTTATATGATAAAAGGGGTTAAAGGAGGACCTGTCACTTGCAAGAAATATGTAATTTTTTTACCTGATATAATTGCCGCTCTTCTCCTGAATCCGGCGTTGTTTTTCTTTTGTTCCTGCTCCTCTCCATTCCAGAGATATAGGCTCTTTGCTCCATATATATCTTGCCTTTTTAATCAAGTGGGCGTGGTCCTCTCTGTGGGAGTGTTCTTGAGAGCCACGCCCAGAGGGCTAAAAAAGACAAGTATTATATACAGGGAAGAGGAGGCCATATTTCAGGATCAGAGAGGTGCAGAAATAAATGAAAATCAACGTCGGATTCAGAAGAACAGCGGCATTTACACCAGGTAAAAAAATTACGTATTAATGGGAAGTGACAGGTTCTCCTTTAATCCTTTTATAGTCATCATTATACAGTTACAATGAATACTGCCTTTAACTGAGGTGTCATAGGTCCTTTCTGCTCATGAGAACATCCCAAATGCCTGCATTCTGTTTTTCTAGAAGAAGATGACTAAATTCTACCTATCTTGCGCTTAGATTTCTGTCTCTGTGTTTTGTGTCCTTAGGAGACTCCACGTCGGGAAGTCTTTCACAATCACCTTGTCCTAAGGGTTTTGAAAGAGTCAACGGGACATGTGTAGGTAAGTTCATCAAAAAGCGATGGATGAACCATTCTGAGGGTCATGCAACGCTTCTCCCCTACATGAAAGAGGAAAGAGAAGTAAACCTTTCTTGGGATCCCCTTCCTGTGATCCCATGAGGGGTGTTGTGCATTAGGAGGGAGACCCCACTTTATTTTTTCTTCTTGTAAACATCCAGTTCTTCTACCCTCTTACTTTGCAGATGTAGATGAGTGTAAGGACCCAACGCTGTGTCAGAATGGTGACTGCACCAACACGAGAGGGAGCTTCTCCTGTCTGTGTAAAGAAGGATATCTCCTCGATTCCTCAAGGAGCAGCTGCATATGTGAGTTTGCCTTCATTGACTTATGATATGACAATTTTTGTGGTATGCGTCTTTATCATTGATAGTGGTAATTTCGAACCAGTTCAAGAATTCAAAGGGCCACTAATCATTGCTGATGGCGTTTAGACTAATAAAAGTCGCAAGTCTGGAGCCAGTAATGTTACTAAGGGTAAAAACATGAAGCACCTGGGCTCCAATGCAAAATCTGTAATGATGTCACCACCTACCATATGCAATATATTATGCTGGTGACAGAGGCAACATTGGTTCCTCTATGCCACCAGGGCTCCTGCTAACTTTGCACCATTATATTGCTGTCACGGGGTATGTAATGATGGAACAGGGGCTCCTAGGCTGGCCCTCAGATTCAAGACCTTGCACTATCCCTTATCTCAGAGATAGACTTGATGGTAGCCAGGTCTGAGCCTCCAGCGTGACTCTGACTCCTGTCTGAGCCCTGATCTTACTCCCCCACCCTGGGAGTGGAAACCCAGTAATAAAACCCCCCAGAAAAAACATGGACAAGGGAGAACGAAAACTTGAACACACTACACTCAGACACAAAGGAGAAACAGTATGTGTACAAGGGAATAAAGCAAATCGTAGGAAATAAACGCACAACAGGGGAACTTTCACACCACGCAGAATAGTAACTGTAGTTCACCATCAACTGGATAACCACAAACACCGGGATCGCTGGAGCTAAGCTGAAGCTATCTTCGGCGGTCTCATAACACACTTCCCAGCCTTAAATAGGAAGAGACCAGCTGTGATTGATAATCAGCAACCTGACTCAAAGAAGAGTTGCACCCTGCTCCAAAAAGGATTAACTCCTGCACAGCTTGGAGCAGTGAATCAACTCAGCCGACGCCCAGCAAAGCTGAACACTTAAGAGAGACCAGGATGCCTGCCATAGCTGTAATCCGTGACTGCAGATCTGGAAAGCCCAATTGCTCTCCTGACATGTCAGCCAGTAGCTTTCTCCGGGAGAATACATGTGCCCTTGGCTGATCACACACTCCTGTGTATGAGAGAGTTGACAGCCGGCTGAACAGTCATCCAAATTATCATTCCGCCAACTGCTATCTAATGTGTATTACCAGGAAAACTCTCTAAGGGATCTCCATCCTGATGAAAATGTAGTAGCAGATAGTAAAAAAATTAATGACTTAAAAAGGTGATGTCTACATTGTATATGACCCCACTGTAAAATCTCTATATATGACTTGTGTCTTTCTCCTCAGCTCATCATGTAATTTCAGAAGCCAAAGGTCCCTGTTTTAGGGTCTTGCGGGATGGCGGGTGCTCCCTTCCTATCCTTAGGAATATCACCAAACAGATTTGTTGTTGCAGTCGTGTGGGAAAAGCTTGGGGCAAAGGATGTGAAAGCTGTCCTCCGTATGGCACAGGTAGGAAGCCGTCAGTGAAGTTTTCCATTCTGCTCCAAATGCTTTTATAATACTTTAATATAATTTTATTATTTCATGTTGCAGAAGGATTTAAAGAGACTTGTCCTGCCGGTCCAGGTTACCATTACTCAGCTTCAGACTTGAAAATTAACCATCGCTTTGTTGGTCAAGATCGTGTCCCTGTCCTACGACAACCTGGATCCAGAATTCTGACCCTAACCACTGCTCTACCACCAACGAAACCAGTTACCAGTAAGAAATTGGTCGTATCTGCTGAAATTTATGACATCTATAGTCCTCATCATGCACATTTCTATGCGATGTCCTAGTAAGATGCAAGTACTATTATCTTATGAAGATATCAGAGTCAAAAAATGCTCTGCTTAGTAAATGAGTAGAGGCTAGGGGCTGTGTCATGAGTGTGTCACAGCCTGATGTGATCTTGGGACATCAGAAGGTCACAGCGTATTGTTGATTGCTGATCTGCTTTAGTGCCCGATCGCCATTTACCCTGAATTGGGGCATATTTAATACATCAGGTACTGAAGGGTTAAGGTTCCTTTCTATCCTACTGTGATTGAACAGGTAGTTGTAACCTCAACTGCAGCCACTCCCTTCTCGTGTAAATATCCACTCCTCACTCCTCCCTATGCCGGCTATAGCTCATACCATGCGGAATAAGCTCGTTGCTGCATAGCTGTGATGTAGTTTCTGTTGCAGCTTCGAAGGTTCCTACTGAAGTCAACCAAGGAGTGCTTTTTTATTGTCTTTCCCCACCTGTTTCTTTCCTACCTCGTGTTATGTTATTGTAGTAGTGAGACTAGAATCTTGTTGGCCCTCACTAGTCAGGGTTAGTTCAGGGCCAGTGAGGGCCTAGGCAAGTGATCGGCGCATGGAGACCATCTAGGGACGTTAGGGAGTACAGAGATCAGGTGAGTGTTAGGAGGTGACCCCACTCCCCTCACCCTAGCGCAAGGGTCTATCATTGTATTGTGTACCCCTTGTATTATGTCGTTTGCCAGGGTGTAACACTATCAAGGTGTTCCCGGTGTGTTGCGCCGGGAGACCTCTCAGACCTGGTATGACACCTGTAGTCACATCGTGACAGGCTGCACTATCCATGCGGCAAGAAAAGGTCAACTAATTGGGTTGGGGTGGAAGGTTTTATGTAGGTAACCAGTTATTTTCTGCACTTTGATCACATATTTGTCTTCACATTTTGACCCCAGGCAGTAAAAATGTACAACGCACCCTTGGCAGTGGCATTGTAAAAAGTGTTGCGCTTGATGTTGGACCTCAATGGAGATAGGGAATGATGAGACGGCTTCCTCCGTGCTGCTCTGCAGAATATGTCAGCACTAGATTAGACTTAATCTTTAGGGATGATCGAATACCTCAATTATTTGGCTTCGCGAATATTTGCCGAATAGGTCGCCGCTATTCGACTATTCACGAATATTCGATGCGCAATGTAAGTCTGTGGGAAACCCGAATAACAACTATTCAGGCATCCCATAGACTTACATTGCACATAGAATTTTCGCATAGCGGCGTCCTATTCGTCGGATATTCGCGAAGCCGAATATTTGAGGTATTCGATCATCCCTATTAATCTGGATTTGCATTTTCAGGCCGTTTCATTGTGGAGGAGAGAAGACCAGAGAGCGATCAGACCCGGACATATATTCCACCACAGAGCCCTGATAGGACGCAGATCCAAATTAACAGGTCTCCTTCTATTATACAAAGGCTTCTTCCCACCAGGTCACCACCTCCAGTGGATCGTGTAGACCCAGAAGATGAGTCTCCCCCGCAGGGTAAGGAGGATTAAGAAAAGTGGATTTACTGCTTCACACTTTATTACCCCAACAGATTTGTCGGAACACTCCGTCTTGTCTGGAGTTCATGGATAACTCAGTAGGCACCTCTCACGATCGATGGGAAGCGCTCATCCTGTTCCAACACTTATAGTTAGTCCTTAATGGGGATTTCTGAGATTTAGACACATTTTTGGAGAACCCTTGTATATGGTGAAAAAGTAAAAATAATTCACATATACGGAGCAAATTGATGGCGCTGCCGCCATGGCAGTTAGCATTTTATATATGTACATCTCTGTTTTTCTGTTGCAGAAACCAACTTGTGTGAGCTGAATCCACAAATCTGCGGTCCTGGTCGCTGTCAGCCGCGTCCCGGCAGTTACACCTGTGTGTGCAACAATGGCTACTGGTTGAGCACACAAGGCACCCACTGTATAGGTGAGAAATGAATAATTTCTGCAATCTTTAAATTTTCTCTGTAATTTTTGTATTCCTAGCAATAAATAAGGTGACGCAATTTTCCTAGGGACACCGACTATATTATATCTATATATAATAAATTCTCTTTAAAAAAAATGAAGGCTAAATATTTACAAAAAGTTTGATGCGATTGGATAATAGAGATATCCCTTCCAGTCAAATTTTACAACTGAATCTAGCCCAGTGATCATCTGATCAGCGCAGATTGACGTTTCTGAGATCCTCATTGAGCAGCTCATATTGTTGGGGAGCATTGTGTATGGCCATACATTTTCCCTACAGTGGCCACTTATCACTCTTGCTATGTATAACAAGCGTGGCACGTGCGTTCAGACCAGCAGGGAGCCTGACGCACACCAACAATACAACAAACAATACCACAAGTAAGGGGGAACACAGAGGACACTATAACAAAGGTGGGCCCTGGCGCTAGTGAGAGGGGTAAATGGGGAACCTCCTAAACTCACCTGCAGCTGTCCCTGCTTTCCTAGACAGGCTGTATACACTCTCCTCAACTGTCGCCGAGCAGGAACCTGTGACCCAGAGAAATTCTTTAGATGCCCTGGCTAGTGAGCTGGCAGGTGAGGTTCACTAGACCCACCGCTGCACTAATATGATACAGAGAAAGATAAGGCAAACAGGTGAAAACAACAGCAAAAAAGGATAACATCCGACTTCTGGAACACAGGACCTTCCACCAAGGCGGCCAGAATACAATAGATTTGTATCTTCAGCAAAAGGGGCGTGGCTACTAAGCAGCTGCAGCTGAAATACTCTGCTAGGAGCTGCTGCCAACAAAACTGACATTAACTCCTGAGGTCCGAAAAGAAATTAAACTACAGTGGAACCTTGGTTTACGAGAGTAATCCGTTCTGGGAGTGTGCTTGTAAACCAAGTTACTCGTCTAGCAAAGCAAAATTTCCCATAGGAAATCATACAGTTGACTTTTGGCCACATTGACACCTACAAATAGCCGATCGTAGCAGTGCCAGATGTCGAGCCTCTACCAATATGAAAATGATGAGATATCTTATGCCATCTGTATTCAAGCCCTGGAAACCAACTTAAGCCACTGTGCTACTATTCTCCCTATTAAACACTTCTTTGGAGATGGAGCCTCCAACACAGATGTAAACTAAGCCTTAGGAAAAGTCATGAGGAGCAGGTGCAATAATATTAACACTTGTATGGCGAGCCAACTGTTGCACAAACCGAAGAAAACCTTGGACGTCCCGTCTTCCTAACTTCTACCACACCTGCTGATTTGGCGGTTCTATCTGCTTCGATGAGTTATGTGGACACCGGATTATGGGTCCATCATTAGATTCCTTATCTCTGTAAAAAGCCAATTACACAGAAATCTGAAAAGGTTCAGTTTGGGTGGAATTAACAGAGATAAACGCAAATACCAAGATGAAGAACATTTGTTTTTTTGGATGTTCCTTAATTCCACCAGCAATTAAGGTTTTAACTTTCACATGGAATTAGCCTTTAATGCGTGATGACGCTTAGCAAGAAGTTTTGGCAATGGACAAATTGGCATCGGTTTCTGTTGAACAATCAGAGCTCCATTACATGGCTGATTAACAAGATGACTTTGTATTTGGAATGAATATGTCCAGAAATTCCAGGAAATGCATTCTCATAGTTTGTTCTTTCCAATTAACGGCTATAAAAATGCAAAACATTAATCAAGTGAAGAAAAAAAGCAAGAAACAAACTGTAGCTGGCAGCAATTCGCACAAGAATGTTATGCCACATCTGTAGCCTGGAAGTCTGATGTTCATGATGATGACGCCTTTTCTCTTGGAGTTTCTCAATCCTTTCCTCAAGTGTTGGGTTTATAAGGAGATCATGAAGCTGAAACAACAATCACTGTGATTGTTTATATGTACAATATGGTTCTGTTTCTCATATACAGACCTCTATGGGTTTCTGTAAAAAAGTAGATGAATTTCGGGTCGGAGTTTTGACCTGTTTAGACCAAGATCTAAAACAGAAGAAAGAAGCAGATGTGACCGTTTTTCCAGTTCGATATTACCTGGATCAGTGATACCACAGGCTGTTGGAATATATGCTGTGCAATCACTGGAAAGACAAATATTAGTACCCGGTGAAGAATACCGGACAATAGCTTCTTAATAAACATAGGACCAACTAGAGATAAAGGAGAGATCGGACCCTGGAAATAAAAATAATGAAGGAATCCATACTTAAGTTTTAGGCTATGTCCCCACGCTGCGGATTTCGCGCGGATTTTGCGCGGATTTTGCCGCGGATTTGCCGCGGATTTCCCGAAAATCTGCAGCAGCAGCACTTCCAAGCCATTTCAATGGCATTTTGGAAATGCTGTGTCCATGCTGCGGATTTTTCCGCGGATTTTGATCCGGAAAAATCTGCAGCATGTCAATTGTTTGGTGCAGATTTGATGCGGATTTTTCGTTTTGAATGGGGAAAAAAAAAAAAAAAAAATCCGCAGCAAAATCCGCAGCAAATCCGCGGCAAATCCGCGGGTGCGGATTTGCAGCGAAAGTCGCAGATTTTCAGGCAGAAAAATCCGCAGGTACCTTCTACCGTGGACACATAGCCTTAGAGTCTTTAGGAAGAAAATTGTGTAAAATACATAATGTGGAGAAAAGTACTGGTTCACTAACGGGAGCTTTTTCAACATCCCAACCTAAATTCATAGACATTAATATGGAGTTGGTTTCTCCTTTCTGGTTATAACAGCTTCCGCTCTTCTGGGAATATGTCATAAAAGATTTAAGAGATTTTTGTGAGATTTTAACCCATTGATCCTCATTGACTCTCACGTTGGGGAGAGTGCTGAGGTCACAATCTCCATACTAGTTTATACCAAACTTGTTGTATGGGGTTGGAGTGCGGCCGGTCATGTTCTTCCTCACCAAAGTACCCCAACTATGGACCTTGCTATGTGAATTGGGGAAAGTCCTGCTGGAACAGAAAATGGTCCTCCTCAAACTGTGCTCACAAAGTTGGAACCTACAATTGTCAAAAATGTCTTGTATGCTGAAGCATTAAGATTTCTCTTTATTTGAACTAAAGGTTGGCGGCTGACCCCAGAAAATAAACAAACTTATCCTTCTTCCACCAAACTTTACAGATGGAACAATGCAATCAGCCTGTAATGTTCTCCTGGCATTCGCGAAACCCAAACTTGTCCATCAGATGCAGATAGAGCAGTGTGATCCGTCACTGCACAGAACACGTCTACTCCAGAGTCCAGTGGTGGCGGCTTTACACCAATCCATCCGCCACTCGGCATTGTGCTTGGTGATGTACGGCTGCTGCAGCTGCTTGGCCATGAAGCAGTGTTTATGCTGATGTTACCAGAGAAGGTCTAGACTCTGCAGTTATAGTGTCATGCAAGGTATCGAGAAGTACACGTGAATGGCAACAGGGAAGAGAAGGGAAACCCTGTTTCTAGGGAAGGGGGAGATGGTGACCCCTGACCAAACCGACCATTGGTCCCTGGCTCCCCTTGCCACCCTAGAGAGGTTCCACACCTATGCGCCAAGCAGGATACCTGGCCCTGGTTGACCCTGAACTGAGTTCTAGGTAAGGAACGGATGGGATGAGCGCTTAGTCAACCCCACTAAGAACTAAAGAACACACAGGGAACACAGACAGGGCAAAGTACTGTATATGAACAACTTATCTCCAGGATGACTCTAGGAGAGGTACAGCAACAAACAACGTTTTTTTCAGATGAATACAAGCTAAATGAATACAAGGTCTGTATAGGAATATAACTCTCACCAGGAAACAGCAAAGGGAAATGTGTGTATTTAAGGACACAAGTTGAAATGATGATGATGATTAACAGTTGAAAGGTGAGGATATCCGCAGGGTCTTAAAAGGAAAGGGATAAACCCCAAGCAGAGAAGATACATAGAATACCATTTACACCACAGGAGGAAAAATAGAAGGTCAGGGAGCAGTTTGTGTATCCAAACGATGCGACCTTCTACAGCAAGACACCATAGTACTGTGTCAACCGTTACCCACCAGTGACATATGGAGTCAGCAGAGCGTTGGAGACTTTTCTTCCCACTGCTCCTCAGCACTCGTTGACCCTGCTCTGTAAATTTACTCTTCAGGGAGTACAGGAGGTCACCCCCTTTTTCTTTATGTCCTTCCAGATATCAGTGGAGTATACATTCAGCACTAATCAATGTATATTGTATGTATCTCCTAATATTTCAGAGGATTACATTAATAGGATACAGAGTTTTATTCGGCCTCCACGCTCTCCCCAGACACTCGAGGTGAATAATTTATTAAAGGGCCTGAATTCCTTTGAGTGAAGATCAAACCCCTATGGTCACATTTTTTTGATTAATTGCTTCTTCTCCTTCTAGACCCCAATCTAATCAACGCCAAGTGAACTGCAATTTAAATAGTCCAGTATGTGGCCATGGATGGATTATAATTTGATACGATGCTTAGAGTGTCTATTCTTGATCTTTAAATATGAAATATACAACAAAGGAAAAAAAAGCATGTAAAGATACAATATTTCTTAGTTCCACAAGGAACTATAAGAAATGCAAATCAAAAGAAAGATTAGAAAGCCTGGAGTTACAGGAAATGTCTAGAAGATATTAGTTCTGCAGAAGATGGGTTATGAAGGAATGACTGCAGGTGTGGTGTACACTGAAAGACCCTACGAAACAGACGCTGTCTGTGAGATTGCGCAGAAGACAAGTAATGAAGGTCCATATTGGAATTTAAGAAGTTCAGACGGGAATGCAATTGTTCTTAGCAGAAAGAGAAGAGTAAGCCACTGCCTGAGCCTCAGTTTAAAAAGGATTAGGCATGTTGAAATCCATATGCCCAATCTTTATCTCCTCCGCAGTGGTGTAAGTAGAGTTTGATGAGCCCAGGTGCAAAGTGTGACCTGGCGTCCCGCAACCGTACACCGACACTCCGGGTACGGGATAATGATGCTGACACTCCGGGTACGGGATAATGACGCTGACACTCTGGGTGTCTGACACTTTGCTCTTTCCCTCAGCACCCATGTTTCCCATGCTCTGAAATCCCTCTAACAGCACCCAGCTTTCCTATGTTCTGATATCCAGCTTGTCCTCAGCATGCACCTTCTTCAAGTTCTGCTATACATTTTTCCCTCAGCACCCAGCTTTCCCATGATATCAGAGCATGGGAAAGCTGGGTGCTGATGGGAAAGATGTATAGCAGAGCATTGAAAAGATGGGTGCTGAGGGAAACAGCCTCTTTCCCTCAGCACAAAACATTCCCATCCCATACTTTTATCTTTGTCCTCCCTCATATATAGCTCTCCCAATACTATAATGGCCCCCACATAGCCTTCCATATAGTATAATGGCTCCCACATCACCCTTCATATATTAGAATGCACCCCCATAGTCCTACATGTATTATAATGCCCCTCCCATAGTCCTCCATGTGAAAGCTGAAAGAAAAAGAACGCCAATATGGTCTTACCAGATACTATAGGGAGATTCTGTAGGTCACAATTCCTAAGCAAGCCCCAGATAGGTTAAACTTCAGTGCTGGAGAGGAGAAACGGGTTAATGCCGCGCTTCTGCCGAAGTAATGGACTGATTTAATCAATTCTTCTTTATTTGACAGGTCTACGTGTTTCAGAGGTCAAAGCTCCTTCATCAGAACGAAGGAAACATCAACAATGTATCATAATAATAATAATACATTGATGATTTCTCCTTTGTCCTGATGAAGGAGGCTTTGACCTCTGAAACGTGTAGACCTGTAAAATAAAGAAGAATTGATTAAATCAACAGTCCATTACTTCGGCAGCAGTGCAGCATTAACCACGTTTCTCCTCTCCAGCATTGATAGTCCTCCATGTATCAGATAGCCCTTCAATTATTATAATGCACCTCCCATAGTCCTCCATATATTATAATGCACCCCATAGTCCTCCATATATTATACTGCACCCCATAGTCCTCCATATAGTATAATGCACCCCATAGTCTTCCATATATTATAATGCACCCCATAGTCTTCCATATATTATAATGCACCCCATAGTCCTCTATATATTATAATGCACCCCATAGTCCTCCATATATTATAATGCACCCCATAGTCCTCCATATATTATAATGCAGCACCCATAATCCTACATATTTTATAATATACCTATAGTCCTTCATATTGTATTATGCAGCCCACATACTGTTTAATGCACACCGATACCCCTCCATATATTACAATGCAGCCCCATAGTCCTGCATGTATTATAATGCACTCCCACAGTCCTCCATGTTTTATAATGCAGCCCCATAGGCCTTCATTTTATATTATGTAGCCCGCATACCACTTAATCCACTCCACAGGACTCCATGTATTATAATGCACCCTCATAGTCCATTTATAAGGTGTCTTTCATATTGCAATATGCAGCCCCCATACCGTTTAATACACTCACATAGGCCTCTGGCCACCGTGTACTCACTGATTAAAAAATAATAAACAAGTCGTCAGCTTTCCTCGTTCCCCCGCTGCTCCGGTCAGTGCCCCACGCTGTGCAGTCTCAGTTCAGCAGCGCGCAGTAGTCGCGTCACGGCGCTCTGCTGCACTGAGACGTCGAGTGCAGGCACAGGGGGAGAATGATGAAGGATGGAGCGGAGCGCTCTGCTCCATTCTTCATTATTACTTTGTGCGATGACGGGCGAGGGTCCGTGGGTGAAGGTAGCCCTGTGCCGCTACTTGCACCAGGCCCCGTAGCAGCCACGTGGTCTGCCACTGAACAGGAGCCGGCTACCTCTCTGCAGGGCGGGAATTAGGCCTCTAACCCGGCCAAGCCCGGTCGCCGTTGTGATCTCTGCGACCGCGGTGGTTAGGCCTCTGCGTCCTCCAATGTAAGGAGAAATTCAAACGGCTGCTTCTTCAGAAATTGTCA
Source organism: Anomaloglossus baeobatrachus (assembly GCF_048569485.1). Classification (NCBI taxonomy): domain Eukaryota; kingdom Metazoa; phylum Chordata; class Amphibia; order Anura; family Aromobatidae; genus Anomaloglossus; species Anomaloglossus baeobatrachus. The sequence goes on from NC_134361.1 coordinate 43,148,255, forward strand.
CTAAACATCAATCAGGCCAATCTAAAAACACTAATATCACAAATAGGTAATAAGAAGAAATTACAAAAAAATTCCATAGTGTAAAGGTTAGCGCATCAGACAATTTTTTTGATGTTTGTTAGTGCTATTGAATAATGACATAGCCACAATATAACATCAATCTATTCACATTGTGCAACTTACTGATTGCTGCTGATCCAAATCCTTGGACCAAAGCTCCGCAGTCTTGAATGGCGCCGTTACCCACGGTCAGCCTCTACTCCATACATCGTCTTTGGGCCTGCCGAAGAACGTCCGGCAATTCCATAGACAACTAATGGAGCAAGGACAGAGCATGCACCCTCCGGGGTTAGTAGAGCTTGGTTCAGGGGTTACAGAACCCAATCTTGGAATTGCTGTGGGTCCAAGCAGTCAGATTCCCAGCGATCAGTAAATTATACTGTATCTTATAGATTTTTGGAATTCCCCTTCAACTAATCATGCGCTGATCTGGAATTACTGTACGTCATCTACATGATATACGTATACATGATGTTGGGGGAGATTTTTATCATGGTAGATTGTTACAGGCTTCTCATTTTTTTCATCCAATATGTAAAGTGCATTCATTGTTTAGTTAAAATATTACTTTTCGTCCTACAGATATGGATGAATGTCGGCAGAGACCAAGCCCTTGTACCAATGGACGCTGTGAAAATACAGTGGGCAGCTATCGATGCGCCTGCTCGGCTGGATTCAGAACTAACCCACAAGGCACTGAGTGTACAGGTCAGATACAACCTCCGGTCTGACTATATACAACTAAACTGCACAGTCTGATTGCAGATAATCTTTTACGCTACAGAATCGTCCCATTCATGTTCTACGTCCAAAAAGTTATTCCGGGAAAAAAACAAAACAAGTTAAAGCTTGCTTATTACTATGGGTCTTACCCCCAAAACCATTAACGATTTTGAGAATGGGGCTCTGAAACCTCATGAATGGAAAATACGCAACCTCCAGTCCATTCATTGTCTCTAGGACTACCTCAGAAAAACGGAGCACTGTAGTCGGCTATTTCCAGTAGTCTTATAGACAATGAATGGAGAAGAGGTTGAGCATGCATAACATGCTCTACTGAAGACGAGGCGCTGCTCCTCTGATAACAGGAGATAACTTTGCTTTTTGGGGAGTAACCTGTTACACTAGGTACGGGAAGAGAAGGAGAAGGAGAACCCTGTGTCTAGGGAAAGGGAGGAAGGTGACCCCTGACTAAACCTACTGCTGGTCCCTGGGGTCCCTCACCACCCTAGATAGGTTCAACATCAATGCGCCGAGCTGGATACCTAACCCTAGGTATCCCTAGTGCTGGGCCCTAAATAGAGAACGGATGGGAGGAGCTCCTCGTGAACCCCACTAAACACTATAGAAGACACAAGTAGGACACACAGGGGGAAATGCATGAACTACTTATCCACAGATGACACCGGTAGAAGTTCAGCAAAGTTTTCAGCAGTGATACAAAAGAGGAGTACAAGCCACCTGCTTGCAACCAAGGCTTGAAGGAACTGAAACATATCACCAGTCCCAGGAAGGAAGGGGAATATAAGCACCAAGAGAATGCTGATGATCAGCAGCTGGGTGGAAGGCAAGCTCCTGCTGGGTCCAAAAGGGGGAGAGATGAATCCAGCAGGAAAACTACCTATACCAGGGTTCCCCAACTCCATTCCTCGAGGGCCGCCAACAGTGCATGTTTTCAGGATTTCCTTAGCATTGCATGGGTGTTGCAATCATCAACTGTGCAGGTGATTAAATTATCACATGTGCAATACTAAGGAAATCCTGAAAACATGCAGTCTTGGCGGCCCTTGAGGACTGGAATTGGGGACCTATGACCTATACCAATGAATACTGACAGCAGGGACAATGGAAAGTCAGGGAGAATTTTGCGCAGCCAAACACTGTGACCTTCTATTGCCAGAAACCACATGAATGTCCGTCACCCGTGACACACCCGTGACATAACCCAATTATAATTCTCCCTTCAAGTTGCTGATTATTCTATCTTGTGATTGTCCTTTTTCAGATATTGATGAATGTAACAGTGGCCAACAACTATGTTCCAATGGACGATGCGAAAACACCCCTGGCAGTTACCGATGTGTCTGCCCATCAGGGTTTAGCCTAAATGCACAGGGCAACACGTGTGTAGGTAATGTATGGCTACAGTGTGGTAATAATGGCTAATGAGATATGGTGGACTATAACAAGGTGACAGCTTGGTGTTTTCAGGCTCGAAATTTGACTGCAAAACGCATGATCATTAACAATCAATTTAAAAATGGCGCTCATCACATCACTACATTGGTTTAGCCCACTCCAACTTATATGTGTGTATTAGCAACATAAAATCTTGACTTAGTTATCCTAAACTGATCCTAAGTTACAGCTTGAATTATCCTCCAGAGCTGTATTCACAATTCTGTTGGTTGTAGCTGGGATTGATGACGATGTGTGATGAGAACAATGTGGCCTCTTTTTTGTCTCCCATAGACATCGATGAGTGTCGCATCACTCCTAGACGGCTGTGTCTTAATGGACGATGTGAGAACACTCCTGGGAGTTACCGCTGTGTGTGTCCTGCCGGGTTTACTGCCAACTCCCAAGGCACCGATTGTCAAGGTAAGAAAATGCCAGTTATACAGTGTGTCCACCGCCATTAACTTGAGAACGGTGGCAGCTATAGGCATATAAGTGGTGTCTAGGTATAGTAAAGTACCCATGCGCTATGCAATGAATCCAGAGATGCTCTGCACAGAGAATCGCGCCAGTATGGTCATATCCCGGCTGGTATAACAACTTGAGCATCTACAGTTAGGTCCAGAAATATTTGGACAGTGACACAATTTTCGCGGGTTGGGCTCTGCATGTCACCACATTGGATTTGAAATGAAATCTCTACAACAGAATTCAAGTGCAGATTGTAACATTTAATTTGAAGTTTTGAACAAAAATATCTGATAGAAATTGTAGGAATTCTCACATTTCTTTACAAACACTCCACATTTTAGGAGGTCAAAAGTAATTGGACAAATAAACCAAACCCAAACAAAATATTTTTATTTTCAATATTTTGTTGCGAATCCTTTGGAGGCAATCACTGCCTTAAGTCTGGAACCCATGGACATCACCAAATGCTGGGTTTCCTCCTTCTTAATGCTTTGCCAGGCCTTTACAGCCGCAGCCTTCAGGTCTTGCTTGTTTGTGGGTCTTTCCGTCTTAAGTCTGGATTTGAGCAAGTGAAATGCATGCTCTATTGGGTTAAGATCTGGTGATTGACTTGGCCATTGCAGAATGTTCCACTTTTTTGCACTCATGAACTCCTGGGTAGCTTTGGCTGTATGCTTGGGGTCATTGTCCACCTGTACTATGAAGCGCCGTCCGATCAACTTTGCGGCATTTGGCTGAATCTGGGCTGAAAGTATATCCCGGTACACTTCAGAATTCATCCGGCTACTCTTGTCTGCTGTTATGTCATCAATAAACACAAGTGACCCAGTGCCATTGAAAGCCATGCATGCCCATGCCATCACGTTGCCTCCACCATGTTTTACAGAGGATGTGGTGTGCCTTGGATCATGTGCCGTTCCCTTTCTTCTCCAAACTTTTTTCTTCCCATCATTCTGGTACAGGTTGATCTTTGTCTCATCTGTCCATAGAATACTTTTCCAGAACTGAGCTGGCTTCATGAGGTGTTTTTCAGCAAATTTAACTCTGGCCTGTCTATTTTTGGAATTGATGAATGGTTTGCATCTAGATGTGAACCCTTTGTATTTACTTTCATGGAGTCTTCTCTTTACTGTTGACTTAGAGACAGATACACCTACTTCACTGAGAGTGTTCTGGACTTCAGTTGATGTTGTGAACGGGTTCTTCTTCACCAAAGAAAGTATGCGGCGATCATCCACCACTGTTGTCATCCGTGGACGCTCAGGCCTTTTTGAGTTCCCAAGCTCACCAGTCAATTCCTTTTTTCTCAGAATGTACCCGACTGTTGATTTTGCTACTCCAAGCATGTCTGCTATCTCTCTGATGGATTTTTTCTTTTTTTTCAGCCTCAGGATGTTCTGCTTCACCTCAATTGAGAGTTCCTTAGACCGCATGTTGTCTGGTCACAGCAACAGCTTCCAAATGCAAAACCACACACCTGTAATCAACCCCAGACCTTTTAACTACTTCATTGATTACAGGTTAACGAGGGAGATGCCTTCAGAGTTAATTGCAGCCCTTAGAGTCCCTTGTCCAATTACTTTTGGTCCCTTGAAAAAGAGGAGGCTATGCATTACAGAGCTATGATTCCTAAACCCTTTCTCCGATTTGGATGTGAAAACTCTCATATTGCAGCTGGGAGTGTGCACTTTCAGCCCATATTATATATATAATTGTATTTCTGAACATGTTTTTGTAAACAGCTAAAATAACAAAACTTGTGTCACTGTCCAAATATTTCTGGCCCTGACTGTATAAAAATAATAGGCGTCAGATCTGAGAACGTCAAGACAGGTCTGAGACTGGCAAGTGATGTCTTAGCTAACCACTTTCAACTAGGGTCTATTTCTAATGAAATAATCAAAAATACCTTATAAGACCTTATTTACGATCGGTCCTGAGGGTGCAATGAGAACATTTCACACACAGAACAGATTACAATGTAATTAGGAGTGGATAAGCACATGTTCTGAATTCAGTGATGGTGGGCCCTCGGAAAAGCTTCCTTTGGATGGGTCTAGAAGAGGCTCACCGGGTGAGGTGGATTCTCCAAGGCGTAGGTCAATGGGAGCAACACGGACCGGAGGTGATAATGCAACAGAGCTGGACTTGCCGGATGGCACGTGAATCAACGATGACCAGTACAGCTTGGTATGCAGGATGGCAGATGGGCAAGCTGAGCTGGAGGCAATAGATACAGCTAAGCCGGATATACAGATAGTACAGAATCAGAAGAGATGTGTAGGGAATTGATATCTTTCTGCAGGAGTTAATTTACACAGGCGAATAGCAGAGATTTATATGTGACGCCCTGGCTGGGCCAGATAGTCACAAATAGGGCCCACATTACACCCTTCCCTCACAGGTAACACACAGCCAACCTTAAAACCCTAGTCACCCCCTCAGGGCTTGATAGACACACCAGGGGGCGGAACCAGGCGGTTGGAAGACGCCCACCAAGGAGTCCTAGATAGCCCGGGGCGGGAAAAAGCAGAGAAGAGAGAGAGAGTTTAGAGTTCAAGTTGGAGAGGAGTGTGGGCTGGAGCTGTGTCCAGCTCCAGCAGAGGCGAGAACCCAAATTGAACAGGTGCCAGGGTAGGAGCCCTGGTCCCTCTGGCTAGGAGGAAGACGGTGGTCTCCGTCTGCAGGAGCCGGGAAGACTGCTCGGTGGAACCGAGGTGGACCGGGACAGGGTAGTGGCCCGCCGGTACTGACCCGGGGAACCGACTCGGAAACCGAAGCACAAAGGGGGGTACTCAGACCCTGAAGCTAGGTCTAGAAGCAACTGAGGGCTAGCTAATTAACTGATTGCGGCCAGGACTAGAGGTCCTGTCCCACCCAAAGTCCCGACTGAAGGTAACAGCCCACCGAGGGGGATAAAAGGCCACCGCCACGGCTCACAAATCCCACGAGCCAGCCTCTGCGGGCAAAGGGTTCCTCAGGCGACCACAAGCCGGGAGCGGACTCCTGAAGTTTCAAGCACAGGCAGTCCACCATTCTAACACAGGTGCAGGAGAAAGACAGAGACCACCAGCCGGGTGGGGGAACCCGAACGCAGCCGGCTGCGGGCACCGACCACCACCTTGGTTTACCAGAGACTCATGTGTGTTTCTAATAGTGAGTACATCAGCACCCTGCGGTCGCCCATCTCCCTGCACCGCCAACCCCCAACAGGTCCCGGGGCCGCCATCCATGCCCACGGAAGGGTTAACAACTTGCTGCACAACATCTCCCCCGGGTGCCCCGTAACTGCAGCAGTGGTGTCCAATATCCCCAAACTCCGTACGGCTCAGCCCGTACATTTACGTCCCACATCCACCATCCCATCACTACCCCTTTTCATTTGAAGTGACCGTCAGGCCCCCGGGTCTGGAGACCCTCGAGCCACCCACAAAAGGGCCGGATCCGAGTAGCTCGGCTGCTGAGAGCGGGGCGGTACACCTCGGCAAAGTGGTAACTTGCTTGCAGAGATGTGGTTATTATCTGGAATAGCATAAATTCAAAGGCAAACTGGTATCTTGCTTCTAGAGATGCAGGTACACACAGGAATAGCAGAGTAGCAAACGTGGAGAGCATCAGGATAGCAGGGGGAGGAACACGGAGCGCAGCTGATGATGCAACAGAGCTGTACTTGCCAGATGACACTTGAGTCAGCAAGGGCCAGTACAGCAAAGTATGCAGGATGGCAAATGGGCAATCTGAGCTGGAGGCAATAGATACAGCCAAGCTGGATATGCAGATAGTACAGGATCAGCAGAGATGTATAGGGAACTGATATCAGTCTGCAGGAGTATATTTACACAGGCGAATAGCAGAGATGTATAGGCAAACTGGTAACTTGCTTGCAGAGATGTGTCCACCGCCTGTTGTCAAGTGTAATCCATCTCAGCAGCAGAAATGCCGAGACAGAATTAAGGATCTGGGGACAGGTCTTTGTCTCTTTGCTTTTTCTCTCCTGTGTGTCCAACTACATAAAAGTATAAGGGAGGCAGGCTTTCACTTCATGGCAGATAAGGCTATGTGAGCACGCTGAGTATTTGGTTGCAGAAATTTCTGCACCAAATCTGCATCTCCTGGCAGAAAAAACTCTTTTGCTGCGGTTTCGGTGCGTTTTATTATGCTTTTTTTTTTGCTTATGTTTTTGCCATGCGTTTTTCATGCATTAGTGGTGGAAAAACTCTGGCAAAAATGCTGAAAGAATTGTTATTTTCTGCACCAAATCTGCACGTAAAAAAGAGGCAACATCTGCACAATGCTTCACAATTGTTATTGACTTTGCTGGCATAAGGTTACGCATGCAGTTTTGTGACAAAACTGCACCCAAAAATGCATACACAAACGTAGTGTGTGCACATAGCATTGCTCCTGATTTAGGCTAGCTGAGAAATGAGGGACTTTCCGTTTCTATAGTGCTGAGAAGAAAGCAAAAGGAAGTCCCAGCTCCGTTAGTGCTGGCAGAATGCTGATAAAAGGGAAGTGCCCACTGAAAATGAGTGGATGACATGTTATAGGGGCCATTCCTGAACATATTACACTGTTACTGCATGTGCACCAAAAACAGTTGTACTTAGGGATAAGGGCAGCAAGACTTAGAGGTTTAGTATGAAAGTTGTGTTATGCACTACTGTATATCTTCAATATTGTTCTGTGCCCTGTGGATAACTCGCCCACCCCAGGGCCTTAGGTGACTCGGTGTCGGGCCGGACTAGTCTGGGGTAGTCAGCGGTGGCGGGGCCCGATTCCGTGACCCTGATGGAGTCAATTAATGTGGCGATATTGGGGAAGTGATGATTATAATAAAGTTTATGAAAGATTCGTGACGCCACCTGTGGTAAATTGCAGCTCTTTAGGGTCGCAGCTGCTGGAAGGGAGCTCCGGGGCTGATGTTATGGCAGCTGAGGTGTTTCTTGCTCTCCACAGGTAGAGCGGGTACCCCGGGGCAACTATGGTTTTTGTGGACGAGGTGCAGAATGAATCAGACGACACAGGGCTTGCACTTTAGGTCTTTTACTCACTGTTTGCAGCACACCGGTTGCCCACAGTATGCTGGGATTCACTGTCAGGTGCCTCCGCCGATCCTGGGTAGTTCAGGGGTCAATACCGTTGCACCCCTCCGGTGTCTCTGTCCTGACTGACTTCCTAGCCTTGACCGTTGTAGCTGAGCTGGTCTTAGCCTCCACCACAGGGCCTGAACAAAGGGGGCTAACCGCAGTTGTATCTTGCCCCCTTCACAGGGGATCTGTGGCAGGTGGTGGCCCTGGGCGCTTGCAACCACCCCCGGCCCTTCGATGTTACTTTTGAGGAATTGTCTTTCTTCCCTCTGTCTGGGGACCGTCCCCGATTGCAGCCAGATCCCTCCACCCGATCTTTCAGTGGAACAGGCCACGAGCCAATATGCTCTTCCGTGGCCCTGGAATCCTTTCTTTCTTTAGGTGTCACCTGGGCCTAACTAGACCCCAGGATCTCCACCAGGAACTTCCTTCTGTCACTTTCTCCTCAGACTTTATTCCTTCACTCTCCTGAGGTAACTACCTCCCTCTCCTCCTCCCTCTGTCTTTCTCAGACTCACTGACCTTGAACTTCCTGGTTCCCTTGTCTATTCTCTTTCTGACTCCTCCCACACACCCTCTGGCTAGGCCCCACCCACACTATTTGGACCAGGATTGGGACTTATGACCCCATGAATACATCTATGGGGGTTGCTGCCACTATCCCTGACCCAGTGTATGCCTACCAATTGGTGTGTGCAAGTTTAGTCTGTACACCGGTAGGTGACCCCATTCTTACCCAGGATGGGAAATCACACCTCTGGCTGAGGTGCAATATCTCTGTGGCGACGGAAGCCTCAGGGGCGCCACACGGACACATAGCAATGAGTAAACCTACGACCGAGTCCCTGGAGAGACGGAATTGAAAAATAGCCTACATGGCGGTAATGACAGATATCTGCTGCTATATTGTATCAGCCGTGTATAATGCGAATTTCACTCCTGGAACATGGAGACTTGTGGGCACTTGACCAAAAGCTCAACCAGAGACGGCTTGTCCTGTGCTTAGTGAAAGATATAGGCTTATTAGCAATGCTGTATCCCAGGCGGCAGCTTCGCTGGTGTCTCCGCTCTGCCAGCCGGTGCCGGATTGGTAGGGAGTTTGGGTATATTCTCACTCAGTAGATTTGGTGCAGACGTTTCCGCCATTATCCTTCTTTTGAATGGGGCTTTTGCAAAAATCCACGCACAATCTGCAGAAACATTTGCCTTTTTTATGCCAGTTTACGAATCTGTCTCCACATACAGATATAGATGAATGCCGGCAGACTCCGCGCCCCTGTGGATCGGGAAGATGCCTGAACACTGCTGGCAGTTTCCGCTGTACGTGTCCAGCCGGCTACAGACTGACCCCACAAGGCAGTGACTGCATTGGTGAGACGCCTCCGATACTTGTCCTATCAGTTCACCCTTTTATTAACCAATAGTATATTTCATGTCGCCGGCATTCATACACCTAAAACTACGTTCACACTCAGAATTTTTTTTTTTGCTGCTGATTTTTGCAAATCTGTATAAATTTTACTGCAGATCTGGTATGGATTTTATCCTACGCACTACTGAGGGTAAGATCCGTAGTGGAAATCCACAGCAGAAACTGACACACTACCGTGTTTCCCTGAAAAATGCGCTAGGGCTTATTTTCAGGGTGGGGCTTTTGCTCAGGGAAACACGGGTTTGGGGTAAGTTTACCCCCCAAAAAAGCAGACCCCCCCTTCCCAGCGATGTCGCTACTGAAAGCACCCGCCCCCGTCGTTTGTGCGTCACGGGCAAATCGCTGCCCGTGGCGGACAAAAATCGCTAGTACCCGTCACACGGGCTTACCTGCCTAGTGACGTCGCTGTAGCCGGTGAACAACCTCTTTTTTAAGGGGGAGGTTCGTGCGCCGTCACAGCGACGTCACACAACGGCCCACCAATAGAAGTGGAGGGGCGGAGAGCAGCCGCATTAATGACACGTCCACCTCGTTGCTGGCAGGACGCAGGTACGGTGTTGTTCATCATTCCCGGGGTGTCACACGTAGCGATGTGCGCTGCCTCAGGAACGACCAACAACCTGCGTCCTGCAACAGCAACGATATTTGGGAAAGGAACAACGTGTCAACAATCAACAATAAGGTGAGTATTTTTGATCATTAGCGGTCGCTCGTACGTGTCACACGCAACGACGTCGCTAACGAGGCCGGATGTGCGTAACGAATTCCATAACCCCCAACGATATCTCGTTAGCGATGTTGTTGCGTGTGAAGCGGCATTTATACTTAACAGACACTGGATGTCTGCGTCACACTCAGGTTCTCCTGCAATCTTCGGCGCTCCACAGGTATGCTCCTTGCGGTGCTCCCCTGTTTACGACCGGCCACACGCATCACTCACCACATCCGGCGATACCGATTGCTTCTGGCCAGCAGGGGGACCTGCGGTGGAACGCATGGAGGACCTGCGGTGGAACGTATGGAGGACCTGCGGTGGAACGCATCAATGTGTTCCACCGCAGGTCCTCCATGCGTTCCACTGCAGGTCCTCCTCTTCAGAGTCTGGTGAGTACGATCGCGGGGTCTTCTTTCTTCTTTCTTTTGGGGGTGTCCGCTGTCTATAATGAAGTGTCCTGCAGTATTCCTTATCTTTTGTTAGCTGCATGGACACTTCATTATTGAACCACAACTAGGTCTTATTTTCAGAGTAGGGATTATATTTTAGCCTTAAGGCTACTTTACACACTGCGATATCGGTCCCGATATCGCTAGTGTGGGTACCCGCCACCATCTGTTGCGCGACACGGGCAAATCGCTGCCCGTGCCGCACAACAGCCGTCACACATACATACCTGTCCGGCGACGTCGCTGTGACGGGCGAACCGCCTCCTTTCTAAGGGGGCGGTCCGTGCGGCGTCACAGCGACGTCACTGAACCGCCGCCCAATAGTAGCGGAGGGGCGGAGCTGAGCGGGACGTAACATCCCGCCCACCTCCTTCCTTCCTCATAGCGGCCGGGAGGCAGGTAAGGGGAGCTTCCTCGTTCCTGCGGCGTCACACGCAGCGATGTGTGCTGCCGCAGGAACAAGGAACAACCTCGTTACTGCTGCAGTAACGAGATTTGAGAATGGACCCCCATGTCACCGATTAGCGATTTTGCACGTTTTTGCAACGATGCAAAATCGCTTATCGGTGTCACACGCAACGGCATCGCTAATGCGGCCGGATGTGCGTCACGAATTCCGTGACTCCAACGACTCCGCATTAGCGATGTCGCAGCGTGTAAAGCCCGCTTTACGCCGAAAAGGCTGAAAATTCCTGCTAGGGCTTATTTTCGAGGTAGGGCTTATTTTCGGGGCAACACGGTACATATTTCATCTTGACATCCCAGGCCTATTCCCGACGCAGATCTCTTCCACTTCACTTTTATAATAAAATGCTGTGGATTTTCTGCCTCCTAATCCATACAGAAAATCAGCAACATATCTGCCACATGTGAACATAGACTAAGCAACCTCAGTCCAAATTGCGACTAAAATTACATTCGTCACCCAGCTTTCCTGGAGTCCTGATCAGTGGATACAGACTGGATATTCCGGTAAGACGCCCTGTAAGATCATGTATTATATATTGATATTCTGTTTCCTCTCTACAGATATCAACGAGTGTGAGAATCCCGGAGCCTGCGCGGGTCAGGAGTGTGTGAACACCCCGGGGTCCTTCCAGTGCAGGCAGTGCCAAGCTGGGTACAGGCTCCAGAACCGGCGCTGTGTGGGTGGGTGTCATCGCGCTCCTGACATCCGTCACGTATTAGAAACACTTTTATTATGTTTTACTCTATTGACTTTGATGGATTTTTTTTGCCGCTTATTCACTTATATACGGGTCAGACAGCGGCGTCCCATCCGGGGAGGCGTCATAGTATTGTGCTTGTCTGCAGCTGCCACTAGAGGGAGATTAAAAGGAACATGTCATCAATGACGCATTGATGTTTTATCTAAAATGTATTTTTTTTTATATTTCACTATTTTTATTTTTGTTTTCTGCAGTTCTGCATATCATTATGGGGATAAAAAGAAAATCAGAAAACTTGCAACTTTCACACTGGCCGCTAGGCCTCATATTAGACTCCAATTTTTTGTTCTGTATAGAAGACTATTCAAGAGTGATAAACCCTATACATACAGTAGATAACACAGGATCCACCATTTACAGTAGGTGATGTCACAGCTCACCTTCTCCTCCAGTGCAATGACTGATAACACCTCTTTATACAGTAGATAACACAGGATCCACCATTCATAACGTGATGTCACAGCTCACCTGCTCCTCCTCCTGTACAATGACTACACCTCTATATACAGTAGAAAGGATCCACCATTCACAATAGGTGATGTCACAGCTCACCTCCTACTCCTCCTGTACAATGACTGATAACACCTCTATACACGGTACATAACACAGGATCCACCATGGTATTACAGCTCACCTCCTCCTTCTATACAATGACTGATAATACCTCTATATACAGTAGACAACACAGAATCCACTATTCACAAAAGCTGATGTCACAGCTCACCTCCTCCTCTTGCTGTACAATAAATAACTCCTCTATATACAGTAGATAACACAGGATCCACCTTTAACAATAGGTTATTTCACAGTTCACCTCCTCCCCCTTCTGTACAATGACTGTTAACACCTCTATATACAGTAAACAACACAGAATCCATTATTTACAATAGGTGACATCACAGCTGACCTCCTCCTCCTGTACAATGACTGACAACACCTCTATACATACAGTAGATACCACATGATCCACCATTCACAATAGGTGATATCACAGCTCATTTCCACCTATACAATGACAGATAACCTTTATATACAGCAGATAAGACAGAATCCACCATTCACAATAGGTGATATCACAGCTGACCTCCTCCTGTACAATGACTGACAACACCTCTATATATACAGTAGATACCACAGGATCCAGCATTCACAATATGTGATATCACAGCTCACCTCCTCCTCCTTTACAATGACAGATAACCTTTATGTACAGTAGATACCACATGATCCACCATTCACAATAGGTGATATCACAGCTCATTTCCACCTGTACAATGACAGATAACCTTTATATACAGTAGATAACACAGAATCCACCATTCACAATAGGTGATATCACAGCTCACCTCCTCCTGTACAATGACTGACAACACCTCTATATATACAGTAGATACCACAGGATCCACCATTCACAATATGTGATATCACAGCTCACCTCCTCCTCCTTTACAATGACAGATAACCTTTATGTACAGTAGATAACACAGGATCCACCATTCACAATAAGTGATATCACAGCTCACCTCACTCTCCTCGTGTAATGACTGACAATACCTCTATATATACAGTAGACACCTCAGGATCCACTATTACCATTAGGTGATATCACAGCTCACCTCCTCCTCCTGGTTTTGATTTTTCACCATTTTACCACATTTGGATTTGTTTTCCAGCACATTGAATAAAAAAAATGTATGCCCTCGTACAGCTACATCGACATAAAATGAAAAAAAAACAAAAAAAACCATCAATCGTGGAACAGGGGGAGGGAAAACCACAAAAAGAAACCTAAAACTGCTTGCAGTGAATTTCTGTTTGCGGTTGGCTCCTTCTAGTGGCGGCTTTGTGTAATTACCGTATCTATACTTAGTGTTCAGTAGAGAAGAAGCAGCACTTGGTGAATTCAAAGTATATTCATAATTTTGATACTGATATGAAAGGGAACCCGTCAGCAGGTCTTTATGTATTGGCAGTATGGCCACGCCCCCTGTGCACTGGCATGGACACGCCCATGTGCACTTCCAGCCTGATTTGCATATGACATCTACATTAGATTTCTCATGACTGGGGCATCAGAGCTCGACAAAAAAGGTATAATTTTTATTAGGGTACAAGCACCTACACGGCCGCACCACTGCTTCTATATGTAAATATTTGCTGATAAGTTCCTTTTAATGGTGGAATTAAAAGAGAAAATGGAGATAACGCCCCTAAAATGTAACATTATATATATATATATATATATATATATATATATATAAAAAGGTGTTTTTGTATTAACCCGTTTCCACCATTCCCTATAGATATCAATGAGTGCCTGACTGAGGCGTCCTGTGGGCCTAATGGAAAATGCATAAACACGGATGGCTCCTACCAATGTGAATGTGCCCCTGGATTCAGACAGAGCAGTGATAAAACGCAGTGCACAGGTCAGAGGATGACAAAGGTGTAAAATTCTGCTTGTGCCATGACATGCTTTTCTGGTAACGCCAAATGTCAATGTGAGGGTGGTCCTCCAGCACTCGGCTATGGCCGTCAGTCCCATAGACTTAGCATGAAGCATCAGCCAACCTCTACTATTTACATTTGAGGCCACAGAACCCCTGCATGTTTATTGGTGCAGTTTTGACAGCGGAGCCCTGTCACGGTTAACAAATAACCCTGTGGTGTCCGGCTACAGAAGGTCGCTGTGTTTGGCTGCTCAAACTGCTCCTTCATATTTCATCCTTTCCTCTGTGTGTCTTTTCTGTTGGGGTTTACTCTTTCCTCTTTAAGACCCTGCGGAGGTCTTTTTCTTTCAGCTGTTGTGTCTTTATATACCTATTTTCCCCTTGGTATGTTGCTGGTGATAGAGTTCAGTTTAAATATGGTCTTGATTGCATGCAGTTGTCTTGTAATCATCTGGAGAAACGTTGTATGTTGCTGTCCCTGTCCCTTTACTCTTCTTGGAGATTAGTTGTTTGCTTTCCCCTGTTTGTTTTTAGGACTTAGTGGGGTTGACTAGCGCTCATCACACTCGTTCATTAACTAGGGCCCAGTTCAGGGTCAGCCAGGGCCAGGCATCCTGCTTGGCGCATAGGTGTGGAACCTATCTAGGGACGTCAAAGGAGCCATGCGGAAGATTTTATCAGGATTACCATCTCCCCCTCCCCTAGACTAAGGGGCCCTTTGCACACTATGACATCGTAAGCCGATGCTGCGATGCCGAGCGCGATAGTCCCTGCCCCCGTCGCACATGCAATATGATGTGATAGCAGCCGTAGCGAACATTATCGCTACGGCAGCTTCACATGCACTCACCTGCCCTGCGACGTCGCTCTGGCCGGCGACCCGCCTCCTTCCTAAGGGGGCGGGTCGAGTGGCGTCACTGCAACGTCACACGGCAGGCGGCCAATAGAAGCGGAAGGGCGAAGATGAGCGGGACGTAAACATCCCGCCCACCTCTTTCCTTCCGCATTGCAGACGGGACGCAGGTAGGAGATGTTCCTCGCTCCTGCGGCTTCATACACAGCGATGTGTGCTGCCGTAGGAACAAGGAACAACATTGTAACGTCGCTGCAGCCAAAATAATGAAAATGACCGACACTACACCGATCATACGATACCGACGCTTTTGCGCTCGGTAATCGTAGTTAAAACGATTTACACACTACGATGTCGAGAGTGCGTCACTTTCGATTTGACCCCACCGGCATCGCACCTGCGATGTCATAGTGTGCAAAGTACCCCTAAGGGTTTCTCTCTGTTAAGATTTACTTTTTCCCATTTAGGACCCTGCAGAGATCTTTTCCTTTCGACTACTAATCATTATCCCTCACCCTATGTGTCTTTATATACCTGCTTTTCCCCTTGGTATGTTGCTGGTGGTAGAGTTAAGTTTCTATACGGTCTTGATTGCAAGTAGTCGGCTTGTGATCATTTGGGTAAACGTTGTTTTATCTTGCAGTTCCTCTCCCTCAATTTTATTGGAGATAAGTTGTTTGTTTGCTTTCCCTGTGTGTTCTTTAGGACTTAAGGTGCTGTCACACACAGCGACAACGACAACGACGTCGCTGCTACGTCACCATTTTCTGTGACGTTGCAGCGACGTCCCGTCGCTGTCGCTGTGTGTGACATCCAGCAACGAGCTGGCCCCTGCTGTGAGGTCGCCGCTCGTTGCTGAATGTCCAGCTTCATTTTTTGGTCGTCGCTCTCCCGCTGTGACGCACACATCGCTGTGTGTGACAGCGAGAGAGCGACGAAATGAAGCGAGCAGAGAGCAGGAGCCGGCGTCTGGCAGCTGCGGTAAGCTGTAACCAAGGTAAACATCAGGTAACCAAGGTGGTTACCCGATATTTACCTTCGTTACCAGCTTCCGCCGCTCTCACGCTGTCAGCGCCGGCTCCTTGCTCTCTGCACATGTAGCTGCAGTACACATCGTGTAATTAACCCGATGTGTACTGTAGCTAGGAGAGCAGGGAGCCAGCGCTCAGTGTGCGCGGCTCCCTGCTCTCTGCACATGTTGCAACACAGCGACGCGTGTCGTTATGATCGCTGCTTCGGCTGCTGTGTTTGACAGCTAAGCAGCGATCATAACAGCGACTTACAAGGTCGCTGCTACGTCACAGAAAATGGTGACATAACAACGACGTCGCTGTCGTTTAGTGTGACCCCAGCTTTAGTGGGGCTGACTAGCGCTCATGCCATCCATTCATTACCAAGGGCTCAGTTCAGGGTCAGCCAGGGCCAGGTATCCTGCTCAGCACATAGGTGCAGACCCTATCTAGGGACATCAGGAGAGCCAGGGGCCAGTAGAAGGTTTTATCAAGGGTCACCATCTCCCCCTCCACTAGACTCAGGGTTCCCTTCTTCCCTTCCCTCCCCTCCCTTTCTGCTATTCGCTCGGTATTTCCCCATACCTAGTGTGACAAGCCCCCAGTGATCAGACACTTATCACCTATCCTATGACTGGCAGGGTTCCTGGTCCTGACAAATGTCGATGGCCAATCTAGACTAACAGTGACACTGAAATTCAGTTGGACAGAATAAAATATATAGGCACTTTTAGAAGTAACTTATTTTTACTTAAATGCATATAATCCATTTTAGTATTCTAGTTCTTAAAAACAAATTATGTACAGTTTGCCTTTGCATGGTTTATTCCAGATTGAATAATGAGCTAACTGAGAATCGGTCAGTGAGCTGGTTCTGACTTAAGAAGTTTATAACTCCTCTCTTCTTCACATTGAGCTCCTCTCATCTGATTTATCACTACATGGAAGTCCAACTGAACTTTGAGGTGATAAATCAGCTAAGAGGTGCTTAAAAGAAGGGAGGTAAGGGTAGGGCCAGAAGGTAAAGCAGAAGCAGGCACATGCCAATAGCTGCATGATGGTGAAATATAAGCATACGGGAATTGGCCATAGAGGTGAGTGGAGTCTTATCTGTATAGGGCCAGGTGCACCAAGAGTTATAAACGTTCTCATCAGGGAGAGCTCACTAATGGATTCTCAGTTAACTCATTTTCAGAGAAGCAATAGACAGTGGCTATAAGAGGCAGATGGTGCAATATTTTATTAAAGTTATTTTTTAACCAAAAGAACATGTATTTACATAAACAATATTGCGCCCTAAGGCATCTATATACTATATCAACAATTACTCAATATTGATTATGGTGCAATTACCAAATATTTTATGTACTGCAGATATTAATGAGTGTCTAGAAGGAGACTTCTGTTTCCCACGTGGCGAGTGCCAGAATACGGAGGGGTCTTACAGATGCGTGTGTGCGGAGGGCTACGTCACCACCGCCGACGGCTCATCGTGTGTAGGTAAGGACAGAAACTTAATGGGCAGTCACCCACCACCAGCCGTGTGCAGTATAAGCCACGGGGTCAGTGGGGCATCCAGTTCACTTCTAGGGTCCTTATCATTGATGTATTCTTAAAAAAGATAAGGATGAATGTCAGACGGGCACCTTCTGCCAAGGAGGACGCTGCACCAACACGGTGGGATCCTTCCAGTGCGCCTGTCCAACCGGTCTGAGAGCCACCGCTGACAACAGCAACTGTATAGGTAAGATAAGACGGTCCATCACACCGAGGATGGATGTCACATAATCACACCATGAAATAATATAGAATATGCCCTCCAGATATTAATGAGTGCCAGGAGCGAGGAGCGGCCCTCTGTGGCACCCAAACCTGCGAAAACACCCTGGGGTCGTATCGGTGCATTGCGTCCTGTGATAGCGGATATAGACTGACGGCCTCCGGGGACTGCGCAGGTAAGGACACATGTCTGGTGCTGTCCATTATCTCTTTCTCCTGTTCTGTGAGGCTGACCATACACATCAAGGCTCGAATCAATCAATATGGGGGGGGGGGGGGTAAGGAGGGGTTGGTCACTTTCCTGTGTTGTCTTGTGATAAAAGTGGACATATTTGCCGCCAAATTCATGAAAATGGCACACGTGATTCAAAGGTGTGGAGCAAAGTAAAAAATCGTCATGTTTTTCTGTGTTGAACGGCTTTTGTGACTTTTGGCTCCAAAAGGTAGCAATTTGTCATCAAAACTTGCAAAAAATGCAGCAATATTTGGGCATACTCCAAAAAATACTGGGGGAGGACTAGAGGGAAATGACACCAAATGTAAAGAGTCACGATTGATGAGCCAAAAACATTGTGAATCAACATCAACTTGGGCACTGAAGTATCCGCTGCTCCTAGTTTTTGTGATTTTCTACACTGTTGACATCACATTTTCAGCGCTGCAGCCAATCAGTGAGCTCAGCAACTCGTGTTGTCAACTTGGGCAAAGACGCTGCGCTCAGTGATCACTACCGGTATGTATTATTATTATTATTTATTATTATAGTATTATATATATATATAGTAATATAGTAATATAGTAATATATATATATTATATATATATATTATATTTATTATTTATTATATATATATGTATGTGCTGCTCCTAGTGTCTGCTATTGTCTGCAATGCTGAAGTCACGTCAACAGCGCTGCAGCCAATCAGTGAGCTCAGCAGCTCGTATCGTAAAGTTGAGCACAGACAATGCACTTACTGATTGCTACGTATGCGCTGCTCCTAGTCTCTGCCTTTGTCTTCAGTGCTGACGTCACATCAACAGTGCTGTGCAGCCAATCAGTGACCTCAGTAGCTTGTGACGTCAATTTGGGCAAAGACGCAGCGCTCACTGAATGTCCGCGGCTCGTAGTGTGTGCAGTGCTCACGTTACGTTGACAGCGCTGCAGCCGATCTGTGAGCTCAGCAGCTCTTATCATCTTGGGCACTAACGCTGCGCTCACTGATTGTTAAGTATCCGCTGGTCCTAGTTTTTGCTATTTTCTGCACTATTTCCGTCACATGCCGTGTGCCGTCGCTGTGACGCCGCACAAACTGCCCCCTTAGAAAGGAGGCGGTTCATCGGCCAGAGCGACGTCGCAGAGCTGGTAAGTGCATGTGACGGGGACTAACGAGGTTGTGCGCCACGGGCTGAGATTTGCCCGTGTCGCACAACCGACGGGGGCGGGTACGCTCGCTAGCGATATCGCTAGTGAGATCGCAGCATATAATGCCCGCTTAAGTCTGCGCTGCTCCGAGTGTCTGCAATGCTGAAGTCACGTCAACAGCGCTGCAGCCAATTAGCGTGCTCAGCAAATTGTATCGTCAACTTGGGCACAGACGGGTCGCGAACTATGCGCTGATAGTGTCTGCTATTGTCTGCAGCGCTGATGTCGTGTCAAGAGCGCTGCAGCCAAATCAGTGACCTCAGCAGCTTGTGTCGTCAACTTGGGCACAGTTGCTCCACTCATTGATCTCTAACTATGTGCTGCTCCTGTTGTCTGCTATTGTCTGCAGTGCTGACATCACATCAACAGTGCTGCAGCCAATCAGTGAGTTCAGCAGCTCGTGTAATCAACTTGGGCATAGACACTGCCCTCACTGATCGGCTGCAGCACTGTTGACGTGACGTTTGCACTGCAGACAATAACAGACACCTGGATGGAACGGTGGACATTTAGAGCTGGACCAAAGAAGGGTGAGAAAAGCACAGGTTTCTGGGTTGTTCTTTTTTCTCTTTTCAAAACTGCAGTCAGGGAACGAGTTTTCCAATAGCGATAAAACCCTATAACTCATCGCAACCATTCTGATTGCAATTCTATTCATCTCTGCCATCCGTCACTTCTAATTTTCCAATAAATTACAGGCTAATGAATGTATTCATCATTCTATAGATATCAATGAGTGCGCCAATAACTCCACGGTCTGCGGAGACAACGCCGTTTGTGAGAATCTTGTAGGCTCTTACCGATGTATATGCAACTGGGGCCATGAGATGTCCAGTGAGGGTCAGAATTGTGTAGGTATGTAACATCTACAGCGGCTACGGAAAGTATTCACACCCCTTTACAGTTTTCACTCTTTGTTTCATTGCAGCTATTTGGTAAATTCAAAAAAGTTATTTTTTTCTCATTACTGTACACTCTGCACCCCATCTTGTCAGAAAAAAAACAGAAATGTACAAATTTTGGAAAATTTATTAAACAAGAAAAACTAAAATATCACATGGTCATAAGTATTCAGACCCTGCCTGCCTGACCTTCCCTCCCCCTGTCACCGTCATAGATGTTAATTCCGGCTCAGGCAGACAGACAGGGGCGGGAATAGAGAGCAAGACCTGACCCTCGTATTTCCTTCCTGTTGCACCTGTCAATCAACCTGTGCATTGCTGGAACTTTTACTTGCACATATTTCTGAAATAAAATATCCAATCTCAAAACAAAAGGTATTTTTAGATTCAGCATATTAGCCCCAGTATAGCACTGGCTTTACTTTATAGATGAAAATCCTGCTGGTTGGTTCCCTTTAAGCTCTTCAACTGCTGACATCTGGCACTCAGAACAGCTGTTTGATGGGGGTGGTGCATGGTGGACCCCCATCTATCTGATATTCCCAGCCTATCCTGAGGATCGTCCATCAATAAGTAGTGGTGAGCCCCTTTAATGGCGCCGATGATTCGGGCAGCATGGATCACTGTCTCTTTTATCCAGCCTTAGGGTAGGGTGGTGGAATTTTTCAGCCGTGGATCTCACTGAAGTGATTCTGTTGCAAAATTTATTGGCTCCATGCGGTTGTTTTGAAGATTTCATTTAAGGGGGTAGAGTAAATATGGTAAAAATCCACCACATACTTGTTTTTCTGCCTGGAATTTTTTTGATGCATGGGCATGGCATTTCATATCCTGTTCAAATTAATTTTGTGGTTATATGATGTAAATTTACGATGTAGGAATTAGAAAATTCCAATTTTTATTGCCCAAAAAAGGAGAAAAACTTTAAATAATTGAGGATCGAAATTATCGGGGCAACATGAGCACAGAGCCATATGCAGGGGCAGACATATCATTGGTCACAGAGCCATATCACAGGGACCCAAGAGGTCAGGTGGCCCAATTCTACCTCCAAAGGGGTGGAATTGTGAATTTTGATGAGTTATTGGACTAAAAAGGGCCCATATACTGTTCTTGCAAGGGTCCCCCTTCTGTCTGTGTCCACCAGTGCACAAACAGTATATATAATCTGCTGTTTGTTCCATATGAAAGATGGGGGGCCCATATACATTTCTTGCACAAGGGCCCCAAGCCATCAGTGTCCGCCCCTTGCCGTGTGATATGCTTTGCTTAGAAATGTCCAGGAAGCAGGAATCTACGGCAGACACCATCCAATTTTCCAAAGTGCTTTATTCCAATATCATGTGCAGTTAAAAGTAGCGGGGAGAGAGCCGGGTGCAGGCCCCCTAATGGACGACGGCCGTTTCGCACATCCTCTATGGGTCCCGTAGAAGCACAAGGACGTGCGAAACGGCCGTCGTCCATTGGGGGGCCTGCACCTGGCTCTCTCCCCGCTACTTTTAACTGCACATGATATTGGAATAAAGCACTTTGGAAAATTGGATGGTGTCTGCCATAGATTCCTGCTTCCTGGACATTGTCTTGGATCTTCTTTCCTCTGTCTACGTGCACCCATGACCATTGTTTCCATAAGGAGGACTGAAGCTGACCTAAAAACCCGGTTTGGTGCAGAAACCACCTCTGCATAGTATATTTGCTTAGAAATCCCCCAATCCTTTCCCCCAGAAATCATTCTTCCTTTCACCGAGTGTCCTCTGCTATGATGAATTCTTCCTTCTTCACATCTGTATGGATAAAAAAACACTATCAAGCAATGTCAAAATGACTCTGTGCACATGCTCCATCTTTTGTCACTTATTTTAACCGCGTCAGGCTTAGAAAACCATGAAGCGACTTAAAAAAGTGACTGGCCCATTTTTCTAGGGGATTCCACTTGGAAGCTGCCACTACTTTATATACATAATGTAGAAAAGACGCAGGCAGTGAAACCTCCGCAAGAGTTGTCCGAGAACACGTCACAAAAGATGCATCTTGTGCTTCAAAAAAAGATATGGGAACACCAGCATCTAAAAGACGTGGTGTGCACGTACCCTAAAGGGGGCTTTACACGCAACGACATCGCTAACGAGATGGGGTCACGGAATTCGTGACACACATCCGGCCTCGTTAGCGACGTCGTTGCGTGTGAAACGCATGAACGACCGTTAACGATCAAAATTACTCACCTAATTGTTGATCGTTGACACGTTCTACTCCCAAATATCGTTGCTGTTGCAGGACGCAGGTTGTTCGTCGTTCCTGCGGCAGCATATATCGCTACGTGTGACACCGCAGGAATGAGAAACATCAGCTTACCTGCGGCCGCCGGCAATGAGGAAGGAAGGAGGTGGGCGGGATGTTACAGCCGCTCATCTCTGCCCCTCCGCTTCTTTTGGGCGGCCGCTTAGTGACGCCGCTGTGACGCCGCGCGAACCGCCCCCTTAGAAAGGAGGCGGTTCACCGGCCACAGTGACGTCGCTAAGGAAGGTAAGTACGTGTGACCGGTGTTAGCGATTTTGTGCGCCACGGGTAGCGATTTGCCCGTGACGCACAACCGACGGGGGCGGGTGCTTTCACCAGCGACATCGCTAGCGTGTAAAGCCCGCTTTATGCACTCTTATATCTGGTCTTTTGTAATATTTCAATAAACAGATGTGTTTTTTTCCTTTATGTAGATATAGACGAGTGTTTGGAATACGGAGATTCGATCTGTGGATCTTTACGATGCCAAAATACACCAGGATCCTACAAATGCATAAGTGACTGTGAGCCCGGCTATCAGTTGTCGTCTTCTGGAGACTGTACTGGTGAGAACCCAAGCTGGCCATCATTTATAGGCTGAAATGGTTATGCACATAGTGGTGTGACTGTGGCTTTACCATCTTGCAATCATAAACTAATAAAGGAGGGATGTTGGCTGGAGTCCTAACCCCGGGTATGTTCATGTGTCAGATATCGACGAATGTCTAAATAAGACTGTCTGCGGTGAGCACGCCTTGTGCCTCAATCTAGTTGGATCCTACCAGTGCCTGTGTGACCAGGGCTATGAGGGGGAGAGGGGCGATCAGCGCTGTGTGGGTGAGTGCCTTCATTTTGGGCCAAATAATAGGCTATAGTACTGGTATTATAAAGAACAATTACTACTTAAGATGAACATGCAACTTAGATTTCTTGTTCAGCCAACAGCTATCATTCCTTAAAGCACCACTCCAGCATTTTTTTGTTAGCGCTTGAGTGGCGCTTTAAATCTAAGCCCCCTGCTCCGAGTCTTACACCCCCCTCAGGAATTTTCACCCATTTTTGGTGCCGCTACGGTCCCGCAGTGCCATCTTGTGCCGATAACTTCTGAATGGCCAGAAGTCAGAAGTTACGTCACAAGCTCCCAATACAAGTCTATGAGAGTCAGAACGAGGCTCTCATAGACTTGTATTGACTTGTGATCTCCAGCTCAATCCATGAAACACTGGAGCTGCCGGAAGGAGCGACATTGCAAACAGATAAAGACAGTGGCGTGTATAAGACCGGGGGTAGGGGACTTAGATTTAAAGGGAATCTGTCAGCAGATGTTTGCTATGTAATCTGAGGACAGCATGCTATAAGGGTTAAAATACAGAATTCAGCGATGTGTCACATGCCACTTCCTGTGCTGATGTTTACTTAAACTGAGTGTTTTATCACTAGGACCTTATCAGTGCGGTGACTAGCTGGCTCTGCCATGGTGTCCGACTGTGATTAGCAGTTCACTGTCTATTGCATTGTACATACAGAGCCTAGTGTGGGTGGACGCAGCTATTTCAGCTCTGCTGCATGGCTAATCTAAAAACTGATTGTGTCAGGACCACTGCACCCAGTAATCTAAGTGATGCATTGCTGGAATCAGGGTCTCTTTGCCTATATCATGTTGCTTTCAGATGAGCAAAAACCTGATGACAGATTCCCTTTAAGGCACCACTACAGCTGAAATAAAAAAAACAAAACGCTATGAGTGGTGCTTTAATAGTGAGATGGGATGAAATCTCTGCCAGATAATTCTGCTGCCAGTGGCCATTGTAAGCTGCCCAATCATTTTATTTCCTTGAGAACAAAATGATCAGACATGTTGAAATGCAAGATGCCCAATCCTTCTTTCGCTCAACACCTGCTGTCAGGAGAAAGTCGGCACAATCCCATATACATAAGATGTCGGCTAATCAAGTGGTTTCAAATACAAAAAAATAGTTAGTGTAGGGCAGCGCCTCACCACAGATACATTTCTATGTAGGTAATGGTTACACGTATGCTAAAAAGAAGATGATCCAATCCTCCATAAGATCCAAAAGTGAAGAGACCAATAACAGCATCCATGGTACCAAAAAGTATCTTCTTCTTTATGTCAGCCTACAGTACAAAGTGCCCTTTCTGGAATATAAATAAATGGGGGAAATATTCTCTGTTTTTCCCAAAATCCATTATATATTTTAGGCAATGTTTTGCACTTTTCTAGACAGTGTCATGGGTGGATAGCTTAAAAAAGGTCATGTTTTAAATGCATCAGCGTGAGTTAGCATTTTGGAACATCGTCAATAAATCTGCCGCACTGGCTCCAATTAATAGGTTAAAGTGTTGTATACACCAGCCTTAGTCAATGACATGATTATGCTTCTTAAAGCCTTTGTAATAAATTGGGTTCATCTTGGGCTGTCCTATAGACTCTAGGGGGTCCAATTATTATTTTTTAGAATAACTTGCAACTCTTTACATCGTTTTTATGTTGTGCGACAAATTTAATAACAGTTCGCAACATATTTGCGCCTAAAACCGAGTTTTCTTTTTCCTTCCCACTACTTCTGCTCCATTTACCTTCGCTTTGCTGTTGCCTGCCCTCATTTACCTTTGGTATCTATATTTATGCCTTCAATTTGCCATGTCTTTAGGGTACGTAGAGATTGTGCAGGGTACATTATATCTTTTTCCATGTGTTCCCATCCCTCCCCCAACTTTCTTTTCTGATTCTTTGCTTTTAGCCATAGCAAACCTGTATTTTCATCTATTGATAGACTTGGTGCGTATAGATTGTCACATCCCAGTCCATCGACCACAACAGTGGTTTGTGGTCTCCACAAGGGAGTTCTACCGAAATCCACGGCTCTTCTATTGATTAGGTGAGGTGCAATGGCTTAAGTGACATCACGCCAGGCTGGCTAATGAAAAGAAGAGCCAGGGATGCCAGTAGGTAAGAAACGCTCCAGTTCGGTGGCCTCAGACCACCATTGTGGCCGACGGAATGCGACGTACGAATCGATTCAAACCAACCCTATCTGAAGACCATCCCCAGGTGTTTCTGTCACCCCACTTACAAGTTCCTGTGCTGTTTTAGGTTTCTGCCAAACTCCACATACACTGTGTTCCATTTTATAAATTTTGTGCAATGTCCATTGGCTTACAAAAATATATTTCATCCCAAAAAAGGGCTTCAAAAATGCCTTGATAACACATGGATTATATGTCCAGTGTGAGCAGGTGCAGAGTTATCCTAAAATTGGCCTCATCTTCTGTTCTTAGCAATAGTAAATCTGTCAGACATGCCTCCTCCTGTTACTCTTACAAAATTGATAATTTTAAGACCAATGATAAATTCCAGCTAATGTGTTTTGGGTTTTGATTAATCGTCTTCGCCAAGACTGGATCGTCGCTGTAAATCTCTTAGTGAAGTATTTGACGTATGCTGTTCTTCTGAGGTCGTATTCGGACAAAGTTTCAGGTTTCTTGCTGAATATTCCGTAAACAAAGCGACATATATACTTACCGTAATTATGGTGAAGCAACCTCCTTTGGAGTTCCAAAATTAAAAAATAATTTTGTTGCCTGCTGTGCAGTCATGTTCTGTTCTTCTTTTTCTTTTGGAGTATTACATGTTGACTTGGCTGAATCTTGGGTTACATGACCTTGGTATCTCCTTCCTTCCAGATGTTGATGAGTGTGTGACGTTACGAGGTGTATGCGGGACAGCCCTATGTGAGAACGTGGAAGGATCCTTCCTCTGCATCTGTCCGAACAGCAATGAAGAGTTTGACCCAATGTCCGGAAAGTGCATACGGACAAGCTCGGCTGGTGAGTGCCTCCCGGGAGATCTCGAGAGTAGGACTATGATCGATTGTTTAGTGGACAGTTTGGATCTTGGATGTTTCTTACATTTTCTTTTCATATTTAAAAAGTTATCATTATTTTTTTCTTCTTCTTCATTACGACAGAGCGTCCTGCATATCCAAGCAATACCGCCTTAACCAGGGTAGAGTTTGTGCCTACCCAAGGCCTTAAGGAATGTTATTACAACCTGGAAGACCCCAATGTGTGTGACAATGTGTTATCCAGGAATGTCAGCCAGATCGAATGTTGCTGTACAGTCGGCAAAGGATGGGGACAAGCCTGCCAAATTCAGAGATGTCCCAGCATGGAATCCGGTAACATCTTGCAGACCTCTTTTCTAGAAGGGTTTGTTTAAATTTCGGGATTGTATCGCCGTTCCTACAGTGTCTCCAGACTTGAATGACATCTAAATATTTGATCCTCATATCTCAGCACCCCTGATGTCACTAGGTATTAATATTCCTTACGACCAGTATAGCATGTGTGATGCTAGCCACTACTTACGGGAAGTATGGGAGGAAGAGTAGTCAGGAAAGCCGGGGTCTGGTAACGGGAGGACACGTATGAGCACAAAGAGAAAACAGGTGTAGTCAGGTCAACATCCAAGGGTCCAAAATCAAGGAGTGCACGTCCGAGGTCAAAGGGTAGGAGGTAACGACAGGAACAGAGAGTGGGCAGAGGGGAGTCAAATAACAGTCTGGGGTCAGAGAACAAAGATCAGAATACAAGACAACAGCACAACTGCAGAACCAGAAAATACAACTGGTGAAGTTCTGGATGAGCATGCTCAGTAAATAGTCTGAGCAATGATCAGGGAGCTGGAACACCTGAGTAATCAGCACCAACATGGAATCCAGTGCTGACAATCAAATTGCTAGCTCAGTAACTCAGCAAAGCGCAGCAGAGCATCTCCAAAGGCAAGATGCTCTGCACACAGGAATCGTGACAGCATGCTTACTTAAAGACACATGTCTCCAAGGCTTTCACCCACTGGGAAGTAGTAAAGAGTTGTCCAGGACTAAAATACTGATGAACTATCAGCAGGATAGGTCATCACTATGAGATTTGGCAGGGGTCTGACACCCGGGACCCCCACTGACCAACAGTCATGTCCATTGCTTAGTCTCCGCGGACATGTACTGCAGTTTGTTTTCCGATTTGCTGTGTCAGAGTGAAATTCAGTTGTTTGATTAGGGTGTTGAGTGTCAGACCCACTATTGATCTCCTACTGATAACTAATGATGAGCGAGCATGCTCGCCACTGCTCATTACTCCATCAAGCATCGGGTTCTTGAGCACAAATCGAGTACCGAGTGTAATGGAAATCAATGGGAACTTGAGCATTTTTAAACTTTGATGCTCAGTTTAGTAAAAAGTAGTGGTCACCACTCTCACTCATCACTACTGATGACCTATCCTATGGTCATCAGTAGTCATCTCTGGACAACCTTTTGAGGAGAGGCTATACACACTAGATAAAACTCAAAAGGATTGTCCAATATAGTATGTAATGTATTTAGGCCATCAGCAAATGGCCCATTTTCATCTAAAGTGTATGGCAGCCATAAGGGATACTGGCAGGGCATGTTCTCCAAGGAGAAGGTGCCAGGTGAAGAAAATCCTAATAAAATCCTAGGATAGCCTAGCCTACCCTTGCACATTCTAAATAAGCAGTATTTCCAGAATCATTAGGTAGTAAATTAGTAGAAATTGATTATATAAACTATAAAAATGTAATAAGTACATGGCTAAGAAATGTCCCACCATGCCGGAAAATCTTTAGAGGCTTTGTCAGTAGGACATTTTTCAACACATAAGGATAATCATAAGCATTAGGACAAATGCCTCCGACATTAAAGGGCTATTCCCAACTGGCCAAATTATCACCGATCAACGGGATAAGTGAAAACCTGCCGATCTTTCAGAATCCGACAGCTGAGATCTCCACCGATCCAAAAAAACAGGTCTCTGAAATGCCCCATTAGATTGGAGCACCCCATTCATTGTCTATGGGACGGCAAGCACATTGGCTATTTCAGGGCTTGTTCTCTGGATTGATGGGGGCTCTAGTGGTCATACATCATCCAGTGATCAGGAGGCTGTCATCTATCCTCTGAATAGGTGATAACTCGTGTGGGTGGGAATTTTAAGTAGCCTTTTAAGTATCTTCCGACACCTTAGACAGTGTACCCCAATCTTGTGCACTGTAAGAACGAATTGAACTGGTTGTAGTATTGTTGGTACTGTTATTTGGGAACTATATATTATGTAGGCGTGACAAGTTATTTTAGGTAGGCATCGTATGCTTCTATTTGGCACTGAATAGTAGTGGTAATAGGCGCCATTATATGAGAAGTACACTATATGGCAGTTCTTCTTCGCCTTTTTGGCCTTCATGCATTATTTGCCCAGGAGTCTCCATCACATCTAATACAGCTTCGGTTCTAAATGCTTTTTTCATTGTCTTTTTCTTTTTTTTTTAGCTGAATACCGAAAGTTGTGTCCTGATGGAGTGGGTTATATCACGTCAGGGCAAGGAAGCAAAGGTACGTGCCAGGGATACAATTCTGTATTGAAGATCAGCATCGTTTGAGGTTGTATTGTGGTGCCCTATTATCTCAATAATCATATACTTACTATATTTGTTCTATTTAAGATGTTGATGAGTGCAAGCTCTTTGGACAAGAATTGTGCAAAGGAGGTGTATGTCTTAACAAGGATCCATTATTTGCCTGTTACTGCTCTAATGGCTACTACTACGATGTCCATCAAATGGAGTGTGTAGGTAAGGCTCACATAATGCTACGTGGCAAGATCCAGTATTTGTATAAAATAATAATAATAGTAATATTTATTCACTTATATAGTGCCCTTAAAGGGAATCAGTCAGCAGGTTTTTTTCTACCTCATCTGAGAGCAGCATAATGTAAGCAAAGAGATCGTGAATCCAATGATGTATCACTTAGATTACTGGCTGCAGCTGTTCTAATACAGTGAATGATTTGAGATTTCGCATGAGGCAGTGCTGGGAGGGCTACCCCTGCCCAAACCATAGACAGAAGGTGCTAATCACAGAAGAGGGCGGAGTCGGACTAGAGCTCACAAGCTGCTGAGATCCACTAATGATAAAGATAAAAGGCTTACACTAACATTGCAGGTAAAGAGACTGTGAAATAAGACATGCAGGGCTGGATTTTCTGTTTTATCCCCTGCAGAATGCTGACTTCAGATTACATTGCAAAAACTTTCTGACAGAGTCCCTTTAATGCCATAGTGCTTCACATACAGCAACAACACTGTCCCATTGGGGCTCACAATATAAATTCCCTATCAGTATGTTTATAGCGTGTGGGAGGAAACCCTCGCAAACATGGGGAGAACATACAAACTCCTTGTAGATGTTATCCTTGGTGGGATTTGAACCCAGGACCCCAGATATGCAAGACTGCAGTGCTAACCACTGAGCACCGTGCTGCTCACATTCTCTTAATTGTACATGATGAAAATTCCCACTCCACCATCATTGTCCTACAAGCCCTAATATATAAGGGCAGCACTACCTAGGACTCATAAAAGATTAATGTAATCTTATATAGCAATAAATACAGCGTTGAGATCTTGTGTTAACTGTAGTGGCGGCGTCTCTGCAGAGACGCCGACTTACTCACTGCACCTGCCAGGTTGTGTCCTCCCCCACACTGCCCCGGCCATCCATGTGTGCTGCTGCCTCTTTCCCCTCCCAGGGCCTGTACATGCCACACAGGGTTCCCAGGAGTGCACCTAAGATGCGTGCGTGCGCACACTGGTCCTCCTCTTAAAGGGCCGGCATGCTACTTCCGGTTCCTGTCCTGGCTGAGGTGGAAGCTTAGAGGAGAAGCTCCTGCCACCCCTCACAGAAACCGACTAAAAACAGACCCCCCCGGACGAGCCACCAAACAGAGAGCAGCACAGGAGGTTACCTAAAGCAGACAGCTATGGAACGGTACCTCCTGAGAAGTGCTGGGAGCGGTGAGGCAGCCTGGAGAAGCTTTGATATGGACAGGGGAGAAGATAAGATAATGGCGCCGAGCCTGATGGGGGAGGAGCCTGAACACATGGCGCGAGACACAGAAAAGCAAACACAGAGCTGGAAGGGGAGAGATAAGGGAGATATGAGCGAGGAGACAGGAGATAAGGAAGATATGAGCGAGGAGTCACAGGAGGACACAGCAGGAGAGAGGTGGATGCAGGGGACTGATGACGGTGCATCGCAATGGGAGGATGAAGGGGATATGGAGGCAGAGGGGAGAGAGGATGCAGACAAAGCAGGGCAGCTCAGAGACACAGCAGTGTTGGAGGATGAAACTGACAAACAGCACAGGGAGATTAATCCCACTCAGACTCACAGGAAGTCAAATGCAAGAATTCATAGTACCCCTTCCAAAGGAAACAAAAAGCAGCCTACTACACCAACATCACAAGCCTGCAAGCTATTGGGGGATGGAGGTGGTGGCCCAGTCCAGACAAAGAGAACTAAGAAAACAGCACCACCTGCAGGCCAAGACAAGTACACACAAAAGCTTAATGTGGACTATAAAAAACTGGCTGAAGAAGTGACATCACACTTGTCAAAAGAGGTTAAAGTGGCTATTGAGGCAGCCATACAAACATCATTAGCTAATATGCAAAAACAGATAAATGCCCATGCCTCTAGACTGGCAGAATCAGAGCAGAGAATATCTGACTCCGAGGAGACAATACTGGCTATGCAAGCACAAATAGCAGCTCTAGCAAAATCTAATGAATACTTGAAGGATAAAGCGGACGATTTGGAAAACAGATCGAGACGAAACAACCTACGTATAGTCGGGTTGCCAGAGTCTGTGTCGATTGGACAGTTGGATAATATATGCGAGTTGGAGCTACCGCAGGCCCTGGGCATAAAGGCGAAATTCAGAGTTGAAAGAGCCCACAGAGTGGGTCCACTGAGACACCAGGAGGCGAATAAGGGAGAGGGCCAAAACTCAAACAAGAATACCCCGATAAGAGCCAGACAGGTGATTGTCAAGTACCTTGATTATAAGCATAAGGAGGAAATATTGAGGGCCTTTAGAGAACGAAAGCGTCCACTACAATATCAAGGCAACAGACTGCTAATTTTTGGGGATTATTCAGCGGAAGTATCCAGAAGGAGAAAAGAATTTACCAAAATTTGCTCATTTCTGTACAACAAAAAAGTAAAGTGCCAGCTATTATACCCTGCTACACTGAAAGTTAGAAACCCCAATGGCTCGTTTGTATACTACAAGGACTACAAAGAAGCAGAAAACATTCTCATGGCAGAGCTCAACAAGACTAGGTCAGAAAGGCAAGAAAAAGGAGCTAGTGGAGAAGGGAATAATAGAAGAGGATCCCCCACAAGCTCAGGAAGAGATGTGGGACGTCTTGGGGGACAAAAGCAAGTCGAGACCAGGGAGGAAAGGAGGCCAAGCCCGGGTCGACACCATAATTCTCGCCTGGAACACAGGAACCAACCCTTGGAGAGAAACCATGATACCTGAACTGGAACTCGCTCATTGTTTTTCCTTTTTTTGCCTGTTTTTTTTTTTTTTTTTTTCTCTTCCCAAACAGGGAGAGGCGTTGAGGAGGATGCATTACGGAGAGAGGGTTGGGGAGGTGAGAGGAGGAGGGGGAAGGGAGAAAAGAGAGGAAAACATCCCAAAGTCTGGGTCCTCTCCCCCCCCCCCCTCTCTTTTTTTTTTTTTTTTTTTTTGTTCTTCTTCTTTCTTTCTCCATGTTCTCTCCCCTTGGTCTTTTTTTCTTTTTCTCCTTTGTCCAGGAACATCATCCAAATTCAAATGAAGTGGGCCTGTTCTGGGCGGACTGATGGCTACCTGGAGTCAGAGATAAGTCGGACTGGAGAATCTTGCTGAGGTTTTGACATACTGTGCTAATTTTTGCGTAATTTTCAAAGGCTTATTCAAGTTAGTCCGGGGATAGGACATATATTTTTTGGGGGGTGATTAGGGAGCTACATATTTTGGCTAGGAATAGGGGAGCTCACCAACGTGGCGGGAAGCGCCGTGGATTTCTCGGAAGGGAAAATATGTTTTACAGTTACATGCTTTTTGTTGTATTTGTTATATTTGCAAGGT
This sequence comes from Anomaloglossus baeobatrachus, assembly GCF_048569485.1. NCBI lineage: Eukaryota > Metazoa > Chordata > Amphibia > Anura > Aromobatidae > Anomaloglossus > Anomaloglossus baeobatrachus. Next base: position 43,180,594 of record NC_134361.1, read on the forward strand.
GGGGAAAGGGAGTGTCGATTTTGTGGTACCAACTGTGATTCTAGTGTCGAACATCTCGTCTTCCTTGATGCAGGGGCCCATAGGGGAGGGAGTAGTAAAAGCAGAATACCCAGGTAAACATGATACAGATAACTACGTGGAATGTTAAAGGGCTGAGATCACCTAACAAACGAGCAATGATATTGAGACATCTGAAAAGACTAAAGACAGACATTGCCTTATTACAGGAAACCCACTTAGGGGGGGAGGACTTTTTCCGCATGAAGAAACATTGGGTGGGCACCGTTTACGGGGCAGCGGCACAAGGTAGAAAAGCGGGCACTATGATCCTAATAAATAAACAATTCAGTCATGAGGTAGTGGCACATGAGGCAGACGACCATGGAAGGTGGCAGCACTTAACAATCGTTAGTCCAGCGGGTAAACTCAGTGTTTATAATGTCTATGGCCCAAATTCACAACAAATCACATTTCATGATGACATAAAGGCCACCATATTAGCAGATGGGGAGGCTAACATTATAGTGGGAGGCGATTTTAACACCGTCCCAGACTCAGCTGAAGATAGGAGGAGGGGCGAGGAGGGGACAGCTAATGTGGGCAGGAGTTTAGACAATAGGGATGTAACATTAGAAGACGTAGGACTGAAAGACATCTGGAGACTAACTCACCCACATGACAGAGAGTATACACACTTCTCTCACCCTCATGATAGCTGGTCACGTATTGATCAGTTCTGGATCTCGCAAGACTTACTGAGTGGAACGCAAGATTGTGTGATAGAGAATATGGTGATCTCTGATCATAGTCCGGTGAGATTGGGCATTAGAGAGAAATTCAGGAGAGGTACAGATATCATATGGAGATTCCCATCGTTCCTTTTCAGGCAAGATAATTTCCACAAGGTGCTACAGGAGTGGTGGGGAGAATTCGCAGAGGACAATAAGGAACATAGAGAGTCCCCAGTGATATTTTGGGAAACGGCAAAAGCGGTCCTAAGGGGCCGTCTGGTGGGGTACGCAGCCATGATCAAACGGAAAACCAATGAGAATTATAATTTCCATAGTGAAGCAGTACGGGTAGCATATACAAATTATGTGACAAATAGATCTCCCATGACAAAAGGCAGATGGCTGGAGGCAAAAGAGGGATTTGACGAATGGGCCAAAAAAAAGGAACAACTATTCTGGTCGCACAAGGAGGTTGACTTACATAGGTTTGGCAACAAGGCGGGAAGGATGTTGGCCAATCTGGCAAGGGGCAGCAGAAAGATGACAGTGATCTCTAAACTGAAAACAAAGGGGGGAGAGGTGACTACGGATCCTAAGGACATGACTGATGAGGCAGAGTGGCTAAGACAAGCCCAAATGCCTAGCTTGACGGAGGAAGATTTGAGTGCCTTAAACGCAGATATCACAGTAGAGGAGGTGACGAGAACAATTGGGGAGCTTAACACCAACAAGGCACCGGGACCTGACGGTTTCAATAGTGAATTCTATAAGGCTCTGAAGGATCTGATCTCGCCGGATCTAACCTCAGTCTTTAATGCTTTCCTGGGAGGGGCGGAAATACCCAAAAATTCCAACATAGCATATATTAAATTACTCCCCAAGGGAACCAAGGACCTGGATGATCCCTCTAGTTATAGACCTATATCGCTCATAAATCAGGATTTAAAAATTATGTCCAAGATCATGGCTAATAGACTGGCCGAGATCTTACCTAGAATCATTACGAATCACCAGGTGGGGTTTATTAAGGGGAGAAATGCCGTTACCAATATCCGAAAGACAATTCTAGTGGTAGACGCGGTTAGACTGGGTCTCACTGAGGGAGGGGCTAGACCTGCCCTAGTTACACTTGACGCAGAAAAAGCGTTTGATAATGTAAATTGGGGGTGTTTAGACAGGGTAATGGAGGCCATAGGGATTGTAGGCAAGATGAGACTTTACATTAGAAACCTTTATGCCAACTCAGGAGCTAGGGTACACACTCCGGGCTTTCTATCAGACGTGTTCCCTTTGATGAAGGGAACAAGACAGGGCTGCCCATTATCTCCTCTTTTATTCAACCTGGCAATCGAGCCGTTGTCAAGAATACTACAGGGACAAAATAGCTTTAAAGGAATCAAGATAAGGGGTTCAGAAGTAAAGACAGCGCTTTTTGCTGATGACATCATACTTTATATGGGGGACCCCGGTGCGGATTTGCCACAGACTCTTGCCTTGATTGAAAAATTTGGCTCATTCTCCGGTTTCAAACTGAACAAAAAAAAATGCGAGATCATGTTCCTAAAGGGGCATCATGGGACAATGGGGGGACAAATAAGGGATGGCTGTCTATGTGGAATTCCTATAGCACAATCTTCAATTAAATACCTGGGAGTGCATATAGGAAGATCGGTGGAAACAATCTATAACTTGAATTATGGACCGCTAATCAGGAAAATTATAGTTCAATTAAAGGGATGGAAAGGTCTGCCACTTCCATTACTGGCAAGATGTCACCTGATAAAAATGATGAGCTTTCCTAGGCTGCTGTATCCCTTCCAGACAATCCCGCTATTGCTAAAACTAAAGGATGTGAATAAGCTCAACTCCGCGTATACATAATTTCTGTGGAGGGGAAGGAAACCCAGAATAAAGCTGCGTACGCTGATGAAGTCAGCAGAGGAGGGAGGTCTAAACTTTCCAGATGTCCAAGGGTATAATCTTGTATGTATCATGAGGCATGTAATTGATTGGGTGAGAGGAACGAGTAGGCACTCAGATCATGCGATGGAAACTAAATATGCGTCACCGTGGGATCTGACGTCCATTCTGCACTCCCCACTATCCAGGGTTGAAGGGCACATAAGGAACTCAATTATATTCCGAGACACCATGCTAACATGGAAGTCGGTAAGGAAAAAACTGGGGCTCTCATGGAAAGTGTCCAAGTACTTGAACCCCTGGGCATTCCCAAATTTTCCCCTGGGACGAGAAAACAAGCTATTTACTAGATGGAAAGAGAGGGGAGTCAGGAGAATGATAGATGTTATGAATGTGGAGGACAGGAGGTGGATGACAGGTCGGGAAGTGTTGGATAAGTACAACCTTAATAGCTCACATGTCATCCAGTATGAACAATTGAAACATGGAATAATAGGAGACCTGGGTGTGGTTGGAAGAGAGCTGAACAGAAGTTCGATTGATGAGTTACTGGAATGTGATGTAACAAGTATAAATGTCTATAAAATTTATCGATCGCTAAGGGGGGTGCTTATCTCACGGGAGGATAGTCGGACTTTAAAAGCGTGGGGGAAACAATTGGGAAGGGAAGAAGTGGTGGATGATATACTGAGAGGATGGGTACAAGTGCGAAAACATATTACCAATGAGAGATGGAGAGACACTCAATTCAGAATTCTACATAGGGCCATTATAGGTTTCAACATACCAGGTAGGGATAGGTGGTGTCCTAAGTGTCAAAAAGAAAAAACGGATATGCTGCATGGGCTATGGGAATGTGAGACAATCGCTAGGTTCTGGAACCAAGTCAGACTATTTACCCAGTCAACATGGGGAATTTTCAGCAAACTAGACTTAATGGTGTGGATTTTCCACTCCTTTGAGGGAGGAGTAGGAGGAGGACCGAGTACGCAGGAAAAGAGGAAATACGCAATAACGCATGACATAGCCATGATAGCTAAGCGTTGCATCTTAAAACACTGGATTCAAAGGGAGGGCCCATCCATAAAGGAGGTTGTGGGCGAACTACACAACCTTCTGAAGTGGGAAAAACTAGAAGTGGAGAGGGATAAAGATGGGTTGACAGCCAAGTTTTTTGTGAGATGGAGACATTTTATTGAAAGCCAATTCACACAGGGAGAAATAATTAACCTGATGGCACCTTTTGTTCACTCGGAGTGGTATATCCTGAGCGATATCCAGGACAGCCTGGGTAAACTGAGAATCACCTAGGAGGGGGCTCTGGCGGGAGGGGGAGACGAGACGGTTGGGAATACCAAGACACGCTAGCAAAATTGAAATCATTCAGGGACGACACAGAGATTTAACGAATTGTATTGCATATGTTATATTATATTTCATTACCTCTGTTTTGGTTTAATGTTACTGTATACTATCTTAAATCGAACAGCAACATGGAACTCCAAATTGGTGTATCACCCACCTCTATGTCACATTTTGTCAGACGAATGTTCTTCTTTTGCAATGATACTTGTTATGTTTTTACAAATTTGAAAAATCAATAAAAAACGTTTTGGAAAAAAAAAAAAGGGCCGGCATGCTATTTCCAGGAAATGTCTCTCAGCCATTTGCTAGGGGGCACAGTGTATTTAAGGCACCTTCCCATTAGGGGAGGTGCCTGTGCAACACCTCTATTTAGACAGTCAGTCTCCAATCTGTTACATAGTTAGTTGTCAGGTCCTGAACTTCTGTCTCACTATCTGTGTGTCAGTCACCCTGTACCGGCCTTCCCATACCTACCTGTCCCTGGTGTGCCCACTGTTCCTGTCCATACCCGCCTGTTCAGCTTACCTCAGTCATTCTACCTGAACCGGAGTCCGTCTCCTGTCCTGGGGCTCAGCTGCCACAGTGTCGGAGACTGCGCTGGGAGTGGAACCTGGCGTCTGCCTCGCTGTGGGCGGTTTGTACTGCCCCTCTCATTAAGGGGTAAGCCCGGGTACCTCCTGTGATCCGGTGGATCCACTAATCCTGCTTGCTGCCCCTACACTGGCCGCAAGCATTACATTAACGATTAACGTTGGCATAATAAAGAAAGTCAGATATGGGGGCGCTATCCTATCTTGACTGATCATATCTGAAGTAGGTTTTAGTATTTCTTAATACCATGTTACCTGTTAGTGATTTTGACTCTGCACTCGTACAAATAATATGGCGTATTTCTGCTAGTGCCAGGATCCATTGTCTAGCACTCAACCCATACATGTCCTTTAGTGCCTGTGAATCTTTATTCTTAGATCTTTATTCTATAAAGGTATGTTCACATAGCACCTATTTTTGGACTTTTTTGAGTGCCTCCTCAGCTAAAAATATCAGAAGAATCGTTTACGAAAACATTCAAAAGGTCAAGTAGGCTCTGTCAAATCAGTAATATGCAAAAAGAAAAACTGTTCAAACCACGTAAGGAGACATAAAACTCCTCCAAAAACTTTCCAAAGAAGGACCATTTCCTGAAGCAGTTTTCACTAGGCCACAATTATCAGGGCCAACATAGTTCACCCCAGTCTTGATTACGGGTCAGGAGCACTTGACTCATTTAGGCTAATTTCACACTTCCATCGTTTCAACTCTGCCAGGTCCGTCGTTGCGACTGAACGACGGATCCGTCGGTTTTTTTAGCCGTCAACGGATGAGTTATTTCACAGGATTCCATTCATTCGTTGTGCGTCCGTTTTACGACGGATCCGTCGTGATCCCTTTGTTTTTGGGACAGCCCAATGGGAGTGGCAGACATGCTGGGCATGCTCAGTAGAACATGACGGAATCCAGCACTGGATTCCGTCGTGTGACCGATTACAGCAGAATCCAGCACCATAGACATCCATTATACCTCTTGACGGATTGCGACGGAATCCTGCGCATTGCGTTTTTTGACGCTCCAAAAAACTTTAGTGTCAGTTCCTTTCGCCCGACGGTCAGTCATTCCACGACTGATCCGTCGCGCAGCGGATGCAACGCCAAGGCCATCCGTCGTCAACAGAAGTCTATGTGGAAAAAACTGAAACCTGCAAAATATTTGCACGATACCGTATTTTCTCAAGGCAACGGATTGTGACAGATGGAAAAAGACTGAAGTGCCGCTTACTGAATCAGGCAGGTCTTAAAAGTGACGTGCACCTCGCCACAAATATCATGAATTAGACAAATGGGTGCCGCCATGCCCCATCTTTGACCATTTGTTTGAAGAGCTCACCAAAACTGGTGTGAAGATGCCAAAAGTTACACAATTTTTTTTTCGACTTATCAAATTGTTTCAAACTAGATTTCCGGAGTAAAAACCTTAATGAAATGGGGTCATAGCCAGAAAAAAAGATGTAGTGTGAACACACAGTAAGGCCGGGTTCTCAGGCCTGCAACACACATCCGTGCCGCCGGTACGTGTTTGGGACTTTTTGACACGTACCGGCGGCACAAACACACGTGCACCAATGTTACCCTATGGTAACACGGCACACACACGTAAAGGCACACGGAACATGTGTCCGTGTGGTTTGTACGTGTGTGCGTTTTTTCACACGGATGACATGTCCGCGTTTCACCGGTATCACGCAGACACGGACCCGCTAAAGACAATGGACACGGACGTGTGTTTTCCATACGGTCCCGGTGTTTTTTTTTTTAAAAAAAAAAAATGGTGAAACGGCTCAAGACACACGGACTGCACACGTACGTAACTCACGCATACAAGGACATTCAATACGCACGCACGGCAAGCATACGCCATCACACTCATGTCACACGTACCGGAGAAACAGACATCCAAAACGGAACACGGACCCGAAAAAAAAGGACCGCGAGACACGCACGTGTTTTTTGCGGACGTGTGTTTCAGGCCTCAAAGAGGTTTTTGAGCAGATCCACTTCAGATACTGCCTCGGGGCGGGGGGGGGGGGGGGTGGAACATCTTCCTATTCATTTCATTTGAAATCGATTTTACTGTTAATTGGAAGAGTTTTTTGAACTTTTCGGTTTTTCTTCCTGAGGAGCCTGGTAAAAAAAAATAGAAGTCCATGTTGATTTTTGAGCCAGATTCCTCCTGCTGAGCCTTTGCAATAGCAGGCACAGGCTATGGATGTGAGTGGCGCTATTTCTGCACCCAAAAAAAGGCTTCTTTCTAATTCTTGATAACCTTTTAATGGAAATTTCTTCCTAAGATTGACCTGGACAAAGCGCTAAATATTATAGAAAATCGTTCTGCTCTTTTCTTTCAATGACCAATGCAAAAAAAAAAAAAAAAAAAAAATATCGAAAAATGTTGATGGGATAAAGTGCAAACCTTTGTGTTTTATGATCAGTGTAAATATGTATATATTTTTTTTACTTGCAGATAATGATGAATGCCAGGAAGAAGATGTATGTGAGGGTGGTAACTGTATAAATACAGTGGGGTCCTATTTCTGCACATGTAATCCCCCACTGGTGCTGGACACAACCCTAAGAAGATGCATCACCAACACCAGCCAGGCCACAGGCGAGTGCACCGCAAAAAACTACACAAATGTCTAATTATAAGCAATTTCACCTTAGCAATTGAATTGGGAAGATCCCGCCTGATGAGGCTGATGATAATTACATTTTCTTGTCCCTTAGAAAATACTGTGGCCTTGTGCTGGCGAACGGTGGGAGCAGATCTGGTGTGTAAGCGCCTTCTAATGGAGAGACAGACAACATACACAGAATGCTGCTGCCTGTATGGTGAAGCCTGGGGCATGAATTGTGCTCTTTGCCCAGCCAGAGACTCAGGTACGCTTAGCTATAGACTTAGCAGGTGCTGCAGGGCGCCAGAGCAACCAGATGGATCCACTCCCCTTCTCCAGGCTGCAGCTGTGCAAGCCAGGGAAAAATAATCCCCCATTTCTGGCGACTTGTGGGGAGTCCCACACAAATTTCACTATCCTCACCTACCCAGTGCATAGGGG